>NW_026555339.1:12900366-13500366 GCF_029017545.1 Prosopis cineraria
AAAATTAGTCTTATCAGTATTATCTTGTGGATAACTGTGTGCAAATATTTTTCTGCTGTATGAATCTATGGGCTTTAAAATGATCTAATTTGATTCAATTATACAATGATTTGAGATGTTCTACTAGTATTTATTAAGAATAAATAAATTAAATTGGTTTGGAACAATATATGATTTTTAAAAGATTTCACTATGAAGTAGATTTAATTTGACGTACTTTTAAATTTTTGTATTCAGGTATTTTTTTTATATTTATTCATTCACAAATCTTGATTAATTAAATCTTAAAAAAAATAAATTTCATGTAGTTATCTTCAATTAGAATCAATTTACACATTCCGAGAAATACACAGTTTGTTTATCACCATCCTTTTTTTGAATTTTATCAATCCTACGTAGAAAAATGGAGACAACAATCTTGTTTTCTTCTCAAGTTCTCAGTTTACCACGAGATGAGAATATTTTATTTTAAATATTAATGTTTAAATATTTAGATTTTAGCTTCTTGACGTGTTGTCATTTGGTCCATGTGATAAGAATAATAAAATAAAAAGGGAATAATTTGAATTCGAAGAATCAGATTCCAAAATTGCAGATCGAAATCTTATCAAACACTCCAAAAGTAAAGTAGAATAATTTCTGATATGGCCCATTATTGCATGTTGCTGCATTAGTTTTCAAATTAGGTATCATTGAACTCTGTCCCCTTGATTAAAATAAAATAAAACAACTTTATCCCCTAGCATCCCACTTTTATAAAGCGACAGTCTGCTAAAATTTTTAAATTTGAAATCACTTAAATTTTACTTCAAGTTTTCAAATTTATACAAATTCTAGCTCTTTAAGATAAAAATGAAATTACATAGATAATTCGTTTGTTTTATTAAAAAGAAATCTTATTTTTTAACTTTCAAAATATTCACAAATATGATCATTAAAAATACGATCGAGATTTGCTTAATTCTAGAAAAAATAAAAGAAGTTCATATAATTGTTTTTTTAAATTTCAAGGATGGTTTATGGATTTTGAATGCAGACATGAGGTCTACATGCTTATAGTAAATTTTTTGGATAGTTTGATGGTCATTTTGTTAAAAAATATAAAAATAAATTGTAACTTTGATTAACATAATGTTGTTATAGACATTGCTGATCAATGGAAGGGGACAATTCAATTGTTCATTGGGTGCTAAATTTATGAACACAAGCCTTCCTCAATGCAACTTCAAAGGAGGTGAAGAATGTGCTCCTCAGATTCTTCATGTTCTTCCAAACAAGACTTACAGAATCCGAATTGCGAGCACCACTTCCTTGGCTTCCCTCAACTTTGCCATCTCTGTAAGTTTCTCTCTCTCTCTCTCTCTACATACACATAAAAAATTTAAGGGTATTATCACTGCTCGCTCATATTGGTTGGAATTGTTATGTATTACAGTTGGGCAGCAATTTTTTTTATTTTTTTAAATTTTTATTCACCTTCAACATGCATATCATCAAATTTGTTATAAAGGAACCACTACAATGCATGCTTTTTTACATTTGTTAAAGATACTCTTTTGCATCAATTCTACAATTGCTGAAAAAACAACCGGTGCAGAAGTTGATATGATTTTTTCAAAAAATATTGTCACTTTTTACATCAATCGAGTTTTAAATAATCTGTGTAAAAAGTCTTTTCCATATCGGTTAAGGAATCGATGTAAACAATCTTCCAAATTTTCATCATATTTATGATAATGCTACTGTGTCTTTTTACATCAATTTTTCACCTGATGTAGAAAGTAGGTGTAGAAAGATAATTTTAATTTATAGAAGCGAGTTGTTTAGATTTAATATTTTATATAAAATATTATTAAAATTTTATGATTATTTCTATAGTAAACATTTTAATGTTTTAAAATGTGCACATCACGGTATTAATGTTAATTTTTCATGCTAATTAAAAATTTTAATATTAATATTCTCATAATACTGTTTTAGTGTTTGACTTTGATGTGGCCACTCAAAAGCTTCATTGTGTTCCCATTAATGGGAGACAAAAAAAGACAGCACCACTAGGGTCAACATATAGGAGGAATCATCAATTGGCGATTCCTTGTCATGAGAAAATTTAGTCATATCTAAGTTTGGTTATAATTCAATGAAGGTAAATTTGACACAAATTTATTTAAATGAAATTTTGTATAGGATTTTGAGATGAATTTTTTGGTTCATGACTCAGTTTTTTTTTCTTTTCTAAATTTCATATAGATTTGGAGATGATGAAAATGTTATTAATTTTTTTACTAAATATTATTATATTTATCTTAATAAATGTAAAATAAAAACAGGTACTATCAACTTTTAAGGTTTAGACTTAGACAAACATTGTAACTTAAAAATATAAAATAATAAAAAGTAAAAAAAAAAGTGTTAAGCAAAGGTTTTCGCACTTCTTAAGAGATACACCGCGTGTTCTTTTTCAACAAGTCAATGATATCTAGATTTAGCACCGTCTTTTCTGATTTTTTAATTTACTTTAGTTGAAAGTTTCACATCAAATATAACTTTTTCGATTTTGAATTATAAACGTGTCATGGTCTCTAGAAAAAATGACATTTGGAGATAAAATAAAGAGTGCGTGTGTGGGGACAAAAATTGTCGATGGGCTTGGAAACCAAGTCTATATCTTACTTCAATCTTAACGACTGTACAATTTTTTAATGAAACCCTACCAACTTTTTTTTATCTTGCAATAACAATAATTTAATTTTGTTTGCTTCTCAGTTATATAATTAATATTAATATTGATTTGATATTTACTTAACAAGCAGTCTCCCAGTCCAATAGATTATAGACGAAGGCTATTTATTTAATCCATTTATTTATAGTCTAAATCTAGTGTTTCTGGAGTGCTGATTGTCAAAATTTTCGTAAGACACTTCAAGAAAAAGAATGGATTTTTTTTATATCCACTTTTCTTCTCTCTTGTTTCCTCGAATTTATAATAACTTTGCAATATAATTAGAAATGCTCTATTATACTTATATAATTATTATCTATCTATTTAAAGTTTAATTCTAATTTTTTTTTTCGTTTCATAGATATACAAATACATGTGCATCTGGTTCTTTAAAGTCACAACTCTTGCATCAAACTTGCTCTCTAATTTTATAATTCTTCAGCATTTTTCATCACAAGTCACACACACCTTAACCGTACAAGATGATAATTAATCATAATCATAATTCATAACATTTGTTTGTGTCTATCTAAATCAATTCGCTGTCTATTTTATTTATCTCTGACAAAGAAAATTCATCATCCATGGTATAACCAAATTATCATAAATTATTTCTTCAGAATCACAAACTGGTGGTGGTGGAAGTTGATGGTAACTACGTGCAACCATTCGAGGTGGACGACATTGACATATACTCTGGCGAGAGCTACTCCGTCCTCTTAATCACCAACCAAAACCCTAACCAAAATTATTGGATCACTGCCGGAGTTCGAGCTCGAAAACCGAACACTACTCAAGCTCTAACGATCCTAAACTACAAAACCATCTCTGCTTCAGTATACCCTATTACTCCACCCCCAGTAATTCCTCTTTGGAATGATTTTAATCGAAGCAAAACCTTCACTAAGAAAATCTTTGCCCTAATGGGAACCCCACAACCTCCAAAGTACTCACACAAAAGAATTCTCCTTCTCAACACACAAAACCGAATCAATGGATTCATCAAATGGTCCATCAACAACATCTCCTTAAGCCTCCCTTCAACCCCATACCTAGGCTCCATCAAGTTCAACCTCAAGGATGTGTTCGATCAGCGACCTCCACCAAAGACCTTCCCGCAAGACTATGACATCATGAACCCGGCGAAAAACCCTAATTCAACAACCGGGAATGGGGTGTACATGTTCCAGAAGGATGAGGTGGTGGATGTGATATTACAGAACGCGAACATGTTGAGTGCAAATAGCAGTGAGATCCACCCATGGCATTTGCATGGACATGATTTTTGGGTTTTAGGGTATGGAGAAGGGAAGTTTAAGGAAGAAGATGAGAAGATGTTCAACTTGAAGAACCCTCCATTGAGAAACACTGCAGCTATATTTCCTTATGGATGGACTGCCCTAAGGTTTAAGGCAGACAATCCTGGGGTCTGGGCTTTTCATTGTCACATAGAGCCTCACTTGCATATGGGGATGGGTGTGATTTTTGCTGAAGGAGTTCAGCATGTGAAGAGAATTCCTAGCGAGGCGCTTACTTGTGGACTTACAGGGAAGTTTCTCATAAGCAAGAACAATCATTATTGAGACTAGGGCTTTAATTTAATTTTCTCAGCTTTATCTGAAATCTTATTAATTATAATATTGAGAGTTGTTCTTCTTGTGAGATGCGGTGTTGTAGCATTAATATTTTTTTTTGGGCTTTTTCTTTTTGTTCTTGCTCAAAGCAAATTTGGGTAAAATGTTAGTTTGATGAGACTGTGATTGTTAATTACTCAATTGTAACATCTTGCAGAAGCCTTCTGTAATGATAAAATTAAGGTTCATCTTCACAATGTGTCTTCGTCCATTGTTCGTCGCAATGTGCAGTACGCTTCCTCAAGTGTCCACGGCTTAGCTTGCAATCGTGTCCTTCGTGACATTATTTGCAAGCTTACATGATAAGAGTCGTGGGGGAGCATCTTGGTGTGATTGGTGTGATAATGCTAATCACCCTGTCTGAATAATCTAGATTTAATTTTTTTAATTTTATATTTATTAAAATAAATTTTTTCAAATTTTTTAATTAATAATTTATTATCAATCAAGACAGTATTTAGTCTAGATAATCCAATTTAATTTTTATATTTTTATAAATTGGCCATACATATGTATTATGGATAGTTTAGATTTAATATTAATTTTTTTATAATTTTAATAAATATAATATTAAAATTAAAAATAAAGATAATATTCTAATTGGTACCTTTTTAAAAAATAATTTTAAATTTAGACTGTCTAGAATAAATCTAGTTAGTCAATTTATAAAATTAAAAAATAAATATTAAATTTAAACAATGCAAATTAAATCCAGACTATCTAGCAGATACTAAATTAAAATTAAAATTTTTCATAAATTATTATTTTATAATAAAAATAAAAAAATAAATTAAAATTTTAAGTTTGGACCATTCATATTAAATCATTTAGATGGTCCAAATCTTATCAGGTCGATGAACATTGAATATGGTTTTGATAATGTAGTGTTGGGAGTTAGTAATGTTAGATCCATATACAAGTAAATATTAAATGAATTATTAGTCCCGAAACCTAGTTATAAATGAATTAAGATGCTTAAGAGGGGGCACGCGCATACATGCCTATATGTATATATGTGTATATATTATTTTCTATTTTTTATTACTATTTATTATTTTCATCATTATTTTTGATATAATATATTGATCTTATGACTATCATAAATTGTTTTTATAACTTAATCATATTGGTGAACAAGAGTGAACGAATGTCTCTTTAAATTTTGAAGATGCCAAAATTTTTTTTAGTGATTTTATAATCTAAACTCAATCTGCTAAGACTGCTCAACCAAAATAACAACAACAACAACAATACAAAGTCTTTGAAAATTTTATTCATTGAATTAGAAAAAAGAACTGACGTTCATTTCGTTCACAATTCTTTTATCTTTACAACTTTTTAATTCTTTTAAGCAAAAAAAGTAAAACTCTTTCATTGTGAAAAGAATCATCATCATTATCATCCAACGAGACTTGCCATTTTAGACCATCATCGGTAGAATTTTCCAATTGAAGACTAATATTACAACATACATCAACAGCATGAAGTTAATTTGATAAAGACACATCATGAGAAGCTTATTTGTGAATTAAAAGTAGTTTACCTAGAAAACTTAGAAGCACATAAATAAGGTTTTGTTTAAGATCATGATGAACTCAATGTTCTATAAAGGGATAGAATTTGAAATTCCCCTCCTAATTCCAATTAATGTCACATTAGTTTGATGAGAGAGATTGATGCCCTCTATTATTATATTACTCACGGATGATAATCCATTGGTTTAGGACTGACTAGTAACACAGGGAAAGTATAATCAGTAACACATGTTCCTCTCCTATATAAATAAACTAGTCATCTCTCCTTCTTCTTAGTTTTGAGAAATATCAAACATTTTAATTTAATTCTAAGAGTTGTTTGCTCCGTGTCTTGTATAATTAATTAGATCTGTATACATACATACATACATACATACATATTATATATATATATATGCATGTCTCACGCTTTAATAATGGTGAGACAAATTTAATAATGGCTGTGCTTCATAGTATATTGTTGCCCTCTGTTTCTCAATCTCTACCTCTGTGTTTTATCTTTTCTTTATTGGCTTAGAATTTAAGCGAATGATCCAGAAAATTCTGGCACCACACCATACTCTGTGTTCATTCATATCTTATGTTTTTTTTTTTTTTTCAATCCTTGTTATCGTTGGTCTGTTTAAGTTTGTTGAAAAACAGCCTTGTGCTAACATTTTTCAACACCAGAGGCAGAGCATCTTCTTCAGTATTATAATTAATTAGAGCTATATATATAGTTTATCACATATATAATTCATATCTATGTTTACCATTTTTCAAATACGTCAGTTATCACATATTGCAATCCCCTAGATACTTGATTACATAAAAAGGCTTACTTACATTGTCACATTCATTCATATCCTCCTCTGTAATGTTAAGAGAAATGATCATCATTCTCCGTTACTTTGCTGCATTATCGTCGTCGACTGTACAAATAGGAGAAAAATTACAATCTCGAAATAGATATTGCAAAAAATATAGAATGAGCGTCAGAGGAAAATATGCAGCATGTGTCAACAACGTTTCATCCTCATGTTTTCGAAAAAGAATGTGCATTTCAAGTTATTATGGGTACCGGCTTCTGGAGATCAAGGTTTGAAGAGCAGCGAGTGTGGCTTCGGAGAACATGGGGCAATCCTTAACAGTTAAGATAACATAGCCTTGGAAGTAGGTTGTAGTAGAACCCTTCTTGGATTTCAACTTCACAATTAAAAAGTCCCTCTAACTGACAGTACTCTTTTATTTTTAGAGAAAGCAATGACGGAAGATGTTGAGTAGAGGGCAGAGAGGGGAAGAGCCATTTCAACTTTTTGCATTTAATGACATAAAGCACTTGAAGTTGTGGGAAGCAACAGAAGGAAGAAGAGGATACATTTGGAAAGTGAGGCTCTGATGACATTATTTCCTCCAACTCTTCACATTCTGATATGTCTAGATACCGCAAACATGGTAGGCTTCTGATGACAGTGTTGGAAAAGATACACTTCAATTTCTTGCATCCTTTCACCTCTAACTCCTTAAGATTTTGGAAGCTGATGAAAGTGGGACCCTCCCGTTCACACATGAGGTTGGTTGATTCTTTCAATAACAACTGCTCTACTCTTGAGGTCAAGATCATCAATTTTTCTTCATTTACAGGCAACTGTTTTCCCACATCTGCTGTAGTTTGGATTTTTGAATTTTCCGTAGAAACCTGTGGGAATTGCAACTTCAGTTAACAAAAAGAGAAATTTATCCACATCAATCAAATTGAATGCTAAAAGTTTTTTTTATTTCTACTAGGATTTAAAATGTTGATTCAATATGTTGTAAATAGAAATTCATGAATACCCAACAAATTTTATACAGATATTCAAATGTGTTTGTATCAATGTGTGATTACTGCAGGGAAAATAGAAATCAATTTCTAATTAGTTTAGCTTACTATAAAATGACTTTTCATCAAAATATTTCTAATCATGCATCTAGTATATTTTCTTAGTGTCTTACCTCTCATTATACCTTAAAAGTTCCCTATTTAGGGCTCGTTTATTTCAACTTATTCTATGAGAAAATCACTTATTTTTTGAAACAAAATTCTATTTTGAGAATTTTTATGTTGTTTGATTAAACTTTTTAAAATAATCAGAATTAAAAAAGCATAGATTTCTCTTCTTTTTTTAAAAGAACTAACTTTGAATAGCTTTTAAAAATAATCTAATGAGGTAAATAAGAGATAATGCTTTATGAATGTAGGATATACGAAGATATATAATAAAATTTTAAAATAATTAAATAATAAATCATTTTAAAAAAACTAAAATCAAGGAAGATATTATCAAATTTAAAATTCAACAAACTAATAATCACTTTTTTATTATTTTAACTGAACATAAAATCATGTTTTCTTTTTATAAAAATTTCTATAAAATAAATCTTTTTTTATAAAATCTATAAACTATTTAAAAATCACTTATTTTTTAATGTTAAACAAAGAAGCCCTTTATGCACTTCCAGCTAGCAAAATGGCACATATATGATTCCAATCCATATATTATTCTAATCAACATGATATAAAATATTCATTCTTACTGATATTGTTCTCAATTGTTGAAGAGCCCATCCCAAACTTGAATCAACAAATTTGGGACAATTCCATATGTCAATGTTGCTCAACTGCACCTGAATTTGCATCCCTTGACAAACATTGACGAAATTTGCAAATTTCTAAGTATTATCGTCCTCAAGCTTGAAAGCACAATCTTCTCACTATAGTTGGCTTCATCTTCACTACTATGTCCAAAAATCACCTCCAATTCCTCACAATCAGATAAGGTTAAAGAACTCAATTTGGGAAGATTGTTATGGACAATGGTGCTTATTGAGAATAAAAACTTCAACTCCTGGCATCGAATCATTTCTAAGGACTGGAGATGTTGAAAGGCCAAAACTTGTGTGGGAACAAGACCTCCTAACATTTGTTGTTTCAATATTAACATTTTTGAGTCCTTCGTTTCTTCTTGATCGTCATCGCCCATGACTTGAAACTAATGATCAACTCTAGGACTTTGAATATCAAGTTCTCTAACATTTAAAACAGGGAGTGGAAGATTGAGAGCTTCATTATTACTTAATTGGCTCCATTTCAAAGCGTACTCCCTTACAAGTCTCTGTATATATCAAGGATCAAAGGAGGGGGGGAAAGCATTATTAGTTCCTTGAAAAGATAAGGAAAAGAAAAAGAGATTAAATTAACTAATATCTTCATTTTATCTTTAATTTGGTTGCTTAAATATGTACATGCTGCTGTGATTATTTTGTATATATTTACTAAACTAGAAATATGTAATGCATTGCATAGATGAAAGTTCTTCGCTCTCCAACTCCTATTGTTAGAACTTAGAACAATCATTGATGATCACTATTGTCACATAAAATCACATAACATATTATATTATAAGAACAATTTACATCTTATATTGGTAGCACTAAAATGGTCTCTATTTGATAAACTAAACCTCAGTTCTTCCAGCCTGTTCCATATGTATATAATAGGATGAAAAATATATGCAAAAAGGAAAGAAAAATTATGTGAAAATAACTAGAAACATATAAAGAACAATAAAGGAATATTTCATTAGCATATATATGTAAGTAAATATCTACTGCATATGCATGTGAAAGTAATGAATTCATTGGACCAGAGAAAATTAACTTAAATTAACAAAACATTCCAAAAAAAAAACCAAAACTTTTTTTTAAGGAAATAGAAAACATTAAATACTCACCTAGCATCAATTAAATTAATACACTGCAAAATAAAACATAGACGAGATTTGCAATATGAAAGAGGAAGCATATAGAGAACCCACAAGTGTAGAATATTACATACCCGATCTTTAGTCCACTCAATAGTTGCACTCTTAATTGGCATAAATTTTGGGCAGTCATACACCCCAACTTCGCAAAATTCCCCCATCTGCAACGTAAAATGTTGGCAAACATGAACGAGTCTTGGAAGCTCTCGAAGTGTTATTTCTTTCAAGTTTGGGAACATAATCTTCATTTCATTGTCAATGTCATGATCTTCAATATTAGAACACCTAAAAATTTCTTCCAGCTGAGAAGAATCTGATATGATTAAAGTGCTTAGTTGTGGAAGCAATGAGGTAGCAGCATTGATCACGAAAGATAAAATAAATTTCAGCTTATTGCAGTTTTTGATTTCCAAACACCTCAATTTCAACAGACAAGCTTCAGTTATGGATACATTCTTCTCATTTTCTTCATTTCCTAGAAAAATTGCCTCCAATTCCTCACAGTCAGATATGGCTATCTTACGTAACACCAGAAGACTTTGACAAATATGAGCAGAGAACACAAATTTCAACCGATCACATCTTTCCAAAGTTAATTCTTTAAGGTATTGAAATGTTGGAATATGCTCTTCAATCCCAGTCTGATAGAGGAAATTGGATTCTGCTGAACAATTATTACGAAGATCAATCTTTTCAATAGCTGCCAATGGCTTGTGCTCTTCATTCCTCAATTGAAGGCCCTTAAATTCCTGCAATTCCTTTGTATGAAAGAGGGGAAGAAAGGGAAGAAAAGAAAAAGAAAAAGAATCAACATATTTCCTAAAAAAAATGATAAATCAGGATTTATTAAAAATCAATTCGTGCTGGTGTAGTCTTCTAGCATAGACTTAGCATCAATTTTTAGATAATTCAAACAAACAATGAACAGCCATATCAATACATTTCATGATGAAGTTAAGGAAAAAATTATGATAATGTGCCCAAGAGTGAATATTTTTTGTGGGCCATGAAATGATAAATAAATTAAATGAACAAATATTAAATAACAAAATATAATTGCTTGATTATCAATGTATTGAAATATTTTGCAATGATGGTGGTTGTGGAATACAACGACAAATTGGAGCACCAAATTAAAAGGGGTAACAAATAATGCAACGCAAGGCGCAACGAACAATTACTTTTTCGCTCAAAAGAGTACTATTACTTCTATTAATGTTTAGATTGATAGATTCATGTTTAGATTTTTATTCGAATTTAAAATATTATATTTAAATGTTTAGATTTTTATTCAAATTTAAAATCTTATATTTAAAATTTATATATTTAAATTCCTTTATTTGATTAGTATAAAAATTGTAAGTTAAAAAATAATAATAAAAAGGAAGATGTGAACTGAAAAGATGAGGAGAATGAGAGGCTAGGAGTGACTAACATTTCAAATAACATTAAGACTTTTTTAAGAAAAAAATGTTAGGGATTTTAGTCATGAGGATATCGAAGTAAATTGATTGTCATTTAATCCCTTATTTTATTTATAATTTAACTAGTTTTTCATAGTAAATTTTGACTCCTGTATGCCTTTTTGGTAGCGTAATTAATTAGACAGAATATCGATAGTTTAATAAATGACGTAATGGAGCATAATATACATTCTTTATTGATATTGGTAACTTTATTTTTGACTTGCATAATATGTGGAGCACTTCTAAACCAAAAGCAAAATGGGATTAAATTAAAATAAAATGACTAATGACGTTTGATATTTTCTTGACACGGAAATAGCAAGCTTATTAAGAATTCAAATTTATGCGTCATTTTCTTATTTCATTTCTCATTTTAAATAATAAAATGTGAATGAGTAAGTACTAATTAATAGACTAGATCATCACCCTGCAGTATGCATTCACATGAACATTACTACATGCTATTTCACACATGCTGAAAAAAATATAATTATGCGAGCAAAGATATTGAAAACAACTTCAGTTCTTTTAAACATTTTATAAAAATCAAATTAAAGCATCAAATAGTAGATGCATACCATATTTGGACAATCCAAGCAGACTACTTCCTTTATAGATGGGCACCTTAAATGATACCTTTCTAAGCAAATTCTGACAAGATTTGGGAGTCTTTTTAGTGAGAGATATTCCAAGAGAGGAAGAAATAACTGAGTCTCATTTTGATCATGCACTGATTGTTCTTCTCCGCCATCTAATACATGCTTCAATTCACTGCACTCCTCTATTTCAAGCTTCTTTAGGGATAATAGAGTGCAAGCAACAGAGACATGGAAGAGAGATGTCAACATCGGACATTTGAACATCTAGAGAAACTTAAGGTTGCCTAAATTGCAGTCAGCAGGGAACATGTGGAGCAACTGAGGGCAATTAGATATACTTAGACTTTCAAGGTTTTGGAACAAGCTAAGAGGAGAAGGACCATGGCATAGTTGTTTTAAATTATCCATATCCTTCAATTTCAATTCACGCAATCTTGGGACAACCACATTGTTATGAAGAGTAGTTTCATCAATAATGCAATCTATCTCTGAACAACATTGAAGATGGAGTTTAGTTAACTCATTCATGTCTCCCACAACTTCAACCATATTAGGAATGAAAGTTTTGCAGCCTCCTTGAAGCTCAAAAAATTGAAATGTAGTTGCTCTTTGTGAAAGATATTTGATTATTTCACTTGACATAGAGGTATTTAGCTTACCCAAGCATAAAGATCGTGTGTCTTCATTCCAAAACTGAACGTTTTTGCCACAATAATCCCCCATTTCTAACTTGTACCTTCTCATTTTCGTCAAAGCATTGGTACATATAAGGTATTCACAGCAACATTTTTTTTCTGGAAGTGGAACGTGTGGATAAACATACCATTCTTCTAGTTGTGAACACATTCCTATTACTTTATAACGACACTCATCTATTGTACAATTTGATAAATCGAGCAACTTCAGCTTTTGAATCCCATTTGGAAGCTTTTCAAATTTACTACCTTGCAAGTCAAGAATTTCAAGTCTTATAAGACTTACCACAAAAGAGATGTCACCTAAATTCAAATTTCTCAACCTCAAAGTTCAAAGATTAAACAATTGTTGCATTGATTGAGGCTTCACCTTCAATGAGAGATGTGAATATTTTTCATTAATAACAGCCACCACCTTGAGCCCTTTTACACCTTCAAATGATGCATGTGATAAATCCAAGGATATGGTTGAGTGTAATAATAGAATCTCAAGTTTTGGAGCATTCAACTGAGAAGGAAATTGAAGTGATTCCTTGTGATGATACTATTAACTTACTGCATGGCAATCCTTTACCACTTCATCATGAAGAAATTCTTTCAGTTCTTTTATACAGTTTACCTTGATGGTACGATCCTCATTAGATGCTATCCATAATGCTCATTAAAAAATCTCCTCCTTGCTTTGCTTTCACTGTGAGCGTCAGCCCCTTAAAAAAATTATATATATATATATATATATATAGGCTAGGCCAAAATATAATTTTTTATCCCTATAGTTTTATTGAGTTTTGTTATTAGTTTTTATAATTTTATTATTATTTTTAATATTTATAGAAACTAAAACTATTGAAAAAAATTAAAAATATAGGGACCTAAAGAATAAAAGCCACCCAGTCTTTCTGAAGCTATAGGGGTTGAAAATACTGAAAAAGAAATATAGGGACTAAAAAAAGATTCAATAAAATTATAGGGATCGATAATTGTATTTTTCCCTTATCTAAATTTAATTTTTTTAAAAAAAATTATGTTTAGTTTTCAAATGTTAAGAAATTATTTATACTTGACTTAAAGTTAAAAGAAAAAAATAGACTTCATGCTACCTAAATAAGTAAATGATAAAAGAGGACTAAAAAATGGATAATTATTTTAAAATTTCTAGGATTTAATAAGTAAAGTTAAATAATTAAAAATTTTTAAATTATGTGATTAACAAATAATGTAATTCAGTTAAGAAAATTGAGGAAGCCATAAATTTAACGAGTAAAGTTAAGTAATTAACAAATCATATTAAAAAATCAACAAATAAAATTAGGTGATTAACTAGTAATATAATAATCAAGGTTTGAAAATAATATTTATTATATATATATATATATATATATATTATGTATGTATGTATGGATGATTAAAGGTGCTCAATGGCTAAGTGGTTTTCACCTTTTCGGTGAGCTATGGGATCTGGTTTTTTCTTTTAAAAATAAATAAAAGATATTTTGATCATTTTTTTATAAAAATAATTTTAATTTACTCTATTGAGTAAATTATTTTATATTTATTTTAAAGTAAAACACCATATTAAATAGGAATATATATGAAAAGATAGGGTTAGTTTGAAGACAAGTAATTAATTTATTGAGAGTGAGATTCGGTTAAATATACCTTACATTTTTAATTAGAGGGAGTATAATTTTAGATTTTGTTGGGTTTTATTTATGAATAAATCTCATCCTTGGTTTTTAAATGAAATTCTTCAATTAAATCTGCTGATGATGATTTAGCTCCCCAAATATGTAACGGATAACAGTATTTAAAAACCACAATTACTCTGTTATGCTTTTTTTTTTTTTTAGCTTTCCCTTCTATCAAAACAAAAACCACAATTACTGAATTACGAAAAGTGTTTACTGTTTAGTGTATTATATTCTTCTTCTTTTTTTTTTTACCCTGAATACTACATGATATTCCACAGTTTTATTTCTTTTGTCCATTCAAGGTTTAATAATTAGTCTTTTTATTTAGGCACTCTATTTTTTTAAAATAAAATATGGAGTTTAAGTAATGTTCTTGCCTTACCCTAACATGTCACTTCTTCAATAATCACGTGAAATTTTAGACATCTTTCTGACATTTGATTTTTTGATAAAAAGATTAAAATACTCACGTTTTAAATTAAAATAATAATTACTTGTTTGTTTTAATCATCACAAAAAAATAATTATTATTTAACTTAAAGTAATTATGATTATTTATAATCCTTAAATTTTAATCAATAAAAATTTTGTACATGTAAAGTTTTAATTACTTGTTTTATTTTATTTTAATTATTTTTAAAATAAAAGTTATTATTACTTAAATTTAAATGGTCATGGCTTTATGTCAGCACTGGGCACAATTTCTCTCCTAGGTTTCCCAAATATGAGTGGGTCGCCACGAACTGCACTGCAAAGGCAAACTCTGCCTGGGGCTCCCCCTTCCCTCATCACTGGAGGGATCTTCGCATGATGGCAATGCAATCGACAGGTCTCTTTTCTCGGCTTAGGTCGGGTGAGAACGAGAGGCAGTTTTGGCGCGTTTGGTTAATGTGTCTGTATGGGGGTGGGTGAGTAGATGGAATCGAGACGTGATGGCAGAAATTCTAAAGCATGGAGGATCTATGAAACAGAGGTGGTAGGTGATCATCAGATTTGGAGCGGATTGCGTGATAGAGTTGGGCTACAGGCGACTAAAAATGGGAGGCACTCTGATGGTACGAAAATGGTGGACAACCTCCGTTGGGTGCTATCGGATATTAATTCTAATCGGGGGCAATGATCGAAGGGGGTTTCAAGTTGATCAGATGGGGATCTTTGGGGCTGGAGGATTTGGGATTCGATATTCAGAGGTTATTGTTTCATTTAATTCGAAGATTTGAATCCCTTTCTTGGTGGTATAACGTTTTCACTTACTTTTCCTTTGCAATCTCCTTTTTGCCCCACATGGAAGTAGTGGATGGTGCTGTCCTGTATGTTAGAAGCCACTCTTGGCATAACTAAGCTCTTTCTTGTTCTGTGGGATCCAGTGAAGGGGATGAGCATTGTTTTACATCGTGTGATCCTCCTCTCCTTTGTGCAGAAATGCATCTGCTAAGAATTTTTTTGGAGCTCACATTTATTGGTGTTAGCAGTTTTAGGTAATGGGTGGAACAATGTTCTTTGATTATAACTTGTGTGAGAAGGAGCTACGTTTCAGTCGAGTCTAAGATGTTTGCCTTGTATTTTTGGTGGAGGGCTTTAGCTTGCTTGGTACGGGTTCTTTTTTTAATTTGGAAATGTATTGAGTTGGACATGGTTTTTGTGTTTGCTAAAAAGAGTTATGATCCTTTGAGTATTATTTAAATTGTATCTGATTCTCTGGATTCATGCTGGATAGCTAATGGTTGGATAAGAGCAAGAATTGATGCCAAGAGCACGGATAGTAGATTGTTGAAGGCTTTAAACGAGAGGCTAAGTGTAAGAAGTGGTTTGGGGAAGTATTCTTTGTTTAAAGATGTTTTTGCTTTGTTCTCTGGTTTAAGGGTCTTTTGTGGATGGTCTAGCAGAGGTTTTGGTTCAATTTGTTTGTCTTCCACTAGTTCACACTATTCAAGGAGAAATTTTTAGCCCAAAATAGGGCTATCTAATTCTAGTGCAGGAATTTATCAATCTTGGCAAAGCTCTTGACCCTTGTTGCTTCGAGTGGATTCCAAAACTCTATATTGCAGCTGCTATTGGGTGTGCTCAAGCTCCACTTAGGGAGGAGTGCTCGAAAGATTGGGTGTTGCAACCCCCTTCTCCCGTGATAAAAATCCTAATTGATGATGTCTAAAGGGTAGGAGTCTTTGTTCTTGTTTTTGTTCCTTTGTTCTAGCTTTCATTTTCTTGCTTTTTGCTTGCTGTTGCTACTCTTTTGCTGCTTCCGCCTTAGCTGCTTGGTTGATAAATATACTTTTCTTTGCTGCCAAAAAGTAGTCATTGCTATTTACAGCTCAATGAATCAAAAATTTTCAGAAAAAAAAGTTGTAATGGCTAGTCATTGTTTAGACTAAAGTAATTATTGATATTTACTTTTAATTTTTTGATGTTAGAAATGTTACTTTTTTATTTTAAATTGAGATATTTTAGTCATCTCATAAAAATCATTAATGTCAGATTTCTAAAAACTTGAAAAGAATTGAAGCACTTATCTTATTATCATTTACATATTTTAGAGTGATTTTTTTGTCATTTTTTCTTGACTTTATATGGGAACGTACTTATAAAAACTTAAAAAGATAATATTGTCACCTGGTTTCGACCTGGCTAGACTCAAGTTTTAATAACCAGAGTCTGTTTATTGAGACATTCAGTTTTTTAAAAATAAAATAAGGAGCTTATGTCTGCCATATCAAGATTATTATGAAAAGAAAGGAAAATTACAACGTTAGATCACTAAAAGATTATTTTTTTAAGAAAAACAATGTAAACAGATTCTAATTTTCTCTTTCAGGATCAAAAAACTAAAATAAAAATAAACTTATACATAAAATGACATAAATATCTTTATTTAAAAAAAAATTATTTTCCCAAGGAAGAATTTCAATTAATCACTATTTTTTCTTTAATATAAGGTTTATATGGTATTAATTATGAAAGAAAATGTAGTGCTAAATTAAGATTTTTTTTTTATTTAGATAGGGATTCAATTAAATATTTATTCTATTTTTAGACAAAATTAATAATTTAACTAACATTGATAGTTAGAGGTACTTTATGGTTAGAGACTGAAAAGAGTGCTTCAATAGCCAGTTATTTACAAATCAGACTCAACAAATTCTGTTGTCACATTGTAGGATTTTGAGATTTAAGTGAGATAAAATACTAAAATTTAATGACCAATATCTTTATTGAATGACTGAGAAAAATTATTAACATTACCGGTAAAACATTTAATATCACATGTTAATTATCTTGTGTTACTTGTTAAGTAAATAGCATTATCTAAATTGTTTTAAATCCATCTATCATAACTTGTTAAATTTTTAACTTTATATGTAAAATTGCTGACATTACCATAAGCTCCAATTTTTTTTTTAAGTATTTTTGCATCATAACCGTTAAAAAAAATTATAACCTTCTTAACCCAAGGAAATAAAACCTTTCATGAAGTTGGAATATTCCCAATTTTCCAGACTTATTCAGATAACTTTTATTTCTCCAGTATTTTATAATCCTTTTTTCTTTTTGGGCTTTTTCATTTTGTTCTTGTTCCGAGAGAATTAGGGTAACTTGTTAGTCTGCTGAGCCTGGGATTGTTAATTAGTCAATTGTAACTTCTTCAGAAGCCTGTAATAATAAAAGCTTAAATTTTTCCTTTTTTTGTTAATATTAATTATTTTATTTCTATTTATCATATAATATATGGATCTTATGATTATCATGAAATTTTTTTATATTTATTTGACATTTTAAATTAATTTTCAATATGTTAAAATAATTTATATGTGTTAATATACATATATATAATTTAAAAAATGATTACTATTTATATAAAATTTTTGTTTTCAATTTTTTAATTTCACTTGGAATTTTAAATTAATTTTGGCTAAAGTGTATCTTTAGTCTTTTAATTTTTACACACAATTTTCATTTTCATCCCCTAACTTTATAAAGTATTTTCTGATTATTTAACTAACACTGTTAGTTTCATCACAAAAAAATTTTACATTAAAATTTTAAATATTAACAAATATTTTTAAATATTAATGTATTAAATTTAATTTTTTTAACAATAATGATTGATACAAAAAATAAACTGAAAACATACTTTATAAAATTAATAGACTAAATTAAAATTTTATATAAAATTAGAGAATTAAAAGTATATTTTTACCATTACTTTTTAATATGTTAAAATATTTTACATATGTTAGTATATGTAATTTAAAAAATAATTTATAGTTATTTTAATTTTTTTCAAGTTGGGCTAGGCCCAAGTCAAATTGGCTTTTGTATATTGGGACGGTCTCTATGAACTTACTTATTATGCATACTAGTGTACAAGAATGGTCCTTAAATTTAGGAAAGTTTTCAATAAAGATCCTTTGACCATACTTAACAAAAAAGATAATGTTAAAAAATTTGAAAATTTAATGCAATTCAAGGGTACTTACTTGAAATTAAAATGATGAGGAAAAATTACCAGGATATCCCTATTGAAAGGTAGTTTATTAATAGAAGTTGTTTATTTGCTTACATACTACTACTTATTACTCTACATTAAGATATTCATTGTGTTATTATCTATTGTTTATCCATTACTTTCAATTGATTTCATTTCAAATATTATTATCATGTTAATACAAATTGTTTGTTTCCTTACCGTTTGCTGTTTATTACCTTACATTACATTGTTCATTGCTTTATTATTTATTATTTATCCATTACTTTCAAATTGTTACATTCCTAATATTGTCATCATACTAACACAAATTATTCATTTCTCTACTCTCTGTTGTCCATTACCTTAAATTACATTATTCATTGCTCTACTGTCTATTGTTAGTTGATAGTGTAATTGAGAGGGGATGAGAGACAATCAAGCAAGTTTCCTCAAATTTTATTGTAGTACCTTTGGATTGCAGTAAATTTGTAGAGTTTGTGAGGTTTTCTTTTTTACTAACAACGGTCAAGAGGTATTATTAAAAAATTTTAAATTTATATGGCCAATTTTTTTAATAATATTATAATATAAACTCAATATATAGTTATACACTAATAAGACTGCTCAACCAAAAAATAATACAAACTCTTCGAAAATTTTATTCGTTGAATTCGAAAAAGCATTGACCTGTTAATTTCGTTCATCATTTTTTAATCACGATAACTTTTTCTGTTAAGCTAAAAGTAAAAAAGGGTAAAACACTTAAAAAGGGAAAACAAATTTATTTAAAAAAAACATACATCCAGCACCACCAAAACTATTGCACTGAAAATGAATCGACGATTATTATATTCACAGATAAATAAAGAGTAGTCAAAGTCAGAAGTTGATGTAATACTAGAACGTACTTGTTAAGACTATTTGTTCACAATCACATATAGTAAACTTCTTCTTCTTGTGTCTCTGGGCGTGCAAAGTAGAAAGCGATTGAAGATATTAAAGCAGTACATGAAATGGTAATCTTAATTTATGTGAAAATGAAGGATACAAAAATTGGACGACAATTATCACAAATATTAATCGGATCCACCACCGTAACAGCAGAGTCTTGATTGTCATCATCTATGGCTTCGCATTATTGTCATTCCTCCCACCGACTGTGCAAATACGAGAAAAATTGCAATCTCAAAATCAATTTACAATAAGCATTTCCCATATGTAAAAAAAAACATTTCATAACTATAATAGTGCCAAAACTTAATTATATATGAACTACATCTTTTCAAAAAGAAATTGGAAGAATGAGGGAGTATATAAATAAATTCAAAAGTAAAAATGAACAAAAAAATTTGAAGTTGCGCAGAATAACTAGAAAGATATCGCACCAGTCACCAGGGAAGAGAAAAAGCTCTCATGCTATCAAATATGCATGCCTGCGTATGGAGGTTTTAATAGCTGCGTATGTGGTTTCGGAGAACATGGGGCAATCCTCAACATTAAGATCTACTAGCTCTGGAAGTAGGCTGTTGTAGAACCATTCCTCTTGGATTTCAACTTCACAACTAAAAACTCCCTCCAGCTCAGAGCACTGTGTTATGTTTAGATAAGTCAATGATGGAAGATGTTGAGTAGAGGGCAGATAGGGGAAGAGCCATTTCAACTTTCTGCATTTAATGACATCAAGCATTTCAAGTTTTGGGAAGCAACAGCAGGAAGAAGAGGATGCATTTGGAAAGTGAGGCTCTGATGACATTATTTCCTCCAACTCTTCACATTCTGATATGTATAGCCTCCACAAACATGGAAGGCTTCTGACGACAGTGTTGGAAAAGATACACTTCAATTTCTTGCATCCTTTCACCTTTAACGTCTCAAGATTTTGGAAGCTGATGAAAGTGGGACCCTCCCATACACACACGAGGTTGGTTGAATCTATCAAATCCAAGGATTCTACTCTTGAGGTCAAGATCATCCCTTTTTCTTCATCTACAGGCAATTGTTTTCTAACATCTGCTATAGGTTGGAATTTTGAATTTTCTGTAGAAACCTGCGAGAACTGCAACTTCAATTAACAAAAAGAATAATTTATTCACATCAATTAACTTTAATTCTAAAAGTTTTTATTTCTACCTAGGTTTAAAAAGATGATTCAGTATATTGAAAATAGACATTAAAGAATACCGACCAAATTTTATACACATATTGACATGTGTTTATATCAATGTGTGATTGTTGCAGGGAAAACAGAAATCAATTTCTAATTAGTTTAGTTTACTATAAAATAATTTTTCATCAAAATATTTCTAATCACGCATCTAGTATATTTTGATTTTTTTTTTTAGTGTCCCTACATCTCATCGTAACTCGAAAGTTTTCTATTTTGAAAATCACTTAATTTTTGAAAAAAATATATTTTGTGAGTTTTTATGATATTTGTTTAAAACTTTTGAAAATAACCAAAAATTAAAAAAAAGTATATTTCTGATTTTTTTTTTTCAAGAAGCTACCTTGAGTAGTTTTTAAAATAATCTGGTGCAACATATGAAAGAGCATATTTTAAAAATGCAGGATACAAGAAGATATTATAAAATTTAAAAATAATTGAATAATGAATCATTTTAATAAAAAAGTAAATCAAGAAAAATATTACAAAATTTAAAACTAAATGAACTAATAATTACTTTTTTATTATTGTAAACAAGCATAAAATATTAGCTAGCAAAATGGTATATATGATTCCAATCCACATATTATTCCATCTCATTTTGAAGACACTAATCAACATAATATGGAATATTCTTTCTTACCGATATTGTTCCCAATTGTTGAAGAGCCGATTTCAAACTTGAATCATGAAATTTGGGGCAGTTGTCTATGTAGATGTCACTCAGTTGCACCTGAATCTGCATCCCTTGACAAACACTGATGAAATTTGGTAAATTTTCAAGATTCATCTTCTTTAGGCTTGAAAGCATAATGTTCTCACTATAGTTGGCTTCATCTTCACCACCATGTCCAAAAATAACCTCCAATTCCTCACAATCAGATAAGGAAAGGGAACATAATTTGGGAAGGCTGTTATGGACAATGGTGCTTATTGAGAATAAAAACTTTAATTTCTTGCATTTAATCATTTTTAAGGAATGGAGATATTGGAAGCTTAACACTTGTGTGGGAACAAGACCTCCTAGCATTTGTTCTTTCGATCTCAACATTTTTGAGTCATTGGTTTCTTTTTGGTCATCATCTTCTTGGTAGTCATCTCCCATGACTTGAAACTCATGATTAACTTCAGGACTTTGAATATCAAGTTCTCCAACATTTAAAATAGGGAGTGGAAGATTAAGAGCTTCATTATCATTTAATTGGCTCCATTTCAATGCATACTTCCTTTCAAGTCTCTGTATCCATCAAAGATCAAAGGAGCAGGGAAAGTATTATTAGTTCCTTGAAAAGATAAAGAAAAGAAAAAGAGATCAAATTAACCGATATCTTCATTTTATCTTTAATTTGGTTGCTTGACTTGTATATGCAGGAATATAAGATGCTTTCGTAACTATTTTGTGTATATTAAACTAGAATCATGTTAAAACAAAGAAATATATAATGCATTGCATAGATGAAAGTTTTTCGCTCTCCAACTCCTGCTGTTAGAACTTAGAACAATCATTGATGATGATGATTGTCACATATAAAATATTATATCAAATGAACAATTTACCTCTTATATTGGCAGCACTAAAATAGTCTCTAGTTGATAAACTAAACCTTAGTTTTTCTGACATGTTCCATGTATATCAAATAAGATGAAAAATATATGCAAAACGGAAAGAAAAATTATGTGAAAAGAGAAACATATAAAGAACTACCGAGGAACATGTATGTATCTATGTATGTATGTAGAATTGTAGATATCTAGTCAATATTTGTGTGAAATTAGCTTAAAACTTTTTTAGCCAATTAAGCATTGGACCAGATGAAATTAGTTTAAATTAACAAAACATTATTCCAAAAAAAAACCAAAAATTTTTTTTTAAGAAAACTGAAAACATTAAATATTCACATAGCGTCAAATAAATTAATATACTGCAAACTAAAACAGAGACAAGATTTTCGGTATGGAAAAGGAAGCATATAGAGAATCACAAGTGTAAAGTATTACATACCTCTTTAAGCCGCCTAATAGTTGCACTCGTGATTGGCATAAATTTTGGGCATTCATGAACCTCGACTTTGCGAAATTCCCGTGTCTGCAACGTAAACCCTTGGCCAACATTAACAAGTCTTGGAAGACTCCAAAGTTAACAAATAATATAAGGCAAGACGCAAAGAACAATTATTTCCATTAGTTTTTAGATTGATTGATTTAGATTTAAATTTTGATTTGAATTTAAAATCTTAAATTTAAAGTTCACGCATTTAAATTTCCTTGTTTGGATGGAATAAAAAATTTTAAACTCAAAGACAACAAAAAAAAAAAAAGGAAGATGTGAAGTGAAAAGATGAGGAAAATAAGAGATAAGAGCGGCTGACATTTCAGGTAACATTAAGTTTTTTAAAAGAAAAAATGTTAGGGATTTTAGTAGTGAGGATATCACAGTAAATTGACTGTCATTTAATCCCTCATTTTATTTATAATTTAAACAGTTTTTCACAGTATATTTGATTTTGACTCCTATACGTTATTTTGTGTAGTTTTTCATATAACAATCCCGTATCAGTCAGAATTTTGAACAACTTTTGCATTGTCACTTAGCTTTTCTAAAAATTAATTGATACAATGCAAGCGTTATTGGCTTAATTATTAGAAAGGATATTGATGGCATAAGAAATGGTGAAAATAATTTATGAAGCTACTCAAATATAATCTGATGCATTAGATGAGAGAGAATATTTTAAAAATACATATATCATAAAATTTTGAAAGAATTGAATAATAAATTATTTTAATAAAACAAAAATCACGGAAGATTTCATAAAATTTAAAATTAAACAAACTAATAATCACTTTTTTCATTATTTTAACTGAACATAAAATCATGTTTAATTACTTTATATAAAACCCTCTACAAAATAAATTTCTCTTTATAAAATCTCTAAACTACTTAAAAGTCACTTATTTTTTAATCTTAAATAAAAAGATCATTAATTTATGCACTTGCAGCTAGCAAAATGGTACATATGATTCCAATCCACATATTATTCCATGTCATTTTGAAGACTCTAATCAACATGATATAGAATATTCTTTCTTACCGAAATTGTTCCCAATTGTTGAAGAGCCCATCCCAAACTTGAATCATGAAATTTGGCGCAGTTCCGTATGCGGATCTCACTCAGTTGCATCTGAATTTGCATCCCTTGACAAACATTGATGAAATTTGGCAAATTTTCAAGCTCTATCTCCCTCAAGCTTGAAAGCACAATTTTCCCACTGTAGTTGGCTGCATCTTCACTACTGTCTCCAAAAATCACCTCTAATTGATCAGCCCCATTTACACGCAAAGAGTGTAGTTGTGGAAAACTAGTGGACATGGATATAGGGAAGAGTCTTATGAGCTTGTCGCACCTCTGAACCTTCAACTGTCCTAGTTTTGGGAAGTGAACTTGATCATTAGACATGACCTGATGTTCCTCGTTATCTTGAATTATTTCCTCCAATTCCTCACAGTCACGTAAAGTCAGGGAACTCAAATTGGAAAGGCTGTTATGAACAATGGTTCTTATTGAGAATAAAAATTTCAACTTTTTGCATCGAACCATTTCTAAGGAATGGAGATATTGAAAGCTCAAAACTTGGGTGGGAACAAGACCTCCAAGCATGCGTTGTTCCGATCTCAACATTTCTGAATCCTTGGTTTCTTCTTGGTCATCATCACCCATGACTTGAACCTCATCATCAACTTCAGGACTTTGAATATCAAGTTCTCCAACATTTAAAACAGGGAGTGGAAGATTGTGAGCTTCATTATTATTTAATTGGCTCCATTTCAACACATACTTCCTTTTAAGTCTCTGTATCCATCAAAGATCAAAGGAGGGGGGAAAGTATTATTAGTTCCTTCAAAAGATAAGGAAAAGAAAAAGAAATCAAATTAACCAGCATATTCATTTTATATTTAATTTGGCAGCTTAAATTTGCACACGCAAGAATATAAGATGTTTCCGTCATTATTTTGTGTATATTTACTAAACTAGAAATATGGAATGCATTGCATGGATGAAAATTTTCTGCTCTCCAGCTTCTGTTGTTAGAACTTGGACCAATAATTGATAATGATTATTGTCACGTAAATTATTATATTATAAGAACAATTAAAATCTTCTATTGGCAGCACAAAAATAGTCTCTAATCGATAAGCTCAACCTCAACTCGTCTTGCGCGTTCTATGTACATATAATAGGATGAAAATATATGTAAAAGGGAAAGAAAAATTACGTGAAGATAGAAACATATAAAAAAATACAAAGGACAATTGTATTAACATGTGCGTGTGCAGATATCTAGTGAATATGCATGTGAAAGTAACGAATTCATTGGACCAGATGAAATTAGCTTAAATTAACAAAACATTAAAAACAAACTTTTTTTCAAGAAAACCGAAAACATTAAATATTCACACAGAGTCAATTAAATTAATATACTGCAAAATAAAACAGAGACATGATTTGCGGTAGGGAAAAGGAAGCATATAGAGAATCACAAGTGTAAAGTATTACATACCCCAAGAAACCACCTAATAGTTGCACTCATAATTGGCATAAATTTTGGGCATTCATGAACCTCGAATTTGCGAAATTCCCCTGTCTGCAACGTAAACCCTTGGCAAACATTAACAAGTCTTGGAAGACTCCAAAGTTAACAAATAATATAAGGCAAGACGCAAAGAACAATTATTTCCATTCGTTTTTAGATTGATTGATTTAGATTTAAATTTTGATTTGAATTTAAAATCTTAAATTTAAAATTCATACATTTAAATTTCTTTGTTTGGATGGAATAAAAAATTTTAAACTCAAAGACAACAACAACAACAACAAAAAGCAAGATGTGAAATGAAAAGATGAGGAAAATAAGAGATAAGAGTGGCTTAGATTTCAAATGACATTAAGTTTTTTTAAAAGAAAAAATGTTAGGGATTTTAGTAGTGAGGATATCACAGTAAATTGATTGTCATTTAATCCCTCATTTTATTTATAATTTAAACAGTTTTTCACAGTAAATTTGATTTTGACTCCTATATGTTATTTTGTGTAGTTTTTCATATAACAATCCCGTATCAGTCAGAATTTTGAACAACTTTTGCATTGTCACTTAGCTTTTCGAAAAATTAATTGATACAATGCAAGCGTTATTGGCTTAATTATTAGAAAGGATATTGATAGCATAAAAAATGATGAAAATAATTTATGAAGCTACTCAAATATAATCTGATGCATTCGACGAGAGAGAATCTTTTAAAAATACATGATACACAAATATATCATAAAATTTTAAAACAATTGAATAATAAATTATTTTAATAAAACAAAAATCAATGAAGATTTCATAAAATTTAAAATTAAACAAACTAATAATCACTTTTCATTATTCTAACTGAACATAAAATCATGTTTAATTACTTTATATAAAAACCTCTACAAAATAAATCTCTTTCTATAAAATCTCTAAACTATTTAAAAGTCACTTATTTTTTAATCTTAAACAAAAAGATCATTAATTTATGCACTTCCAGCCAGCAAAATGGTACATATGATTCCAATCCACATATTATTCCATGTCATTTGAAGACTCTAATCAACATGATATAGAATATTCTTTCTTACCGAAATTGTTCCCAATTGTTGAAGAGCCCATCCCAAACTTGAATCATGAAATTTGGCGCAGTTCCGTATGCGGATCTCACTCAGTTGCATCTGAATTTGCATCCCTTGACAAACATTGATGAAATTTGGCAAATTTTCAAGCTCTATCTCCCTCAAGCTTGAAAGCACAATTTTCCCACTGTAGTTGGCTGCATCTTCACTACTGTCTCCAAAAATCACCTCTAATTGATCAGCCCCATTTACACGCAAAGAGTGTAGTTGTGGAAAACTAGTGGACATGGATATAGGGAAGAGTCTTATGAGCTTGTCGCACCTCTGAACCTTCAACTGTCCTAGTTTTGGGAAGTGAACTTGATCATTAGACATGACCTGATGTTCCTCGTTATCTTGAATTATTTCCTCCAATTCCTCACAGTCACGTAAAGTCAGGGAACTCAAATTGGAAAGGCTGTTATGAACAATGGTTCTTATTGAGAATAAAAATTTCAACTTTTTGCATCGAACCATTTCTAAGGAATGGAGATATTGAAAGCTCAAAACTTGGGTGGGAACAAGACCTCCAAGCATGCGTTGTTCCGATCTCAACATTTCTGAATCCTTGGTTTCTTCTTGGTCATCATCACCCATGACTTGAACCTCATCATCAACTTCAGGACTTTGAATATCAAGTTCTCCAACATTTAAAACAGGGAGTGGAAGATTGTGAGCTTCATTATTATTTAATTGGCTCCATTTCAACACATACTTCCTTTTAAGTCTCTGTATCCATCAAAGATCAAAGGAGGGGGGAAAGTATTATTAGTTCCTTCAAAAGATAAGGAAAAGAAAAAGAAATCAAATTAACCAGCATATTCATTTTATATTTAATTTGGCAGCTTAAATTTGCACACGCAAGAATATAAGATGTTTCCGTCATTATTTTGTGTACATTTACTAAACTAGAAATATGGAATGCATTGCATGGATGAAAGTTTTCTGCTCTCCAGCTTCTGTTCTTAGAACTTGGACCAATAATTGATAATGATTATTGTCACGTAAATTATTATATTATAAGAACAACTAACATCTTCTATTGGCAGCACTAAAATAGTCTCTAATCGATAAGCTCAACCTCAATTAGTCTTGCGCGTTCTATGTACATATAATAGGATGAAAATACATGTAAAAAGGAAAGAAAAATTACGTGAAAATAGAAACACATAAATAAAGAAATACAAAGGAATATTATATTAACATGTGCGTGTGCAGATATCTAGCGCATATGCATGTGAAAGTAATGAATTCATTGGACCAGATGAAATTAGCTTAAATTAACAAAACATTATTCCAAAAAAAAAACCCAAAACTTTTTTTCAAGAAAACCCAAAACATTAAATATTCACATAGCGTCAATTAAATTAATATACTGCAAAATAAAACAGAGACCAGATTTGCGGTATGGAAAAGGAAGCATATAGAGAATCACAAGCGTAAAGTATTACATACCTCTTTAGTCCACCTCCTAATAGTTGCACTCGTGATTGGCATAAATTTTGGGCATTCATGAATGTAGACGAGGCAAAATTCCCCTCTCTGCAGCTTAAACCATTGGCGAACATTAACAAGTCTTGGAAGCTTTACAAGTGTTACTTGTTTCAAGTTTGGGAACATAACCTCCATTTCATTGTCAATGTCATGATCTTCAATATTAGAGCATCTGAAAATTTCTTCCAACTGAGAAGAATTTGATATGGTCAAAGTGCTTAGTTGTGGAAGCATCGAGGTAGCAACCTTGATCACGAAAGATAAAACGAATTTCAGCTTGTTGCACCTTTCGATTTCCAAATAACTCAATTTCGGCAGACAAGCTTCAGTTATGGATACATTCTTCTCATTTTCTTCATTTCCTAGAAAAATTGCCTCCAATTCTTCACATTCAGACATGGTTACCTTATCTAACATCGGAAGACTTTGACAAATATGAGTAGAGAACACAAATTTCAATCTTGCACATCTTTTCAAAGTTAAAGATTTAAGGTATTGAAATGTTGGAATATGTTCTTCAATCCCAGTCTGACAGAAGAAATTGGATTCTACTGCACAATTATGAAGATCAATCTTTTCAATAACTGCCAGTGGCTTGTATTCTTCATTCCTCAAATGAAGGCCCTTAAATTCCTGCCATTCCTTGGTGAAAGAGGGGAGGAAAGGGAAGAAAAGAAAACAAAAACCATTAACACATTTCTTTAAAAACAACAAATCAGGATTTATTAAAAATTTATGCGTGCACTTGTAGTATTCTAGCATAGACTCAGTATCCACTTTTAGGCAATTTAAACAAAAAAAAAAAAAAAAGCCGTATATCAATAAATTTCACGATAAAGTTAAGGAAAAAAGTATGATGATGGGCCCACAAGAGTGAATTTTTTGTGGGCCATAAAAATGATAAATAAATTGAATGACCAAATATTAAATAACAACATATAATTGTTTGATTATCCGTGCATTAAAATATTTTGCAATGACGGCGGTGGTGGAGTACAAGGACAAATTGGAGCACCAAATTAAGAGTGATAGCAAATAATGTAAGGAAAGATACAGAACAATTACTTCTATTAGTATTTAGATTGATGGACTTTGATTTCGATTTTCATTCGCATTTAAAATTTCTTCATATGTGTTTTTAAAAACTTAAAAAAAAAAATCTTACTTCTATTAGTATTTTAATTCCTTTGTTTGGCTAGTATAAAAAAATTTTAAATTCAAAAATAACAAAAAAAAAAGATGTGAAATGAAAAGATGAGGAGAATAAGAGGTTAGAGTGGCTAACATTTCAAATAACATTTAAGTTTTTTTTAAGGAAAAAATTTAGGCATTTTAGAAATGAGGATATCAAAGTAAATTGATTGTCATTTAGTCCCTTATTTTATTTATAAGTGAAATAGTTTTTCATAGTAAATTTGAATTCTATATGTCATTTTGTGAAGTTTTTCTAAAAATTAATAGATATAATACAAGTGTTGGCAGCATAATTATTGCAAAGGATATCGATAGTTTAAGAAATGACGAAATGGAGCATAATGTACATTCTTTGTTGATATTGGTAATTTTATGTTCACTTGCATAATATGCGGAGCACTTCTAAACCAAAAGCAAAATGAGTTAAAATAAAATGATAGATGACGTTTGACATTTTCTTGACATCGAGATAGTAGGCTTTTTATGAATGCAAATTTATGGGTCATTTTCTTATTTCATTTCTCATTCTAAATAACAAAATGCGAATGAGTAAGTACAAATTAATAGACTAGATCATCACTTAAAATAAATTGACATGAACACTGCTACTTTGTTATATCACGCATGCTTAAAAAAACCCATAATTATGCAAACAAGGATATTTAAAACAACTTTAGTTCTTTTAAATATTGTATAAAAATAAAATTAAAGCATCAAAGAGTAAATGCATACCATATTTGGACAATCCTGGCAGACTACTTCCTTAATAGATGGGCACCTTAGATGATACCTTTCTGAGCAAATCCTGACAAGATTTGGAAGATTTTGTAGTAAGAGATGTTCCAAGCAAGGGAGCTCTATCAAAGTCTCAATTTGAGCACGCAATGCTTGTTCTTCCTCTCCCTCTAATACATTCTTCAATTCACTACACTCCTTTATCTCGAGCTTCTTTAGGGACAACAGAGTGCGAGCAACAGAGACAAGGAACACGGGGAGCAACTGAGGGCATTTGGATATACTTAGACTTTCAAGCTGTTGGAACAAGCTAAGACGAGAAGGACCACGGCATAGTTGTTTTAGATTAGCCATATCCTTCAATTTCAACTCCTTCAATTTTAACTCATCCAATTTTGGGACAACCACATTGTTACAAAGAGTAGTTTCATCAATAATGCAATCTATCTCTGAACAGCATTCAAGATGGAGTTTAGTTAATTCATTCATGCCTCCCACAGCTTGAACTACATTAGGAATGAAAGTTTTGCAGCCTCCTTGAAGCTTGTAAAAATAAACTGAAGTTGCTCTTTGCACAAGATCCTTAATTATTTCACCTAAGATGGAGATATTTAGCTTACCCAAGCATAAAGATTGTGTGCCTTCATTCCAAAATTCGACGTCATAGCCATGATCCCCCATGTCTAACTTGTACCTTTTCAATTTCGCCAAAGTATAGTCATGGCAACTTTTGCCTTTTGGATGCGGAGAATGTGGATAAACATACAACTCTTCTAGCTGCAAACAACTCCCTAATACTTCATAACAACACTCATCTATTTTACACTTTGATAAATCCAGCAACTTCAACTTCTTTAATTTTTCAATTCCATTTGGAAGTTTTTCAAATTTACTACCTTGCAAGTCAAGAATTTCAAGTCTTGTAAGGCTTACCACAAAAGAGATGTCACCTAAATCCCAACATCGCAACCTCAAAGTCCGAAGATTAGACAATTGTTGGATTGATTGAGGCTTTACCATCAATGAGGGAAGACTATATCCTTTGTTAATAATAGCCACAACCTTGAGTCCTTTGGCACCTTCAAATGAAGCATGTGATAAATCCAAGGATAAGGTTGAATGTAACAGTAGAATCTCAAGTTTTGGAGCATTCAATTGAGAAGGAAATTGAAGTGATTCCTTGTGATGATACCATGAGCCTATTGCATAGCAATCTTTTACCACATCATCATCAAGAAATTCTTCCAGTTCTTTTGTACAATTTACCTTGATGGCACAATCCTGATTAGATGCTATCCATAATGCTACATCACGAACCACGTCATGCATTGTCAATTGTCTTTCCCCTCTAAAATTTGGAGAATACATCAATAATGAGGAGTCAACAAGAATTTCTATGGCTGTTGCAACATAGCTCCTTGCTATTTCAAATGAGTCTACATCTTTGCAAAGGTCCAACCCTACTCCATATCTAAAAAGGTCTTCAATGACAATTTTATGATCTTCAGGAAACATTGCACACATCAAGAATAATGACTTGGCTTCTTTGGATTTCAAATAACTGTAACTTAGTTCGAGACAAGCAAAAGCATCTCTCACACTTTTATCCTCATGGTCTATTGGTTTTGAATGCTTCAACTTGTGCAGTACCACCTTCATCTCATCAAGTCCTTTTGCTTTCAGGCAAGTTCCAACAGCTACAATTGCAATGGGAAGTCCTTTACATTCCTTAGCAACTTCCCGTGCCACGACTTCTTTAGCACCAGCATCAACATTAGCATGAGTTTGAAATAGTGTCCAAGCTTCATCTTCTTTTAAGATGTCTAACCGAATTATATTTCCACAATTCATCAATGTACATACCTCTTTTCGGCGTGTGGTTAGGACAATTTTGCAATTTCTTTGATGATTTCCCCCAAAGAGAATCCCTATATCCTCAAGATTTAGCTTACCCCATACATCATCCAATATTATCAAAATCCGTTCTCCACTTTGTAATCTTTCTGCTATTCTTTGTGCCCTTCCAATTTCAGATTTTTCCTTCAAGTCAAGTCCAAACATGTCAGCAATTTCACCTTGAACTTTTCTGATTTCCAGGTTTTGAGAAATTGTAATCTTCACAACTCGATCAAATAGCTTTGATTCTTTGGCTTCCTTCCCTACTTCTGTCACCAAGGTGGTTTTCCCTGAACCGCCCATGCCCCATAGCCCAACTATGGAATTGCCATCATCTTTCAATGCCTCCAGCAGATCATCAAAAGCCCTTTGCGTAGAGTTGAAGAACGTAAAATTGGGAGAAGAGTGATACTCTATACCTGGGATAATAGTAGGATGAGAAAATGGATTAAGATTACCACTTTCCGTATTTAGCACTACCATCCTTTGAGTTATCTTGGCCAACTCTTTGCAAAGACAATATCTCCTCCAAATAGGACACCACCTTTTAAAGCAGCCATTGTTGACCTTTAGTTTTTCCTCCAAATTCTCCAAGTCTGCTATGAGGCTCTGCACATCATCCATCCACTTGTTAACCACACCATCAATCCTCTCAGTCTTGTTGATGGCCTCTTGAACACGTGCTTGCACCCTCTCTTGTGTGAGCATGAGCTTCTCCTTTTTTATCCTGACATTTTTGGTGATTTTGCCGACACAGAACAAATATTCCAGCTGCTGTAAAGTTGGATCCACCAAATATTCAGCAAGTTTTGCTGCCACAGATACTCCCACCTCTGCCATTTTGAATTAATAGCAACCTGAAAGAGAGTCATTCATCATCGTCGAATGATTATTTCAAAATTTCATTTTGAAGAACTGAGGCATCTTTCAAAATTATATAAAAGAATGACTTTTTTACACTCGAGTAAAACAAGAAAAATCAATTGTTCTTGTACAACCTTCTTGCTCCGGTATCTTGCTTGTTTTTCACCCAGCCATGTTAAGAGATTAGAGTAACTTCATTTAATGTTTTCTTTCTAACAGATCGACCAAAAGGTGAAGTAAAGAAGAAAAAATGTAGTCTACAAATGATAGCAGCAATTATTTGGAACTAACAAGCTACTCATACTTTGAGAATTGAGAGCAATCACATATATGTATGGAAAAACAAAAAGAAACATAGTGGGGAAAAGACAGAAAAAGAAAAATCTGAAAGAAGAAAGCGATTCGGGAGAGATCTTGCTTCATTCATACCTAATAAGATGAACTTCCACTTGCAAAATTTCAAAGAGTGAGATGAACAGAATTGCTCTGCGATGACCAAAATTTCGCTTGAGATGAGTCGTCAACTTAGTTGGAACTTGAGGGTTCAGGAGTCAGTACCTAGTTAAGATGTTGCAGGCTTTGACCAGTAGGTGGGTGGTGTACATTTTCTATTTCCAAAAATTCAAAAGTGAAAAGGCAATCTTATGATGCATTTTTTTACTTTCCAAACGTTCGATGTATTTGTATTTGAAATTGAAATTTCAGATTTTCATAACGTTTTAATGTTATAAATTAGATTGTATCGTTTTAAAAAAATTAAAAAAAATATTATATAAAAAATAAATGTAAAATTTTAAATATTCTTAAATTTATAATTTAAGAGCTAATTTATTCTTTTACTCAAAAAATTTACCATAATTTAAAACAAAAAAAAAAGTTATCTTTTTTAAAAGCAATAAAATTAAAATAGAAGGATGGGTTTTCGTTTAAAAAAAAAAAAAAGAAAGAAGAAAGGAAAGAAGGGCGTGCCATTTAAAAGTGGATTTTTTTTACCTCAAAAGAAAAGTAACTAATTTTTTTTCTTTTTATTTGAAGGTATGATTGTGAAGGATAACTGCACTAAAAAAAAAAGTTTGATGTCATCTCGTTTTATAGCGTATCAAGCACCAAAACTACTCTTGTAAAGGAATGAGTTATGGGCACCTTATCAGAGATGAGATTTGAATCATTTAAATTTTAATTTAAATAATTAAAAATTAAAAAATTTTTATTATATTTATTAAAATAAAAAATTATAAAATAATTTTACTAAATTTTTTATTTTAAATTTGGTCTATATTTAATTTATAAAGTCTAATTTAATATTAAAATTTTTATAATTGATATATATTGATTATTCAAATATGCTCTAAATAATTAATTATAAAATCTTTTGAATTATAAAAAGTCAGATTAAAGATAAAAATTTATTAAAATTATTTTATAATTTTTTATTTTAATAAATATAATGTAAAAATATATAATAATATTTTAAATTTAAATTATTCAGATTAAAATTTAAATAATTTAAATTTCATCTTAAATATGAGCAGTAAAGAGATACGCTGCCCCCTTACCAAGGAGGGTGCTTACTTTAGTTTCTAAAGTTTATGGAACCAAAAAAAGAAAATGAAATTGGAACTGAAAAAGTTAAAAAGAAATGACGCGTTCCAGCTGGTTGTTGTCCGGTTTTTGGGTGCAAGTCAGACTGTACTGTTTCAGGGTTTGGACCCCACAACACTGCAATCCTTCGTAAAAGGCAATCTCATTGCTGTGTGAAATTTCTGAGACATTTTTCTGGGATATGTGTGTTTAAAAATACTCAATTTGTTTAAAAATGTAATATATTTTTTAAAAAATTAAATATTTAAAAATATAAAATATTTTTAATTTTTTAATGTGTAATTATTTTTTTAAAAATATCTCTATTAATAATAATTTTATATTTATTATAGAATATTTAATAAAAATAAATATAAAAAAATAGGGTTAGTTTGAAAATAAATTAAAAGGTAAATCAAATCATAGACTTATTATGATTGCACATGGGGTTAATGGTGGTGAAGCTAATGGAAGGAGCCTGTTTAAATATCATGCAGCCTGGGCATTAGAGGAAGGTTTTGGGGACTTAGTCAAGAATGCCTAGTCTAGCAAATCATAGCTTGACGGTCTTACTTCTTTTCAACAGGAGGCTGATGAGTGGAATCATAAAACTCTTGGAAACATTCCGAAACAGAAAAGGAAAATTATTGGGAGGTTAGAAGGTATTGACAGATCAAGACTTTCAAGGAATAGGACTAGTCTTTTCCGTATCGAACAAAAGCTTTGGACCAAATACCAGAAATTCACAGCCCAGGAAGAGTTAATTTGGTTCCAAAAAGCTCGTTGCAAGTGGCTTCAATGGGGGAATAAAAATTCTAAATTTTTTTATGCCTCGATCAAAGCACGGCGCGGGCGCAATAATATAGATGCTCTTCAAAATGAACATGGAGAGTGGATTCCAAATCAGTATGTCCTACAGAACATCGCAAGTGACTTCTTCCATAAACTATATTCCTCTGAAACTACCTCTCATTCTGTCACATCTTGGCCTACAAACTTTCCTCCTCTTTCAGATATTCAGATTTATGAAATTCAACAAGAGGTATCTGACACTAAAATTAAAAATGTGGCTTTCTCCATTGGTGCCTTTGAAGCCCCAAGGCCAGATGGTATTTCTGCGCATTTGTTCCATACCCAATAGAATGTCCTAGGTTCTCGAATATACCAGTTTGTTAAAGAGGTCTTTTTTAACCTAGATAAGATTAAGGAATACAACCAGACCAATATTGTGCTTATCCCTAAAGTTGATTTTCCTAATTCCTTAAAGGACTTCCAACCTATCTCTTTGTGTAATGTTTGCCTCAAGATAGTGACCAAAATTCTTGCCAACGGACTATGTGTGCACCTTGACCATTTAATCTTACCTAACCAATGCAACTTCATTCGTCGGCACAACAGTGACAACGTTATCCTGGCACAGGAGGCTCTTCATACTATGAGGTATAAATATGGACAGAAAGGGTATATGGCTTTGAAGATTGATCTAGAAAAAGCCTACGATCATCTAGAATGGTCTTTTATAGAGGACACTCTTACAAGCTTGGGTCTGGGACCTTCCTTTATCAACATAATAATGAAGTGTGTCTTTACAACCACTATGAGGGTCCTTTAAAACGGGACAAAAACTAAAGCTTTCTCTCCAACAAGAGAAATACAACAGGGCAATCCTCTAAGTCCATATCTGTTCGTCTTATGTATGGAAAGACTAGGACAACTAATTCAAAGAGAATGTAATAATAGAAGATGGAAACCTATCAAATTCAGTGTCAATAGTCCCCACCTTTCACACCTCTTTTTCACCGATGACCTTATCCTTTTTGTGAAGCCTCCACTTCTCAAGTAGCTCTTATAAGGGATGTTTTACACAAGTTTTGTCTTGTCTTGGGGCATCAAGCTAATTTACTGAAATCTAAGATCTTTGTTTTCAAAAATGTCCATTTTAATAGAAGGTTGGAGCTCAGCCACATATTGGGTATTGGCCTTACTGCAGATTTAGGGAAATACTTAAGTATTCTGCTAATTCATAAACAGTCACTAAAATAATGTTCTCACCCATCCTCACAAAAGTTCATTAACGTCTTTCCTCCTGGTAGAGCATATTCCTAATCATAGCAGGGAAAACTACCCTGATTAAGGCCGTTCTATCTGCTATGTCCTCGTATCACATGCAAACAAATCTCTTACCATCTGGGGTGTTGAAGGAGATAAAGAAACTCTATCGAAGCTTTCTTTGGAGTCAACAACCAGAAAAAAGGAAAATCCATCTGATCGCTTAGGATACCGTGAAACGGACTAAACCAAAAGGAGGGCTAGGCATTAAAGATCTTAAACGCCAGAACACTGCATTCATTATGAAACTCTGTTGGGCCTTAATCACAAAACCATCTGTGATGTGGGTTAAATGCCTGAGGACCAAATATAAGTGTGGGGAGAACGAAATGCCTTCTGTCATCAGAAAGACGAGGTTATCTGCAACTTAGCGCAACATTTGCAATGTATGGGAAACTTTCAAAATGGGTATGGGTTGGAAAATCAATAACGGGTGAAATACCAAGTTTTGGTGGGATCTTTGGTTGCCTCTAGACCAACCTCTAATCCACTATGTAACACGTAATGAGAGTAGCTTGAATCCTATTGATGCTGTTGCTGATTTTGTGTTGCCCTCTAGAATATAGGATATAAACAAATGCCTTCTATTTCTCCCACGAGAGGTTGTTAATAAAATTCTTAATGTTCGTGTATCAATGGGAAATAACCCGGATGTGTTTTGTTGGCAGGAATCTGGAGATGGCTCTTTCTCTGTGAAGTTGGCTTATCAGTTTATCCATCATCCTGATAGAGGCTTGACTAATAACTTCCTAAAAAACCTCTGGCACTGGCCCCTTCCAGAAAGGATTAAATTCTTCCTATGGCAAGCTTCCTAAGAGAGGATTCTCACTAATTCTCTAAGAGTGAAAAGGGGTTTAGCCGAGAGAAACACTTGTGTTTTTTAGTGTAACTGTGAAGAGAGTGTTATCTATATCTTGAGGGATTGCTGTGAGGCTAAAATTTTTTGGAACCATTTACTTAACCACAATCTCTCTTCTATGTTTTTTGACATGAGTTTACAGGGTTGGCTTAAGAACAACATGACAAACTCTTTTGGAAATGAAACTTTTAGCAAATGGCCATGGTTCAAAGTTTTCAGTCATACTTGCTAGCTACTTTGGAAAGCTAGGCATAAAAAAGCTAAGGAAGACAAATATACAAGACGTCTAGACTTGAAATTCCAGTGCCTTTACAAGCTAAGGAAGTTTGTAGTGCAGGGAAAATACAAACGAAATATTCCAATGTGAGGGTTCCAACCTCACCCGCTGGACCCCGCCGCCAGGTAATACTCTTAGAATGGATGTCAATGGTTCTGTTGACAACCAAAGGCATGCGGTATGTGGAGGAGTCATACGTGACAAAAAGGGAAACTGGGTTCTGGGCTTTAAATGCTCGCTAGGGTTTTTACCTAGTGTATTAGATAAAATTCAAGTTCTGGTCTTGAAGTTTGCCAACGGTTTAATCTTAATCATGTTACCATCTGCTCGAACGCTGCTAAGGCTATATCTCTTCTTAGAACCGGTGTTTATGATAACCACCCAATGTGTGCTAAAATCAATTCAGCAAGAGACTTCCTATCCTCCAACTTCAATGTCAGACTAGTTTTGCTAGGCGTGAAACAAATAGGGTTGTGGACTGTTTGGCCAAGAATGCTCACTTGGAAAGTGATAATCTGATCGTGTTGGCAAATGTTCTTGCTAAATGCAGCGATCTAGTTCTTGTGGATAAGCTACAGTTTGCTTAGTTCGATTTGGGTTTATTTCCTTTCTAACTTTACTTAACTGTTTGTTTCTCCTTCAGGCTTTAGCCTATCGTATCTATTAAAAAAAATACTCGGTTTATTTAAAAATGTAATATATTTTTTAAAGAATCAAATATTTAAAAATATAAAATATTTTTAATCTTTTAATGTGTAGTTGTAATTTTTTTAAAAGTATCTCTATTAATAATAATTTATATTTATTATAGAATATTTAATAGGGATAAATATAAAAATATAGGGTTAGTTTGAAAGTAGGTAATTACTTTATTGAGGAATAAAATTTAATTAAAAATACCTTACATTTTTAAATGGAGGGAGTATAATGTTCTTCCAAGATGAAATTATTATTATTTTTAAAGTGTTCCTATTAAGTAAATAATTTTATATTTATTTTAAAATAAAATATTTTATTAAATAAAAATAAATATGAAAAATATCATTAATTTGAAATTAAAGTAATTATTTTATTAAAAGTAAGATTTGGTGCAAAAAATATTTTAATAGATGAAGTATTTTTTTGCATTAACTTCGTCGGTGCTTAAAGTGGCTGGCAAGGATATGTAATTAGTACTTTCTCCATTTAAAAATGTAAGATATTTTTTGAGGAGTTGAATATTTAAAAATGTAAGGCATTTTTAATATTTTGAGGTGTAATTATTGCCTTTTTTTTAAAAGTGTCCCTATTGATAATGGCTTTATATTTATTCTAGGGTGTTTAATAGGAGTAAATATGAAAAAATAAAGTTAGTTGAAAAGTAGGTAACTACTTTATTGGGAGTGAGATTCGATTAAAAATGCCTTATATTTTTTAGCAGAAGGAATATATTTGTATTTATATTTTGTATAATTGAAAAAATTAATTCTTAAATTATAAATCCAAAAATATTTAGGATTTTTAATTTATGTTTTGTATAATATTTTTCAATTTTAATCATTAATTGATCATAAAATAATTTAAGAATATTAAAAATTATTATAAATATTCTAAAAATTATAGATAAGGGCCAAAAAAAATTAAGAAAATTTTATTGATTCTTCTTTATAATTTTTGAAATTATTTTCTTATCAATCAATAGTCAAAATTAAATTATATTAACAGTGAGATCAAATTGTATCATTTTCAAAAATTAAAGAGAAATTACATTAAAAATAAATTTAGAATCTTAAACACTTACCTTTTATTAAACATAATTAGTTCACTGCTTTCTATCTTAATTTTAAGATAAATTTAATGAACTTTGTGATTATTAAAAAAATGGAGTTATTTCTTTACAGTTGTTAAAAAAATATATAACTTCTCAATTTTACTCTTTTTTACTATCAATACCATAATAAATTACTATTTAGGAACTAAAGTTCTCACAAATAATTTGTTACAATTATCAACATAAAAACTAAGCTAGTAAGCCAATAAAAACCATAAGTTTTTTTTGGCCAAAATATAAAACCGTAAGTTATTGTAAACATAATTAAACTCTAAATAAATAAACAAGAGATAAAATTGAAAAAAAAAAAATAACTGCTTCAATTTTGCCCTAGACTCCATCTAGCCTTTAATATAAATAGTACTTACATCTTTAAAATTGTAAAAAAAATATAAATTTTCAATTTCATTTTATTTTAATTAATAATCATAATAAATTATTTTCTAGAAATTCAAACAATAATAAATTAACAAAAGATAAAATATCAATAATTAAAATTTTAAAATTTATCTTATATTCTTTCAGTCCTCTTTATAAGTCATTTATATCAACTTCATCAATACCAATATAAAAAGATACGAAGAATAAAAGTGTATAAAATTTTAAATATGCTCTGATAAATTAAAAAAGTAATATCATTAATTTTTTCTCTTTCATGATGGATAATTTTAAAAATATTTTTAAATACTATCTAAAAAGCTATATCATGATTTATAAATAAAATTAAGTGAATTTTTTAAAATGTGATTTATAAATAAAATTTAAGAGAATATTAAATATGAAAAAAATATTAAGGATGATAAAACTTTTAAAAGTTTTTCTTATATAATTAGCACACGAGAGAAGAGAGTAGATATTCCATGTTTATTAAAACAAAATCTGAAGACAGCCAATATTGTAAGATGAAATTTGGTTATTGATAAAAAAATATATAGTTTTATGAGTGTAGAGATATTAAGTTTCCTGAAAATAGAAAAGGAGAAAAAAGGCTTGTGGGGGGACAAGGCACGGCGTTTCAGCTAGCCACAGTCCTTTATCAATCTTTATTAGAAGTGAATGCAAAAAGATTCTTGAAAATGACCCTTCTTTGTTTCTTCACTGTCACGTTTCGCTCCTTGCACTTTCGTTTTCTTTTTCTTTTTCTTTTTCTTTTTGAATAAAATTAGAGCCCTTCATTCATGAAAGAATGTGCCCGAGAAAGAAGCCTATATACAAACGAAACGTAAAGTGAAAAACAACAAACCAAATCAAATTATTATTTTACTTGAATGATCACAAAAATTTAAATAAAATTTTATCTTTTATTTTTTTTAGTATCATCCTTGTAAATATTTTTAAATAAGAATTTTTGAGTCTCTTTTTTTAAAATTGAGACTAAGATCCAATGTAAAAATATGAAAAAATTAATCTTTTAATCCTCTAACTATTAATTCACTTGTAATTTAATCCCTCAATTATAACTCATTGTGACTCAGTCCTTCAACTATGATTCAGTCCTTCAACTTTTGAATCACTTACAAATTAGTCCCTGAACTTTTGTTAATTTTTTTTCATATTAGCTTATATCTCACATCAATGAGTAAGAAGAGGGTATTTTAGAATAATATATGAGCATTTTTTATCCCTCTTATTTGATAAGAATTTTTTTTAAAAGAATAAAAAATAAAGACCAAATTATAAGTGAATCAAAAGTTGAGGAACTGAGTCGCAGCGAATTATAGTTGAGAAGCTGAGTCGCAGCGAGTTATAGTTGAGGGACTGAGTTACAAGTGAGTTAAAAGTTGAACGATTAAAAGATTAATTTTTTCTAAAAATATTGAATAAGTTGATGCATTGTGAGTTTTGTAAACCTGAAAATAAATGACCTTTGATTAAAATTGATGGGAAAGTATTAGATGATTTGTTTTTTTATACTTGATAACTTTCTTTACACCAACAAATGGTAAAGGATACTTAGTGATCTTTTAAAAAATAATTTATGATTAAATTTATATCTTTAGCTTAAAAAAATACTCCCTTAAATTTCATTTATAAGGCACATTTGATTTTATTTATAAGTTATAGTATAATTTTTTTGGTAATATTAAAAAGATATTTTTAGAATTATCTTTCATGAGAGATAAAAAGTGACATAAGATCACTTTCTAAATTTGTTATATACAAGTATATTTAAACTTTTACATACTTTTATTTCTTGCTTTTTTTATATTAGTATTAATAAAATTTATAAAAATGATTTATAAAGAAAATTAAAATAGTCGTTATTTGCTGAGTGCTGTGTCATGTTTTTTGGTTAAAATTTTATCAGCCTCACATAAAAAGTTAAAGTCCCTAGAGTAAAAATTCACAACATCTTTTGCAACACCTCTCATTAAGGTGCTGCATGCTTTATTTTGTAAAAGTTAAAAAGTGTATTTCACAACATCTTATATTATAAGTTATTTAATATTTCTGAAAAAATAATTAATGGCGAAATTCGCACTTGATCTTTTTAAAAAGGCAAAAGTCAGGACCCAGGACCGAAAGGACGGACAGCAGATGCTTTATGGGACAGGACACGACGCTACAGGCTCAGGGCTAGACCTTGTCCCTTCTAACATGCTTTCTTTGAATTCGAAAGTTAATGCAAAAGGAGCCTTCGTTACTTTTTTTCCCCACCCCCCCCCTTAAAAAAGGATTCAATTCATTAAAATAAAATAAAATATATAATAATCTTATGCAAATAAGTTTGTGTGTGTTTGGATAGGGGAAAAAATTCCCTCCAAAATCGATTTCTTCAGTCAATTAGCCAAACGGTCAGAAAAGGTGAAAATTGATTTTGACCCCCATACGCGCGTTTTCCCGTAAACTACTTCGATCAGCTTTTTGATAAACGTTTGTAAAAAATGTTGGGGAAAATTACAAAAACAGGCCCAGGAAAAAATTACAAAGAAAACACATAATTTAATAAAAATAAAATTAAACTCTCTTCTTTTTCCTTAATAAAATTTAAACTTTGTATATTTAAAAAATTAATATTTGATATTTAAAAATTAAATTATATAGTAATTTATATAGGTAAAAATTAATTTTGATTAAATTATCCAAATATCTTTAATTCTATTAAAATCAATTTTAGAAAAATAGTATCCAAATAGATTGCGTTATAACATAATCAATTATGATTAAAATTTACCACTTAGTCAATTATTTTCATAATCTATTATACCCAACTGAAATCTAAACGGACCCTTTAAATGGGGGTTTTGAATTCGAAAGGATATCACCCAACAAAAATAGAAAATAAGATTAAAAAAAGTGCTGAAAGAAACTACTCTGTTTAAAAATATAAAATATTTTTTAAGAATTAAATATTTAAAAATATAAATATTTTAAATATTTTAAAATATAATCATTGTATTTTTTTAAAAGTATACATATTGATGAATGACTTTATATTTATTATAGAGTATTTAATAAGGGTAAATATAGAAAGATAGAATTAGTTTAAAAGTAAATAATTATTTTATTAAGAAGGGTGAGATTTGATTAAAAATATCTTACATTTTTTAACAAAAGGAATATTTATACCTCTTAATTATTGTGGTGCAATTTTTTTTAATCGTTTGAAAATAGTGAAATTTTTACTATTAGTTCACTTAGAAATTATAAAAATTGATTCATAAAATTACACACAAATATATATAAAAATTAGTATCAATTAAATCTCATAAATTACATATAAATTATAGAATATAAATGTTATTTCTTGCTCATGTAAAATTTTAAAATATAATTTTGATCCACCATTATTTTAGAGACTTAATTAATATTAATTTTTTATAAAATTTTTATTTACAAATTCATGGGTCTTTTTTTATAATTTTTATATTTTTTTGTAAATTTTGTAATTAACTAATGACCTAAGTTAACGCTTTTTAGTGAAGGAAAAAATTGCACTACTTACAAATTTAAAATACTGAACATTTCTAGTTACATAATTGAGGGGTAAAAAAAGTGCTTTAATCCGTAGCAAAACAAACTAAGCAAACAATTGAACAACCCATTTTACAAATAATTTCTCATGAATTTATTGGTGCTTTGATTTTTTTTTCAATGAGTTATGATAGAATATGTCTAAATTATCTCACCAAATGGGCAGAATGGCTAATCCAATGCTAAAAATATTCACGGTTTTCAATATTTTATCAATGGCTTCTCTTGCGTTGCCAAGCATGAGCGATTTTCTTGAAAAATTGATAGGTCTTTTTGGAATAATTACTAATCAAAAATATCTTTTAATAACAAAAATACTAATCACTTTTGTAATGGCAATTGGAATGATATTGATTCCTATTTATTTATTATCTATGTTATGCCAAATAGGGGTGAGCAAAACCGAACCGAAACCGAATTGAACCAAATTGCGTTTGATCTGTTCGGTTCGGTTTATTCGGTTTAAAAGGTCGGTTCAGTTTTTTTAAAAAAAATATTATGGTTTGAATGGTTCGGTTTGGTTTGAAGATTGTGAAACTGAATAAACCGAAGTAACCGAAATTAATTAGATACATGTATAAATATTATAATTGATTTATATTATTAAAGATTATATCTTTTAAAATACTAATATCATATATTTATTGAAAGAGGGTAGGGAAAAAATGTAGCCTAGTTGACAGCCCAGTCCATTATCAGTCTCTGCCACGGACCCACAGTGCCATTATTTTTTTTAGCAAAAGCTACAGTGATCAGACATTATAAAATTACTAAATCCACACAAAGACTCAGATTCAGTCTCGGCCCATGATCAGTCTCAGCCCAGTCCTCGTCAGTCATCACTTCTCGCTCTCGGCTCTCGCTCGATTGCTCCCAGAGTCTGGAGACTCAGATCAGACATCAGAGTCACTTAGGTTCAGCTTCTATCTCCCACTCGGCCACTCCATAATCCACACAAAGTCGTGATTCACGACTCACGAACCCTAACAAATAGAAATCTCTGCGAGATTGTGACTCTGTATCTGAGTATCTCTATCTCGCATTCACGATTCACGATCCTTTGCAGACTCTGTATCTGAGTATCTCTATCTCGCATTCACGATTCACGATCCTTTGCAGACTCTGTATCTGAGTATCTCTCTCTCGGTCTCGGCTTTGTATCTGAGTATCTGTGAGACCGTGACTCTATATCTGAGTATCTCTCTCGGTCTTGGCTTTGAGTCTTTTTTCTCTTTCAGCCCCACTCCACGAAGCACGAACCATAGATCGCCTCAGGCTTCGTCTCCCTCAACTCTATCATTCTCTCGATCTCGGCTCAGATCAGCGTTAATTTCCCTTTGCCTCAGATCAGCGTTCATCTCCTTTCATTTTCTCAAGTCCAGTTTGTCTAAGCTCAGGCTTCATCTCCCTTCTCAGATAAGGGCAACTCATAGATGCAAGGTATGGTTCCAGCTAGCAACTTTCTTCATCTCATGCTGATCTCTTCTTCCTTCTCTAAAATGTCTCTATTTTTAAACTTTTGATAAGTGTGTCTCAAGCTTTGTTTTGTTGAATGGTTCAGATGTCTGCCTCCCGTGAAGGTGAAGGACAAACAATCACTCCAAATAGCCAAACACCAACTCCATCTTCAACATCTAATACTAAAGTGAGTTGAAGAAAAAGGAAGGCCATACAGCCAAGGTTTGAAGTTTGGGAGCATTTTCACAAATATGTTAATGAGCATGGAGAAACCAAAGGTAAGTGCAATTATTGTGAAAGGGAGTTTTTCTGTGATCCAAAAAGGAATGGGACTACTGTACTTAAAAATCATATGGGTGTGTGTAAGAAACGGCCTCCTCCTAAAGAAAGCATACAAACCCACTTAAATTTTGGTATAGATGATAATGCTTCTATTCTTGCTAACTAGAAATTTGATCAAGAAGCAATTAGGAAATCTTTGGCAAACATGGTTATAACTGATGAACTTCCTTTCAAATTTATTGATGGGTTTGGGTTTAAATGCTTTATGGTTGCTGCTCAACCAAGATTTAAGGTTCCTTCTAGATGGACAATGGCTCGTGATTGTTTTAAAATTTACATGGATGAAAAAATTAGATTCAAAGACCACTTGATTATAAACAAACAAAGGGGTTGTCTAACAACTGACACTTGGACTTCTATTCAAAGAATCAATTACATGTATATTACTGCTCATTTTATTGATGCTGACTGGAATTTGACTAAGAGGATTTTGAATTTTGTTCCAATATCTAGTCACAAGGGGAGGGATATTGGAATAGAAATTGAGAAGTGTTTGCTTGAATGGGGAATTGATAGAGTGTTTACTATTATAGTAGACAATGCTGCTTCTAATGATGTTGCTTTATTGTACTTGAAAGAAAAAATTTCTAATTGGGGCTTTTCTATCATGCAGTGTCAGTTTCTACACATAAGATGTGTTGCTTACATTGTAAATTTGATTGTTGTTGATGGGTTGAGATTAATAGGGAGTTCTATGAAGAGACTTAGGGAGGTTATTCAGTCTGTTAGGCAATCTGCCTTTAGGATGACAAAGTTTAAAGAGAGTTGTGAGGATGAGAAGATTCAAAGTAAGAGCCTTTTAACTCCAGATGTCTTTACTAGGTGGAACTCCACTTATTTAATGTTGGAGAGTGCTCAAAAATTTGAGGCAGCTTTTAAGAGGTTTGAGGACAAAGACCCTTACTTTCGCATTGATCTTGAACAAGGGGAGGGGGTGCCTGATGCTGCTGATTGGAGGAATGTTAGAAGGATGGTGATGTTTTTGAGTCATTTTTATGAGATGACCTTGCGTGTGTCTGGTGCTTTTTATGTTACATCCAATAGCTTGTTTTATGAGATTTACATGATATATCGCCTTTTGGATGGATGGACAAAGTGTGATGATTTTGAGCTATCATCAATGGCTTTTAAAATGAAAGAAAAATATGACAAGTATTGGGGAGATCCTTTAAAGATGAACCAACTCATTTATATTGCTGCTGTTCTAGATCCTCGATATAAGTTGGAATGGGTTCAATTTGCTCTTTGTAAAATGTTTAATGATGAAGGTGAAAATTTGGCAAAGCAAGTGAAGGATGTTTTCATTGCTTTATATCATGAATACAAAGAACATGTCTCTCCATTTAAGCAATCTGAAAAGGAGCAGCTTGTGGATGAAATCCAATTTGATTTTGGTAATGAGGATGACCCTGCTATGAAGGTTAGAAAGTTGCTTGAATCAGAAAAGAGAAAATCTTTAAGTGACCGCCTTGGTGGAAAAAGTAATAGGATTGAAGTTGATAAATATTTGAATGAGAAAATTGAAATAGATAGACCTAACTTTGATATCTTGGGCTGGTGGAAATTGAATGGTCCTAGATTTCCCATTCTTTTAAGGTTGGCAAGTGATGTTTTGACAATACCAATATCCACAGTTGCTTCAGAATCTACGTTTAACACTGGAGGACATGTTTTGGATGCATTTAGGAGTTCTTTAACTCCTAAAGTTGTGCAAGCCCTTATTTGTGTTGAAGATTGGCTTCGTTACTCCATTCCTGTGGTTGTGGAAGAGAAATTAGATGAAATTGAAATGATTGAAAGAGGTAAAAATTTTATAATGTTATGTATATGCAATGTGACCTTTAAAATTCATTTGTTTATGATTTAATTTAACTCCTAAATTGATTTATTGATAGATTTCTAAAGAATTAGATTAGAATCAGCAATGGATATAGTTTGAACTCTTTAAGGTAACTCTTCATTATTGCTGTCCATAGAAATTGGTTCATGTAGTTGTGATGTTTGTTTTATTGTTGCTTTTTGTAGTTTTCTAACTTCTGGTGCCTGGTGGACTGTTGGTTCTGTTGCTGTCTTCTTCTAGTCTTTTTGGTGGTTAGTTTTGTAATAAGCTTGTTTATTTTTTTAATTTTGTAATATTTTGGCCAGGTGTTTAACTATTTTCCTTTATAATGTAGGTTGGAGCAAAGATTTTGTGTTATTGACAGCTGACAACTTGTGATGAGCTAATGGATTAGTTATTTTAGATTATATTAAAACTCTTGAACTTATTTGCAATTTTTTAAGGGATTATTGTTGTTATTTGGTGGATTATTTTGGATTGTTAAGAATTTATATTAGATAAATTATCAATTTATAAATTATGTGTCTTTTGCTATGCTTCTTCAACTTATAGGTGTAGATCTGAATGACTGAATTTGATTATTTTATTTTTTGACATTTCCAGATTTTACAGCCTCATAAGGTCTATTTAAAAATCCCTTAATTCCCCCTTTTAGGATTTAGTGTTTTAAATTATTTGTTAATCAATATTTTTTTTGGATAAGCCCAAAATACTACCAAAAAAGGTCCAAAATGCTTCGAAAAATAGGCCCAAAATGCTGCCAAAATCAGGCCCAAAGTGTTGTAAATAAGGCCCAGTAACCGAAATACAAAAGCCGAACCGAACCACTAAACTTCGGTTCGGTTTTACTTCGGTTTTTATAAACTTTCGATTTGGTTCGGTTGAATAAATTGATGAATTTCGGTTCTTTCAGTTCACTTAAATCAGAATCGAACTGAACCGTTGGAACCGATGCTCACTCCTAATGCCAAATGTTCTATGATACAAGTTTTTTAATAAACCAAACTCTTTATTTCTTAATTCTAGACCCCAAGAGTTATTTATTTAAATTTCTAACCCTCTTTACTTCTCTAGTGGCAACACACCTGCCCGACTGTTCGTCGTTGTAATCCTCCTCCTCTCATTACCTTCATCAGATGTTCAATCTTTGGACAGAGCCCTTCTTCTTCCACTTAATCTATGGGACAAGTTTGGATATGTGTGGTTGTGTTGGTTAATCATGAGTTCACGAGTGATTTTTTTCCTGTCAATTCATATATAATTTGATACATCACCTTGAATTTACTTTTATCTAGACATGATTGCACGTTTCAGGTAACTTTAAAAAAATGTTTCTATAAAATTGAGACATCCACTTATCTATATTACACTGTTTACCCCACTTATATTATTGTACAATAATCACATGTTTGTGTTGGATATTTTGAAGTCGTGTTGATTATTTTTACCCGAATTTAAGAGAAAATATAACTTATAATTCTTAAACTTTTACTCAATTATTAAGTTAATTCCTAAATTTTAACTCAAAATAACTTAATTTTTATGGTTTATTAACTTAGAACGACAAGGTCATTGTAGTTTCTTAATTTGGTATAACTCAATCTGTATAATTTCTTAAACTATCACAAAGATTAAGTTGTAATAAATCAAAATTTAAAAAATAAATTGATAATTAAGGGAAAATTTTGGAATTAAAAGTCATATTATTTTTTTAAATTTAATTATAAAAAATTTTATACTCGGATGATTATGATTCCATGCATTACTGAAATTTCTTATAAAAAAAATTAAATGCACAACACTGATTGTTAATAAAAGTTCTTTGCATTAGGGAACAGAAATGTCTTTTTTTGTCTAATTTTTTTCTTTTTTTTCTATTTTCTTCTCATCATACATGACATGGGTTCTCGTTTAAAAAAAAAAAATGATTGCAGATTCAATTTTCTAACTCTTATGTATGTAATTAACTTAATTATAAGAAGCACGCCCTTTGGCCTCTATAAAATCTAAGATTTTACTCAAGGGAGAAATGTGCTGAAAGATCTAAACCAATTGTTATTAGTACTAGATAGCTTGTTGTTCTTCGCTTTCTAGCTAATTTGTAAAAACACACACCTACATATTTGTGTGTGTTAAGTTTGTTATTGATCATATTTATAAGATAAAGAGATGTGTTTATTTTAATTATATTTATAGGACACTTTAATTATTATTGCATCTATCTTTATCCTTTTATTTCTTTTAAATATTGCAAAAATTATTAAATGCTAGGGTGTTTTATTTTTAAAGTATCCATATTTAATATGAGTAAAATTTAAAACTTGTTAATAATTTTTAGACATAGTTAATGAATGTTAATGTTTTTTTATTTTAGTGAAAATATTAAAAGTGATTTATAAAAAAAAAATAAAGGGCGTATAAAAACACGGATAAAAAAAAATCCTCTCTCACCATACAATCATATCGAATGAAATCGTAACTGAGATTTGCCAGATAGATTGCTCAATTGCAATTGAAAAATGAGGTACTCGCTTAATTTTTCAACATTAGAGAAAGTGTTTCATTATATTTGTTTTTATAAAATAAAATTACACATTTCAATAAATATTTATTACAAGTTTTCTAAACTACCCCTAATAAAATTATATTTTGAGCCAAATATTTTTTAAAAATATCTTATAATTTAAAATGAAAAGAGTATTTTATACATTATAACTTGGGCTAAATAGAATATTTATGTTTGTATTTTATATACATTTTGGTAATACAACTAAAAGTATACTGCTTTCTATCTTAATTATAAAATAAAGTTAATCAACTGATTATTAAAAAAATTGGAGTTATATCTTTAAACTTGTTAAACAAATGTATGACATTCCAATTTTACTCTTCTTTACAATCAATATCATAATAAATTACTATTTAGAAATTAAAGGGACTCACAAATAATTTGTTGCAAGTATCAATAAAAACACTAGTTATCATAAATATAATTAGACCCTCAATAAAAAAATAAGAGATAAAATTGGGAGGGAAAAAAATAACTACTCCAGTTTTGCCCTATACTCCATCTGGTCTTTAATATAAAGGTAAACGTAACTATCTCCACATTTATAATCTTTTCAGTTCAAAAATATATTCAGTTTAAAATATAAATAGATTTTAATAAAAATCTGCATATTCATAAAGTTTTATTCTCAAAAATATATACTCCATCTATTCAAAAATATAAGATATTTTTTGAGGAGTTAAATATTAAAAAATGCAATGTATTTTTAGTTTTTTTAAAGTGTAATCATTATTTTTTTAAAGTATCCCTATATTTTATATTTATTTTAGAGTGTTTAATGAGGGTAAATATGAAAAGATAGGATTAATTTAAAAATAAGTAATAACTACTTTATTAAAGGATAAAATTTGATTAAAAATACTTTACATTTTTTAACGGATGAAGTAATATTGTATTTTTATTCTTAATCTGAGTTATCAATATATTTCTAACTTTATACAAGAATTTAGGTTAATAAATATAAGGAATAAAATGAGAAAATAATTTTATATGTACTAAGTTATTTATATTTTAAACTAAAATTAGCTAATGAAAAATGCTCATATTTTCTAACAAAAAACTTTTATTGGTCTTTTTGTAATTTTTAAGGTTTTATTTTTTAGTGAACTAATAATAAATATTAATTTTAATTAATATTAGGGTTTAGGGTTAAATTGCACCATTTTAACAGTTGAGAAATTAATTAGCTATTTTACTCAAAGGATAACCATAATTTAAAACAAGACACCCCCCTCCAAAAAGTTACCTGTTTTAGAAGCCATAAAATTAGGACAGAAGGACGTGTTATTTAAAAGAAAAGTAATTAATGTAATCCTTTATTTTTTCCTATAAAAGAAAAGTAACTAATTTTATTATTTTATTTAAAAGTTGAAGGATAATAGAAAAGTAATTATAGTTACTCAAATTAAGTTGAATTAATGTTTCTATTTTTTTCTCAAAAGAAAAGAGGCTAATTTTTTCTTTCTTATTTGAAAGTATGCTTATGAAGGATAATCTGCAATGAAAAAATAACTTTAATTCTTTCAGTCTCATTTATAAGATATATTTTAAAAAATTTATTTAATTTTATTTATAAATTACAATGCATCTTTTTAAGTAATTTTTAAAAAATATTTTTAAAATTATTTTTATGAGAGAGAAAAATAATATAATATTATTTTTTAAATTTATTATGTAAAAATATATTTAAAATTTTATCGCTTTTAGTTTTTATATTTTTTATATTAATATTGATAAAATTTATGGATATAATTTATAAGAGAACTAAAAGGATATACTTTATGTCATCTCACTTTACAGCGTATCAGGCACCAAAACCACCCTTACCTAGGGGTGAGCATCGGTCGGTTCGATTCGGTTCGGTCTCAAAATATGCAGAACCGATTGATCGAATAACACTGAAAATGAAAACTGAATCGAACCGAATAAGCCAATCGAACCGAACAAGAACCGAACCGAAATTTAATAATTCGGTTCGGTCGGTTAATTCGGTTTTTCGGTTTGGGCCTATTTTTTAAATATTAAAACAAACAACACTATAAAATTGGGCCTTTTTTTCTATTCATTTCTTTAATATGAGCCCATTCTAATTATACCCATATGACATAAAGTCCAAATATTATAAAGGCATGGATAATCAAATAAACAACCATAAATAAACACCGATGATCAAATAATAGCCTCATAATCCAGTCACAATACCTACTGATGAGAGTGAGTGATTGAAATGGGGTTTCAAGTGATGTTATTATTTTTTATTCTTTATTAAAATAAAAAATAAAAATAAAAATAAAATAATTTATAAATTAAATATATTTTATAAATTAATAAATTATATATAATTCAGTCGGTTCGGTCTATTCGATTTTAAATTTTACTAACCGAATCGAACCGATCAATTAAAATATTTAAAATAAAAAAATTGAATCGAACCGAAAAATCAAATAGACCAAATCAAATAGACAAAATTCAATTCGATTTTCGGTTTCGATTTTGCTCACCCCTACCCTTACCGAGGAGGGTGCTCAGTTAACTTTCTAGATTATATGGAACTAAAAAATAAAATGAAATTGGAACTGAAATTTTTTTTTTAAAAAAAAAAAAGTGTTCCAACTGCCTCTTGTCCTGTTTTTGGGTGCAATGCATACTGCACATGTTTCAGGGTTTGGACCCCCCAAGACTGAAATCCTTCGCAGATAGCAATCTCGTCGCAGTCACTTCTTTGAGTGACTTTCATTAATGACGGAATCAGATTGCATTCTTTTTAAAAAAATTAAAAAATAAATTCAAAATCTTAGACGCTTAATTTTTATTAAGCGTAATTAGTATACTGCTTTTTTTCTTAATTATAAGATAAATTTAATGAACATTGTGATCATTAAAACATTGGAGTTATATCTTTACAGTTGTTAAAAATATATATAATTTCCCAATTTTACTCTTTTTTACTATCAATATCATAACAAATTACTATTTAGGAACTAAAGTTCTCATAAATAATTTGTTACAATTATCAATAAAAACACTCAGTTAGTAAGGCAATAAAAACCATCAAAATATAAAAACCATAGGTTATTGTAAACATAATTAGACTCTAAATAAATAAACAATAGATAAAATTGAAAAAAAAAATAACTACTTCAATTTTGCCCTAGACTCCATCTTGTCTTTAATATAAATAGTATTTACATTCTTAAAATTGTAAAAAAATCACTTTTTAATTTTACTTTATTTTGAATTAATAAGTATAACAAATTGTTGTTGAGAAATTCAAACAATAATAAATTAACAAGAGGGGAAAATATTAATGATCAAAATTTTTAAATTTGTATTGTATTAAATATCAGAAAAATATCAAGGATAATAAAATTTTTTCTTATATAATTAGCACATGAGAGAAGAGAGTAGATATTCCATGTTTATTAAAACAAAATCTGAAGACAGCCAATATTGTAAGATGAAATTTGGTTATTGATATAAAAATATAGTTCTGTGAGTGCAGAGGTGTTAAGTTTCCTAAAGATGGGAAAGGGAAAAAGAGGTTTGTGGGGAACAAGGGACACTGTTACAGCTAGCCGCTGTCCTCTATCTTTATCAAAAGTGAATGCAAAAAAGGAGGCATGAGCAATTTTGTTGTTGAATTGATAATTTTTTGGAATAATTGCTTTTTTGGAATAATTGCAAGTTAAAAATAATTTTATCTTCATTGTAAAGAATGAAGGAGACCTTGATTGTGTATTATACACCAATTATGATTTTATTAAGGGTAAAATTAAAATAATTATTGTAATTTATATGATTTTAATTAAATAATAATCTTTTATTGATATGTAAGATCTAACTGAAAATTTCTTATATTATATATAGGAAGGCAAAGAGTATTATTTTGCATTAGTTTCATCAATGACACGTATAGAGCCAGTAATTCAGGTAAAGTAGATTTATTTGGATCCAGATTAAAATATTATATTCCTATTTTTTTAAAAAAACTTATATAATTAAACTCGACTCTAATATTTTTTAATCGAGTTCGAACAGACTCGTCGGACTCGATCAAAATTATGACTCAAAAGCAAATGCAAAAGGACTCTTGAAAATGACCATTCTTTATTTTTTAACTTTCACATTTCACCCCTTGCACTTTCTTTTTCTTTTTTCCTTTTGAATAAAACTGGAGCCCTTCATTCATGAAAGAATGTGCACAAAAAAGAAGCCTATATACGAACGAAAGCTTAAGGGAAGAACGACAAACCGAAAGCAGAAACCAACCCCAATCAAAATTTCATTCGGATCGCAATTCAAATGATTACTTTGCTTAAATTGTCATACAGATTTAAATAAAATCTTATTTTCTTTATCTTCTTCTATTTCTTTAATATCATTCTTATAAATATCTTTAAATAAAAATTTTTTGGGTCTCTTTTTTTGAGCTAAGACTAAAAAAAATAAGAAGATTAAAAATATTAACACGTTATGAGTTTCACAAATTTAAAAATAAATAACATTTAATCAAAATTAAAGAAAAAATATTGAATGGTCTGCCTTTTATAGTTGATAATTTTTTTTTACCATCTGACATTAAAAGCTGTCTAGTACTCTTTAAAAAATAATTTATTGCTAAATTTATATTTTTACCCTAAAAAAATAGTTATTTGCTAAGGTGGCATGATATGTGTCATTTTTTAGTTAAAATTTTGTGAGCCCCATATGAAAAGCTAAAGTCAATCAAGTAAAAATTAATTATGAATGTTGGATGCTTTATTTTTAAAAATTAAAAATTTATTTCACACCACCTACTATTAAGTTAGTTAGTGTTTCTAAGAAAATAATTGATGGAAAAATTTATACTTTATCTTTTTTTAAAAAGCATACTTAGTATGTTTCTTTCTGTCTTAATTTCAAGACAAATTTAATGAACTTCGTGATTATTAAAAAAATTGGAGCTATATCTTCACAATTGTTAAACAAATATTCCCTCCATTTAAAAATAAAAAATATTTTTTAAAAAGTTAAATGTTCAGCATGTTTAACCTTTTGAGGTGGAATTATTGCCTTTTTTCAAAAGTGTTGCTATTGATAATAACTTTAGATTTATTGTAGGGTGTTTAACAGGAGTACATATGAAAAGATAAAGTTAATTTAAAAATAAGTAATTACTTTATTGGGGGTAAAATTCAATTACAAATGCTTTATTATTTTTAACGGAGGGAGTATATAACTTCCCAATTTTACTCTTTTTTACTATAAGTATCATAATAAATTACTATGTAGGAACTAAAGTTCTCACAAATAATTCGTTACAATTATCAATAAAAACACTAAGTTAGTAAGACAATAGAAACCATGAGTTTTTTTTTTTTTGCCAAAATATAAAAACCATAAGTTATTGTAAACAAATTAGACTCTAAATAAATAAATAACAGATAAAATTGAAAAAAAAAGTTAACCACTTCAATTTTGCCCTAGACTCCATCTAGTCTTTAATATAAATAGTATTTACATCTTTACAAGTGTAAAAAATATACTCCTTTTATTTAAAAATGTAAGGCATTTTTAGTCTTTTGAGATATAATCATTACTTTTCTTAAAAGTGCATCTATTGATGAATGACTTTATATTTATTGTATCGTATTTATTAGAGATAAATATAAAAAAATAGGGTTAGTTTGAAAGTAAGTAACTATATTGGGGTGAGATTCAATTAAAAATGCTTTACATTTTTTAACGGAGGGAGTATAACTTTTTTATTTTATTTTATTTTATTTTCATTAATAATTATAATAAATTTTTGTCTAGAAATTTAAATAAGAAAAAATTAACAAGAGGTAAAACATTAATAATCAAAATTTTAAAATTTGTCTTATATTAAATATCAAGGATAAAAAGTCAAAAAAATATCACATGAGAGAAGAGAGTAGATATTTCCTGTTTTTTTTTTAAAAATCTGAAGACAGCCGACAATGATTAGTTTAGTTAATAAAATTTGATACGTAATCTATTGTAAGATCAAATTTTATTATTGATATAAAAAATATTGTTTTATGAGTCCAGAGATGTTAAGTTTCCTTAATAATATAAGGAAAGGGGAAAAGAGGCTTGTGAGTAGCAAGGCATCATGTTACATACAGCTGGTTGTTGCCCGTCCTTTTTTTTTTTTTTTAACAAACTGGCTGTTGTGCTTTATCTTTGTCAAAAGTGAATGCAAATGGACTCTTGAAGGGACCGAGGAACCTTGTCAAACGTGAATTTCCGGAGTAATTCAATTAGTGCGGACATGAAGGGATTGAAAGGGGTTCCAGTACCGTAGAATATGCATGGATTGGGAAAACGTCAAGTTTCGATGACTCATCGTGGGGCTACATGTTACCGTCTTAGAACTCTTCAATTATGGAACCGTGTTTAAAGTGATCAATCACTTAATTTTTATTAAATCAGCTGAATCCTTAAAATGTAAGAAAAAAAATTAAGAAACTTAAACATAAAAGAGAGTTTGGATGAAAAAACTTAAAAGTTTAAAACTTTAATTATTTTTTTTTGTTGTTTTCAAATGAGGAATTGTAAGAGTATTTATAGGCCTCTCTCTTTCTCTAAAAAATTCTCACCTCTTTAATAGACGGTAGAGATTAATCTAATCCTGCGATTTATATTCATTCTCTAGAGTGTTCCATAAAAATATCTACAACAAATATCTAAATATTTATAAAGATATTTCTAGAAACTAACCTTCAAGCTATGTGTGAAATATTTTAAAACATCTTAGATTATTCTAGAATATTCTAGATATATTCACCTTCCTTCATAAATTTATAGAACTTTTTAAAAAATTTTAGATCTTTTTAGATTTTTCTAGATAATTTTAAATTATTCTAAATACTTTTAAAATATTTTAGAATATAACTCTTCCTGAATATCTTAGATTCTCTTAAAAATCTCTCCATGATCCTGGACATCTCCAAAAATATCATAATCTTATAATTTTTTTTTTTGGACAGAGATTGTGACATACAGCTGGGGAAAGTCAAATAATGGATGCAAGAAATCAAGATTTTAAAGATATGGTGGGCCTGACGCAATAATTTGGGAAAGGGAGGTCAAAAAGCTAAATATGAGTAGGCCCCTGATGGCACTAAAGTAAAAACATTAGCAAGTTCAAGCCCCATTGCAGAGAAAATATACCCCTACAGGGAAGGATAATAAGAAATTGGGCCGAGTTAGCAACTAAAAATGTTATAATTTTATTAAAATTTTTAAATTTTTTTATTATTAATAAACTATATAAATGAACAAATTATCTTCATTAAAAATAAAATGATAACAAGTTTTATTTAAATAATAATAATAATTTTTCTTATATTCACAATAATGTAATAACAAATCATAATTTTGCATGTTAAATTTCTAATTTATTGTTACATTATTATGAATGTGAGAAGAAAAGTTGTGATTATTTAAACAAAATTTATTATCATTTTATTTTCAACAATGACAATTTAATTATTTATATAAATTCATTAATGATAGAAAAATCTCTAAAGACTTTAGTAAAATTATGACATTTTAAAAGATTAAATTATCATTTATATATTTCAGAGAAATTTTATTGTCATTTTTTTAATGAAAGCTTCATCTTTACAATCTATTTTCACACTTTATTTGTTGTACTGTGGGTAATTAATATGCTTAGCTTCCTCAAGATATCCACAGCTTAGCTTGAAATGGTGTTCTTGGATTATTTGCAATCTGAAAGGAAGAGTGTCGGGGGAAAGTATTTTGATGTGATAATGCAAAGTATGGAGTTATAGTAATGTTAGATTCATAAGTACGCAAATATTAAATGATTAATCTCGGGGTCTAATTATAAATGAATCAAAATGCTTCAGAGACATGAATTGGTGGTGTGGAAATAGAAAAGAATCAAGAAAAACAAGAAAAGTTTTACGTTTAATTATTTTTAAATTTTTTCCATTTTTTGTTAATATTAATTATTTTATTACTATTTTTCATGAAATATATGGATCTTAGGATTATCACGAAATTTTTTAAATTTTTTTGAAATTTTAAATTAATTTTTAATGTGTTAAAATAATTTATAAATGTTAATATATATATATATATATATATATAATTTAAAAATGATTTCTATTTATTACATTATTTTGATTACTATTTTTCATATAACATATGGATCTTATGATCATCTCCAATTTTTTTATGTTTTAAATTTTTTTTAATTTCACTTGAAATTTTAAACTAATTTTTGCTAAAGTGTATCTTTAGTTATTTAATTTTACACAAATTTTTATTTTGATCTCCTAATTTTATAAAATATTTTTTAATTATTTAACTCTAACACCATTATTTTTATCACAAAAAAATTTTATATTAGAATTTCAAATAGTAATAAAATTTTTAAATATTAATATATTAATTTTAATTTTTAAAAAATAATAATGGTTGGCACAAAAAATAATCATTTTAAAACAATGGTGTTAGGGCAAAGGACAGAAAAATACTTAATAAAATTAAGAGAACAAATTAAAATCTCATATAAAATCAAAGGAATAAAAATATACTTTAACCATTAATTTTTAATATGTTAATATATATAATTTAAAAATGAGTTATACAATTATTTTGATATTTTTTTAATAATTATTTTATTTTATTTTTGAAGTTGGGCTAGGCCCAGTCGAAACTGGCTTATGTATATTGGGATGATTACTGTGACCTTACTTGTTATGCATATCGGTTTACGAGAGTGGCCTTAAATGTAGATAAATTTTCAATAAAGATCCCTTAACTGTATTAATAGAAAATAGAACCTTAAAAATTCTAAAAATTTACTGCAATCCAAGGGTACTTAATTGAAATTAAAATGATGAGGGGAATTTACCAGGATATCCTTACTGAAAGGTAGTTTATTAATAGAAATTGTTTATTTCCTTACGTACTACTGTTTATTATCCTATATTAAAGTGTTCATTTTGTTATTATCTGTTGTTTATGCATTATTTTCAATTGGTTTAATTCCAAATGTTATCATCATGTTAATATGAGTTGTTTGTTTTTTCATTGTCTATTATTTATCCCTTACTTTTAGATTTACATTTTTAGGGTTGTCATCATGCTAATACGATTTGTTCATTTCTCTACTCTCTGTTGTCCATTATCTCATATTATGTTTATTCATTGTTTTGTTCATTTCTCTACTCTCTATTGTCCATTATCTTATATTATGTTATTCATTGTTTTACTGTTTGTTTTTAGTTGAGAGTGTGACTGAGAGGGGATGAGGGACAATCAAGTAATTTTACTCAACATTTTAATCTTATTGTAGTACCGTTGAATTGCAGTGAATTTGTAAAGTTTTTGGGGTTTTCTTTTTCACTCACTATGGTCAAGAAATATTTTTTTAAAAAATTTAAATTTATGTGACCAAATTTTTTAATAATATTATAATATAAACTCAATATACTCTAATAAGACTGCTCAACCAAAAAAATAATACGAAGTCTTTGAAAATTTTATTCATTGAATTGGAAAAAGCATTGACATGTTAATTTCATCCATCATTTTTTAATCACGATAACCTTTTAATTCTTTTAAGCAAAAAGTAAAATAAAAAAAAAGGTAAAACTCTTTCATTGTGAAAGGTAAAAGGAAAAAAAAAACTTTTTATAAAAAAAAAAAATCATATATCCTGCATCACCAAAACTATTGCACCGAAAATGAATCAACGATTATTATATTCACATAAAAATAGAGTAGTCAAAGTCAGAATGTACTTGTTAAGACTATTTGTTCAAAATCACATATATTAAACTTCTTCTTGTGTCTCTGGGCGTGCGAAGTAGAAAGCGATTGAAGATATTAAAGGAGTACATGAAATGGTAATCTTAATTTACGTGAAAACGAAGGATACAAAAATTGGACGACAATTATCACAAATACTAATCGAATTCATATCCACCTCCGTAATAGTAAGAGTCATGTTTGTCATCATCTGTGGCTTCGCTTTATTGTCGTTACCGCCTTCTTCGACTGTGCAAATACGAGAAAAATTGCAAATCCCAAAATCAATTTACAATAAGCATTTACCATATGTAAAAAAAAAAAAACATTTCATAACTATAATAGGGTCAAAACTTAATTATATATCAACTACATCTTTTCAAAAAGAAATTGGAAGAATGACGGAGCACATAAATAAAGTCAAAAGTAAAAATGAACAAAAAATTTGAAGTTGCGTAGAATAGCTAGAAAGATATCGCACCTGTCACCAGAGAAGAAAAAAAGCTCTCATGCTATCAAATATGCATACCTGCGTATGGAGGTTCGAAGAGCAGCGAGTGTGGTTTCGGAGAACATGGGGCAACCCTCAACTACAAGTTTGAATAGCTCTGGAAGTGGGCTGTCGTAGAACCATTCCTCTTGGATTTCAACTTCACGACTAAAAACTCCCTCCAGCTCAGAGCACTGTGTTATGTCTAGACATCCCAACAGTGGAAGATGTTGAGTAGAGGGCAGAGAGGGGAAGAGCCATTTCAACTTTCTGCATTTACTGACCCAAAGCTGTTGAAGTTGTGGGAAGCAACAGACGGAAGAAGAGGATGCATTTGGAAAGTGAGGCTCTGATGACATTATTTCCTCCAGCTCTTCACAGTCTGACATGTTTAGATACCGCAAACATGGAAGGCTTCTGATGACAGTGTTGGAAAAGATACACTTCAATTTCTTGCATCCTTTCACCTCTAACGAACTAAGATTTTGGAAGCTGATGAAAGTGGGACCCTCCCATACACACACGAGGCTCCCTGAAGCAATCAAACGCAAGGATTTTACGCTTGAGGTCAAGATCATCCCTTTTTCTTCATCTACAGGCAATTGTCTTCTAACATCTGCTATAGGTTGGAATTTTGAATTTTCAGTAGAAACCTGCGAGAACTGCAACTTCAATTAACAAAAAGAATAATTTATTCACATCAATTAAGTTTCATTCTAAAAGTTTTTATTTCTACCTAGATTTAAAAAGATGATTCAGTCTATTGAAAATAGAAGTTCAAGAATACCGACCTAATTTTATACACATTCAAATGTGTTTATATCAATGTGTGATTATTGCAGGCAAAACAGATATCAATTTCTAATTAGTTTAGTTTACTATAAAATAATTTCTCATAAAAATATTTCTAATCACGCATCTATTATATTTTGATTTTTTCCTAGTGTCCCTACATCTCATTGCAACTTGAAAGTTTTCTATATTGAAAATCACTTATTTTTTGAAAAAAAAAAATATTCTGTAAGTTTCTATCATATTTGTTTAAACATTTGAAAATTATCAGAATAAAAAGAAATAGACTTTTGATTTTTTTTTCAAGAAGCTAGTTTGAGTAGTTTCTAAAATAATCTCGTTCAACACATGAAAGAACATGTTTTTAAAATGCAGGAAGCTAGTAGATATTATAAAATTTAAAAATAGCTGAATAATAAACCATTTTAATAAAAAACTAAATCAAGAAAAATATTATAAAATTGAAAAATAAACGAACTAATAATTATTATTTTTATTATAATCAAGCATAAAATATTAGCTAGCCAAATGGTATATATTATTCCATCTCATTTTGAAAACTCTAATCAACATGATATAGAATATTCTTTCTTACCAAAATTGTTCCCAATTGTTGAAGAGCCAATTCCAAACTTGAATCAAGAAATTTGGGGCAGTTGTCTATGCAGATGTTACTCAGTTGCACTTGAATCTGCATCCCTTGACAAACACTGATGAAACTTGGCAAATTTTTAAGCTCTATCTTCTTTAGGCTTGAAAGCATGATGTTCTCGCTGTAGTTGGCTTCATCTTCACTACTATGTCCAAAAATCACCTCCAATTCCTCACAATCAGATAAGGAAAGGGAACTTAATTTGGGAAGGCTGTTATGGACAATGGTGCTTACTGAGAATAAAAACTTCAACTTCTTGCATCGAGTCATTTTTAAGGAATGGATATATTGGAAGATTAAAACTTGTGTGGGAACAAGACCTCCTGGCATTTGCTCTTCCGATCTCAACATTTTTGAGTCGTCGGTTTCTTTTTGGTCATCATCTTCTTCGTAGTCATCTCCCATGACTTGAAACTCATGGTGAACTCTGGGACTTTGAATATCAGGTTGTCCAACATTTAAAATTGGGAGTAAAAGATTAAGAGCTTCATTATTATTTAATTGGCTCCGTTTCAACTCATATATCCCATCAAGTCTCTGTATATATCAAAGATCAAAGGAGCAGGGAAAGTATTATTAGTTCCTTGAAAAGATGAGGAAAAGAAAAAGGAATCAAATTAACCAATATCTTCATTTTATCTTTAATGTGGTTGCTTAACTTGTATGTGTAGGAATATAATATGCTTTCGTAACTATTTTGATTAAATTTATGAAACTAGAATCATGTTAAAACAAAGAAATATATAATGCATTGCATAGATGAAAGTTTTCCGCTCTCCAACTCCTGCCGTTAGAACTTAGAACAATCATTGATGATGATGATTGTCACATATAAAATATTGTATTGTAAGAACAATTTACCTCTTATATTGGTAGCACTAAAATAGTCTCTAGTTGATAAACTAAACCTTAGTTTTTCTGACATGTTCCATGTATATAAAATAGGATGAAAAATATATGCAGAACGGAAGGAAAAATTATGTGAAAATAGAAACATCTAAAAAACTACCAAGGAACATATATGTATGCATGCATGTAGAATTGTAGATATCTAGTCAATATTTAAGTGAAATTAGCTTAAAACTTTTTGAGCTATTTAAGCATTAAACCAGATGAAATTAGCTTAAATTAACAAAACATTATTCCAAAAAAAAAAACCGAAAACATTAAATATTCACAAAGCGTCAATTAAATTAATATACTGCAAAATAAAACAGAGACAAGATTTGCGGTATGGAAAAGGAAGCATATAGAGAATCACAAGTGTAAAGTATTACATACCTCTTCAGTCCACCAAATAGTTGCACTCGTAATTGGCATAAATTTTGGGCATTCATGAACCTTAACTTCGCAAAGTTCCCCTTCCCGTGTCTGCAAAGTAAACCCTTGGCAAACATTAACAAGTCTTGGAAGACTCCAAAGTTAACAAATAATATAAGGCAAGACGCAAAGAACAATTATTTCCATTAATTTTTAGATTGATTGATTTAGATTTAAATTTTGATTTGAATTTAAAATCTTAAATTTAAAATTCATTTATTTAAATTTTTTTGTTTGGATAGAATAAAAAATTTCAAATTCAAAGACAAAAAAAAAAAGGAAGATGTGAAATGAAAAGATGAGGAAAATAAGAGATAAGAGTGGCTAACATTTCAAATAACATCAAGTTTGTAAAAAGAAAAAATGTTAAGGATTTTAATAGTGAGGATATCACAGTAAATTGACTGTCATTTAATCCCTTATTTTATTTATAATTTAAACAGTTTTTCACAGTAAATTTAATTTTGACTCCTATATGTTATTTTGTGTAGTTTTTCATATAATAATCCCATATCAGTCAGAATTTTGAACAACTTTTGCATTGTCAGTAAGCTTTTCTAAGAATTAATTGATACAATGCATGCGTTATTGGCTTAATTATTAGAAAGGATATTGACAGCATAAGAAATGATGAAAATAATTTATGAAGCTACTCAAATATAATCTGATGCATTAGATGAGAGAGAATATTTTAAAAATACATGACGCACAAGTATATCATAAAATTTTAAAATAATTGAATAATAAATTATTTTAATAAAACAAAAATCAAGGAAGATTTCATAAAATTTAAAATTAAACAAACTAATAATCACTTTTTCATTATTTTAACTGAATATAAAATCATCTTTAATTACTTTAATATAAAAACCTCTACAAAATAAATCTCTTTTTATAAAATCTCTAAACTATTTAAAAGTTACTTATTTTTTAATCTTAAACAAAAAGATCATTAATTTATGCACTTCCAGCTAGCATAATGGTACATATGATTCCAATCCACATATTATTCCATGTCATTTTGAAGACTCTAATCAGCATGATATAGAATATTCTTTCTTACCGAAATTGTTCCCAATTGTTGAAGATTTTGCATCCCTTGATAAACATTGATGAAATTTGGCAAATTTTCAAGCTCCATCCTGATCAAGCTTGAAAGCACAATTTTCCCACTGTAGTTGGCTGCATCTTCACTGCTATCTCCAAAAATCACCTCTAATTGATCAGCCCCATTTATACACAAAGTGTATAGTTGTGGAAAACTAGTGGACATGGATATAGGGAAGAGTCTTATGAGCTTGTCGCACCTCTTAACCTCCAACCATCTTAGTTCTGGGAAGTGAACTCGATCATTAGACATGACCTGATATTCCTCATTGTCTTGAATTATTTCCTCCAATTCGTCAGAGTCACATAAAGTCAGGAAACTCAAATTGGAAAGGCTGTTATGAACAATGGTTCTTATTGAGAATAAAAATTTCAACTTTTTGCATCGAACCATTTTTAAGGAATGAAGATATTGAAAGCTCAAAACTTGTGTGGGAACAAAACCTTCAAGCATTCGTTGTTCCGATCTCAACATTTCTGAGTCCTTGGTTTCTTCTTGGTCATCATCACCCCTGACTTCAACCTCATCGTCAACTTTAGGACTTTGAATATCAAGTTCTCCAACAATTAAAACAGGGAGTGAAAGATTGAGAGCTTCATTATTATTTAATTGGCTCCATTTCAACACATACTGCCTTTCAAGTCCCTAAATATATCAAAGATCAAAGGAGCGGGGAAAGTATTATTAGTTCCTTGATCGAAAAGATAAGGAAAAGAAAACGAGATCAAATTAACCAATATCTTCATTTTATCTTTAATTTGGCAACCTAAATTTGTACACGTAAGAATATAAGATGTTTCCGCAATTGTTTTGTGTATATTTACTAAACTAGAAATATGGAATGCATTGCATGGATGAAAGTTTTCTGCTCTCCAGCTTCTGTTGTTAGAACTTAGAACAATAATTGATAATGATTATTGTCACGTAAATTATTATATTATAAGAACAATTAACATCTTCTATTAGCAGCACTAAAATAGTCTCTAATCGATAAACTAAACCTTAATTTGTCTTACGCGTTCTATGTACATATAATAGGATGAAAATATATGTAAAAAGGAAAGAAAAATTATGCAAAAATAGAAACACATAAAGAAATACAAAGGAATATTGTATTAACATGTGCGTGTGCAGATATCTAGCGCATATGCATGTGAAAGTAATGAATTCATTGGACCAGATGAAATTAGCTTAAATTAACAAAACATTATTCCAAAAAAAAAAACCAAAACTTTTTTATAAGAAAACCGAAAACATTAAATATTCACATAGCATCAATTAAATTAATATACTGCAAAATAAAACAGAGACAAGATTTGCGATGTGGAAAAGGAAGCATATAGAGAATCACAAGTGTAAAGTATTACATACCTCTATAGTCCACCTAATAGTTGCACTCGTGATTGGCATAAATTTTGGGCATTCACGGATGTAGACGTTGCAAAATTCCCCTCTCTGCAACTTAAACCGTTGGCGAACATTAACAAGTCTTGGAAGCTTTACAAGTGTTACTTGTTTCAAGTTTGGGAACATAATCTCCATTTCATTGTCAATGTCATGATCTTCAATATTAGAGCATCTGAAAATTTCTTCCAGCTGAGAAGAATTTAATATGGTCAAAGTGCTTAGTTGTGGAAGCATCGAGGTAGCAACCTTGATCATGAAAGATAAAACAAATTTCAGCTTGTTGCAGCTTTCGATTTCCAAAATCCTCAATTTCGGCAGACAAGCTTCAGTTATGAATACATTCTTCTCATTTTCTTCATTTCCTAGAAAAATTGCCTCCAATTCCTCACAGTCAGATATAGTTACCTTCCATAACATCAGAAGACTTTGACAAATATGAGCAGAGAACACAAATTTCAATCTTGCACATCTTTTCAAAGTTAAAGATTCAAGGTATTGAAATGTTGGAATATGTTCTTCAATCCCAGTCTGACAGAAGAAATTGCATTCTACCGTACAGTTATGAAGATAAATCTCTTCAATAACTGCCAATGGCTTGTATTCTTCATTCCTCAAATGAAGGCCCTTAAATTCCTGCAATTCCTTGGTGAAAGAGGGGAAGAAAGGGAAGAATAGAAAACAAAAACCATTAACACATTTCTCAAAAAACAATAAATCGGGATTTATTAAAAATTTATGCGTGCACTTGGAGTATTGCACTTGGAGTATTCTAGCATAGACTTAGTATTAATTTTTAGGTAATTTAAACACAAAGAAAAGTCGTATATCAATAAATTTCACAATAAAGTTGAGGAAAAAAGTATGATGATGGGCTCACAAGAGTGAATATTTTTGTGGGCCATAAAAATGATAAATAAATTGAATGACTAGATATTAAATAACAACATATAATTGCTTGATTATCCGTACGTTAAAATATTTTGCAATGACAGCGGTGGTGGAGTACAAGGACAAATTGGAGCACCAAATTAAGAGTGATAACAAATAATGTAAGGCAACACACAAAGAACAATTACTTCTATTAGTATTTACATTGATGGACTTAGATTTAGATTTTCATATGCATTTAAAATTTCTTCTTCTGTGTTTTTAAAAACCTTCAAAAAAAATATTACTTCTATTAGTATTTAAATTCCCTCATTTGGCTAGTATAAAAAATTTTAAATTCAAAAATGATAAAAAAAGAAAGAAAAATGTGAAACGAAAAGATGAGGAGAATAAGAGGTTAGAGTGGCTAACATTTCAAATAACATTAAGGATTTTTTGTAAGGAAAAAAATGTTACTCTCTCCATTCAAAAATGTAATGCATTTTTTAAGAAATTAAATGTTCAAAAATGTAAGACATTTTTTATTTTTTGAGGTATAATCATTGCTTTTTTTTAAGTGTCTCTATTGATAATGACTTTATATTTATTATAGGACATTTCATAGGAATAAATATGAAAAGATAAAGTTGGTTGAAAAGTAAGTAACTACTTTATTGAGGGTGAGATTTGGTTAAAAATGCCTTACATTTTTTAACAGAGAAAGTAGGCATTTTAGAAATGAGGATATTGAAGTAAATTGATTGTCATTTATTAGTCCCTTATTTTATTTATAATAAATAGTTTTTTATAGTAAATTTGACTCCCATATGTCATTTTGTGTAGTTTTTTTTTTTAAATTAATAGATACAATACAAGTGTTGGTAGCGTAGTCATTGCAAAGGATATCGACGGTTTAAGAAATGACGAAATGGAGCACAATGTACATTCTTTATTGATATTGGAAATTTTAATTTCACCTGCATAATATGCGGAGCACTTCTAAACCAAAAGCAAAATGAGTTTAAATTAAAATAAAATGATAGATGACGTTTGATATTTTCTTGACATCGAAATAGTAGGCATTTTATGAATGCAAATTTACGTGTCATTTTCCTATTTCATTTCTTATTTTAAATAACAAAAGGTGAAAGTAAGTACAAATTAATAGACTAGATCATCACTTAATATGCGTTGACATGAACACCGCTACTTGCTATATCACGCATGCTAAAAAAACCCATAATTACGCAAACAAGGATATTTAAAACAACTTCAGTTCTTTTAAACACAACATAAAAATAAAATTAAAGCATCAAAGAGTAAATGCATACCATATTTGGACAATCCCAGCAGACTACTTCCTTTAGAGATGGGCACCTTAGATGATACCTTTTTGAGCAAATCCTGACAAGATTTGGAAGATTTTTTAGGTTGAGATGTTCCAAGTGAGGGAGCTCTATCGGAGTCTCAATTTGATCATGCAATGCTTGTTCTTCCTCTCCCTCTAATACATTCTTCAATTCACTACACTCCTTTATCTCGAGCTTCTTCAAGGACAACAGAGTGCGAGCAACAGAGACAAGGAATATGTGGAGCAACTGAGGGCAATTGGATATACTTAGACTTTCAAGCTTTTGGAACAAGCTAAGAGGAGAAGGACCACGGCATAGTTGTTTTAGATTAGCCATATCCGTCAATTTTAACTCATCCAATTTTGGGACAACCACATCATTACAAAGAGTAGTTTCATCAATAATGCAATCTATCTCTGAACAGCATTGAAGATGGAGTTTAGTTAATTCATTCATGCCTCCCACAGCTTGAACTATATTAGGAATGAAAGTTTTGCAGCCTCCTTGAAGCTTGTAAAATTTAACTGAAGTTGCCCTTTGTGCAAGATCCTTGATTATTTCACCTAAGATAGAGACATTTAGCTTACCCAAGCATAAAGATTGTGTGCCTTCATTCCAAAATTCATTGCCATAGCCATGATCCCCCATTTCTAACTTGTACCTTTTCAATTTCGCCAAAGTATAGTCATAGCAACTTTTGCCTTTTGGATGCGGAGAATGTGGATAAACATACAACTCTTCTAGCTGCAAACAACTCCCTAATACTTCATAACAACACTCATCCATTGTACATGTTGATAAATCCAGCAACTTCAACTTCTTCAATTATTCAATTCCATTTGGAAGTTTTTCAAATTTACTACCTTGCAAGTCAAGAATTTCAAGTCTTGTAAGGCTTACCACAAAAGAGATGTCACCTAAATACCAACCTCGCAACCTCAAAGTCCGAAGATTAGACAGTTGTTGGATTGATTGAGGCTTTACCATCAATGAGGGAAGACGACTAAAATGACTATATCCTTTGCTAATAATAGCCACAACCTTGAGTCCTTTTGCACCTTCAAATGATGCATGTGATAAATCCAAGGATGAGGTTGAATGTAACAATAGAATATCAAGTTTTGGAGCATTCAATTGAGAAGGAAATTCAAGTGATTTCCATTGATGATACCATGAGCTTACTGCATAGCAATCTTTTACCACATCATCATCAAGAAATCCATTCAGTTCTTTTGCATAGTTTACTTTAATAGTACCCTTCATATTAGATGATATCCATAATGCTACATCACGAACCATGTCATGCATTTTCACACATTTTTCACCCTTGAGATTGAGAGAATACATCAACAATGAAGAGTCAATGAGAACACCTATAGCTGTTGTAACTTGGCTCCTTACTATTGCAAACGATTCAGCATCTTCACATAGGCCTAACCCTATTCCATATCTAAAAAGGTCTTCAATGACAATTTTATGATCTTCAGGAAACATTGCACACATCAAGAATAATGACTTGGCTTCTTTGGATTTCAAATAACTGTAACTTAGTTCGAGACAAGCAAAAGCATCTCTCACACTTTTATCCTCATGGTCTATTGGTTTTGAATGCTTCAACTTGTGCAGTACCACCTCCATCTCATCAAGTCCTTTTGCTTTCAGGCAAGTTCCAACAGCTACAATTGCAATGGGAAGTCCTTTACATTCCTTAGCAACTTCCCGTGCCACGACTTCTTTAGCACCACCATCAACATTAGCATGAGTTTGAAAAAGTTCCCAAGCTTCATCTTCTTCTAACATGCCTAACTGAATTACATTATTTCCACAATTCATCAATGTACATACATCTTGCCGGCGTGTGGTTAGGACAATTTTGCAATTTCTTTGATCATTTCCCCCAAAGGGAATCCCTATGTCCTCAAGATTCAGCTTAGCCCATACATCATCCAATATTATCAAGATCCGTTCTCCCCTCTGTAATCTTAGTGCTAATCTTTTTGCCCTTCCAATATCAGATTCTTCCTCCAATTTAAGTCCCAACATATCAGCAATTTCACCTTGAACTTTTCTGATTTCCAGGTTTTGAGAAATTGTAGTCTTCACAACTCGATCAAATAGCTTTGATTCTTTGGCTTCCTTCCCTACTTCTGTCACCAAGGTAGTTTTCCCTGAACCGCCCATGCCCCATAGCCCAATTATGGAATTGCCATCATCTTTTAATGCCTTCAGCAGATCATCGAAAGCCCTTTGCGTAGAGTTGAAGAACGTAAAATTGGGAGAAGAGTGATACTCTATACCTGGGATAATAGTAGGATGAGAAAATGGATTAAAATTATCACTTTCCATATTTAGCTCTACCATCCTTTGGGTTATCTTGGCCAACTCTTTGCAAAGACAATATCTCCTCCAAGTAGGACACCACCTTCTAAAGCAGCAGCCATTGTTGGCCTTTAGTTTTTCCTCCAACTTATCCAGCTCTGCTATGAGGTTCTTCACGTCACTCTTCCACTTGTTAACCTCACCATCAATCCTCTCAGTCTTGTTGATGGCCTCTTGAACACGTTCTTGCACCTTCCCTTGTGTGAGTATGAGCTCCCACTTTCTGACCTCAACATTTCTTGTGATTTTGCCGACACAGAACAAATATTGCAGCTGCTGTAAAGTTGGATCCACCAAATACTCAGCGAGTTTTGCTGCCACAGATACTGCCACCTCTGCCATTTTGAATTGATAGCAACCTGAAGGAGAGTCATTCATCATCGTCGAATGATTATTTCAAAATTTCATTTTGAAGAACTAAGGCAACTTTCAAAATTATAAAAAAGTTTATACTCAAATAAAAGAAGAAAAATCAATTATTCTTGCACAACTTTCTTGCTCTGGTATCTTGATTAGTTTTTGACCCAGCTATGTTAAGAGATTAGAGTAACTTCATTTAATGTTTTCTTTCTAACAGATCGACCAAAAGGTGAAGTAAAGAAGAAAAAATGTAGTCTACAAATGATAGCAGTAATTATTTGAAACTAACAAGCTACTAAATACTTTTGAGTTTTGAGAATTGAGGGCAATCACATATATGTATGGAAAAACAAAAAGAAACATGGTGGGGAAAAGACAGAAAAATAAAAATCTGAAAGAATAAAGTGATTCGGGAGAGATCTTGCTTCATTCATATACCTAAGATGAACTTCCACTTGCAAATTTTCAGAGAATGAGATGAACAGAATAGCTCTGCGATGACCAAATTTTCGCGTGAGATGAGTTGTCAGCTTAGTTGGAACATGAAAGTTAGGGGGTCAGTACCTGGCTAAGATGCTGCAGGCTTTGATCAGCAGGTTGGTGGGGTACATTTTCTATTTCCAAAAATTCAAAAGTGAAAAGGCAATCTCATAATACATTTTTTTCTTTCAAAGTTGTTACATGTATTTGTATTTGAAATTGAAATTTTAAATTTTCATAACCTTCTTTAAAATTTTACGGGTACTTATATGAATTTAATTTTAAAAAATTATCGTTAGCTTTCAAATGTTAAGAAATTATTTTAACAGACAAGAACTAAGAAAAATTTATTATTTTTTTATAATTTTTGAAGTATATTTATATCTATTCAACTAACAATTAAAATTAATTTTTTAATATTATTAGTTAAATTTATCATTTTAAAAAATTAAAAAAATATAACATAAAAAATAAATTTAAAATCTTAAATACTCTTAAATTTATAATTTAAAAGTTAATTTATTTTTTCACTCACAAAAATTACCGTAATTTAAAACAAGAAAAAAAAAAGTTATCTTCCCTAGGAGCAATAACATTAGAATGGAAGGATGTTTTTATTTAAAAAAAAAGAAGAAGAAAAATGCTCTTTCATTTAAGAACATAATACATTTTTAATTGAATCTCATTCTCAATAAAATAATTACTTACTTTTAAATTAACATTATCTTTTTATATTTATCACTATCAAACATCCCATGATAAATATAAAGTCATTATTAATAAAGACATTTATAAAAAAAGCAATGATTACATTTAAAAAAATTAAAAATATTTTATATTTTTAAATATATAATTTTTTAAAAAAATATTTTATATTTTTAAAGGAATGATATTGAAGGCATGATTTCAAAAGATAACCTGCATTAAAAAAATAACTTTGATGTCATCTCGTTTTATAGCATATCAAGTACCAAAACTACCCTTGCAAAGGGATGGGTTTGCTTGCTTGTCATTAAAATAAAATCTAAACCATTTAAATTTTAATTTAAACAATCTAAATTAAAGTATTTTTTATTATATTTATTAAAATAAAAAATTACAAAATAATTTTAATAAATTTTTTATTTTAAATTTAATTTAAATTTAATTAAAAAGGTTTAATTTTTTATAAGATTTTTATACCTTTACTTTGAAAAATAGCTATTTGCATAATATTATGTGTAATTAATGATGGATGTTGAATATTTTGTTTTTAAAAGTTATAAATTTATTTCATATCACTTCATAATATAATTTATTTAATATTTTTTAAAAAATAATTAATTACGAAATTTGTACTTTATCTGTTTTTCGAAAAAGCAGAAGTCAGGACTCAGGACCGGAAGGATGGAACGCAGATGCTTTCGGGGACAGGACACGGTGCTACAGGCTCACAGCTAGCTCTTGTCCTTTCCGACGTCCATTCTTGAATTCAAGAGTTAATGCAAAAGGACCCTTGAAAACGACCCTTCTTTACTCTTTTTTTTTTTCGCCCTTTTAAAAAAGGATCCAATTCATTAAAATAAAATATATAATAATCTTTTGACCTTTTCCAAAATACCTATTTATATTTACATATACACACACAAATATAAGAATAATGCAAATGAGTTTAAATAGGGGTTTTGAGCTCGAAAGGATATCAGCTATCACCCAACAAAAATATAAAATAAAATAAAAAAGTGCTGAAAGATAATTAAAATAGCAGAATTTTTACTATTCGCTTAAAAATTAAAAAAATTTAGAAATTATAAAAAATAACTCATAAAATTACACACAAATATCTTATAAAAATTAGCATCAATTAAGTCTCATAAATTACAAATAAATTATAAAATACAAATGTTATTTTTAACTCATGTAAAAGTTTAAAATATAATTTTGATCAACCATTATTTTAGGGACTTAATTAATACTTATTTTTTCATAAAATTTTTATTTACAAATTTATGGGTCTTTTTTATGATTTTTATATTTTTTTTTAAATTTTATAATTAATTAATGATTTAAGTTAACTTTTTTAGAGAAGGAAAAAATTGCACTACTTCAAATTTAAAATACTAAACATTTTTTTTCTTGGCAAGAATGACTTACAATAGAATATGTCTTTATTATCTCGCAAAATTGGCACAATGGCTACTCCAATGCTAAAAATATTCACCGTTTTCAATATCTCATCACGGCTTCTCTTGCATTGCGAGGCGGGAGTAGTTTTGTTGCAAAATTGATAGTATTTTTGGAATAATTAGTAATCAAAAATAATTTTATCTTTATTTTAAACAATGAAGGAGACCTTGATTGTGTATTATACACTAATTATAACTTTATAAAAGGTAAAATTAAAAAATTATTGAAATTTTATATAATTTTAATTAAATAACAAACTTTTATTGATATGTAAAATCTGATTAAAAATATCTTATATTATATATAGGGAGGTAAAAAGTATTATTTTGCATTAATTGCATCATTGACACGTGTAAAGTTGATAATTTGGCTAAAGCAGGCTTATTTGAATAGAGCTCAATTCGAGCAAGCTTGTTTGAATTGAGGTTAAAACATCTTACTTTTTTAAAAAATTCATATAGCCAAGCCCCGGCCTTAACATTTTTTAGCTGAGTTCAAGCTACCTCGTCAATCTCAACCAAAATTACTAACTCTACATATATATAAACTCAAAAATTTTAGTAGCCAACCTTATTTAAATCGGACTCAATTCGAGTTGGGTTTATTATGAAATAACTTAAAAAGTTCATATAGTTAAGTCTGCTCTTAACTTTTTTCAAACGGATTCGGACTTTGCCCAAATTACCAGCTCTAGACACATACTCAAAGAAGCTGATAAGGAAGTCATGGCTAGTAACTTCTCCATCTAAAATTACAAGATACATGTGGATAATATCTCACACACTAATCAATATTATTAAATATACTTAATAATTTTATTTTTTTAAAATAAAAATATAAATAGATAAAAAGAAGACAATATTGAAAGGGGAGGGCAGAAATTAAATAAAAAAAGATAATATTAAAGTAAGTATATTTAATAAAACCATAATCATCTCAAAGCATTTATATTTTAAAATATAATTTTTTTAAAAAATATTTTATAATTTAGGATGGAAAAAGACATTTATGTTTGTGTTTTTTTATAAATTTTTGTTGTGCAATTAAAAGTATACCGCTTTCAATCTTAATAATAAAATAAGGGTAATCATCCCTGTGATTATTAAAAACTGGTGTTGCATCTTTAAACTTGTTAAAAATTTATGTATAACTTCCAATTTCACTCTTCTTTGCAAATTACAGTCAATGTCATAATTACTATTTAGAAATTAAAGGTGCTCACAAATAATTTGTTGTAATTATCAATAAAAACACTAGTTATCATAAACATAATTAGACCCTCAATAAATAAGCAAGTGGCAAAATTGGGAAAAAAAATGAACTACTTAAATTTTGCCCTGTGCTCCATCTAATCTTTAATATTAAGGTAGACGTAACTATCTTCAAGTTTATTAAAAAAATAGTATCTACATATTTAAAATTGTAAAAAGAACATATAACTTTTCAATTTTACCTTATTTTCAATTAATAATAAATTATTGCTTAACAATTCAAATAATAATAAATAAGCAAGAGGTAAAATATTAGTTTTCAAAATTTCAAAATTTATCTTATATTAAATATCAGAAAAATATCAAGTAAAATAAAATTTTTTTCTTATAATTAAGAGATGAGGAAAAAGAGTAGACATCTTATTTAAAAAAAAATTCATGGCAGCCAACAATGGTTAGTTTAGTTAGTAAGATTTAACACATAAATTATAAGATGGTAAGTTAAAATACTGTTATTAATATAAAAATCTTATTTTATAAGTTTAACAAGTTTTCTCAATATAAAGAGTAGTAGGTCATGATTTTAACAAGTTTTCTCAATCTAGTCCATCTAAATTTTACAAAGATAAAAAAAAATATCAAGACAGATCCAATCTCATTATTTATAATGAATGCAGATTATAAAATTATCTTAAATTCTGATATAACTTCGTGTATATTTGGGTATTTCACTTTTTATATTTCAAAAAGACGTTTGTGACTTTTAAAAGGTAAATGTTGTTTGTCTATCATTGTACTTTTAAATATACATTCTAAAAATTCATTCATATTAGCATTGAAAGTCTTTTTGCAAAAAGTCAAGGAGAGTTACTCTTGCCGTTTCAAATATAGAGTTAAAATTTTTAGCCACCTCTTTTTCATATTTTTCCTTGCTAATATTTTTTAAAATGTAAATACAAATATTATATATTTTTTAATAAATCAACATTAACATAACAAAAATCACATATTATAAAATTTATCTTTTTTAGTAATTACACATTTAAAAGTACTTTCTATCATATATTATTTAAATAATTTTTAATTTATCAAATGGACTTTTAAAAAAATATATTCAAACATAAATTTCATTATATTAATTAATTTTTAATAAATTAATTTTTATCAAATAAATTTTTAACAAATAAATTTTTATGAGACTAAAAATTACATGCACCCTTGCTCTTTGTATCCCTTACATGATTTTTGTCACGGTCTTATAAAAAAAAATGATTAAAAGTGAAGGCAAGAGGACGCTTGAAAACGACCCTTCTTCGCTTTTTCATTTTCACGTTTCACCACTCGCGCTTTCGTTTACCGGTCTCTCTCTGTTTTTTTTTTTTAACCAAACGTATGCTGGTCTTACTACAACTCCTGTCTCTCAAAAATAAAAGCAGTTTTTTAATTAATTTTAATACAAAATATATTCTCAATTCAAAATATATTCGGTTTAAAATATAAATAGATTTTAATAAAAATCTGCATATCCCTAAAGTTTTTATTTTCAAAAATATATAATACATTTGTTATTTTTAATCTCAGTTATCAATGCATTTTAGTGAGAGATAACTTTATGCAAGAATTTAGATTAATAAATATAAGAGATAAAATGAGAAAAAAATTTACATGTACTAAGTTATTTGTGTTTTGAATTAAAATTAGTTAAGAAAAAATGCTTATATTTTTTACCAAAAAACTTTTATTGATCTTTTTATAATTTTTAAGGTCTTGTTTCTATTATTTTTTGATTAACTTTTATTAACATTAAGGTGTAGGTTTAGATTGCACTGTTTTAAAAGTTGGATGGAAATTAATTTACCTTTTTATTCAAAAGAAAAACTATAATTTAAAACGAGACCAAAAAAAAGAGTTATCTGTCTTAGGAGTTGGTAGCGATAAAATTAGAACAGAAGGATGTGTTATTTAAAAGAAAAGTAATTAATGCAACGCTTTATTTTTTATATAAAAGAAAAGTAACTAATTTTATTATTTTATTTAAAAGTCCACATTTAAACGTTGAAGGATAATAGAAAAGTAATTATAGTTACTCAAATCAACTTGAGTTAATGTTTTGGTCAAAAAAAAAAACTTGAATTAATGTTTCTATTTTTCCTCAAAAGAGAAGTAGCTAATTTTTCCTTTTTTTTCCTTTTTTTTCCTGTTCAATGGACATTATGATTATGAAGGGTAATCTGCATTAAAAAAAAACTTCAGCAAGTATATAGTTAGGACCCAGGACCCAGGACCCAGGACCCAGGACTCCAGCAAGTAATCTGCATTAATTTATCTTCTTTAAAAAAGCAAAAGTCAGGACCCAGGACCGAAAGGACGGAAGCAGGTGCTTGAGGGGACAGGACACGGTGCTACAGGCTTATAGCTAGCTCTTGTCCTTTCTAACGTCCATTCTTGATTGAATTCGAAAGTTAATGCAAAGGACCCTTGAAAACGACCCTTCTTTACACTTTTTTTTTCCCTTTTAAAAAAGGATCCAATTCAATAAAGTAAAATAAAATATATAATGATATTTGACCTTGTCCAAAATACACACACATATATAAAATAATGCAAATGAGTTTGAACGGGGGTTTTGAGTTCGAAAGGATATCACCCGACAAAAATAAAAAATAAGAATAAAAGAAAGTGCTGAAAGATACTCTTCCATTTAAAAATATAAAATATTTTTTAAAAAAATTAAATATTAAAAATATAATTATTATATTTTTTCAAATACATTTTTATTAATAAATAACTTTATATTTATTATAAATATTTATTATAAAATATTTAATACGAGTAAATATAAAAAGATAGAATTAATTTAAAAGTAAGTAACCATTTTATTGAGGGATAAAATTTAATTAAAAATATTTTATATTTTCCAACAAAATGAGTATTTATGCCTCTTAATTATTGTGGCGCAAATTTTTTTTAATCGTTTGAAAATAGTGGAATTTTTAATATTAGTTCACTTAGAAATTAAAAAGATTATAAAAATTATAAAAAATGATTCATAAAATTACACACAATTATCCTATAATTTTTATATCAATTAAATCTCATAAATTACATATAAATTATAGAATAAAAATGTTATTTCTTACTCATGTAAAATTTTAAAATATAATTTTGATCAACCATTATTTTAGAGACTTAATTAATATTAATTTTTTATAAAAATTTTATTTACAAATTCATGGGTCTTTTTTTATAATTTTTATATCTTTTTTTTTGTAAATTTTGTAATTAACTAATGATCTAGGTTAACGCTTTTTAGTGAAGGAAAAAATTGCACTACTTACAAATTTAAAATACTAAACATTTTTAGTTACATAATTGAGGGGTAAAAAAAAAGTGCTTTAATCCGTGACAAAACAAACTAAGCAAATAATTGAACAACTCATTTTACAAATAATTTCTCATAAGTTTATTGGTGCTTTGCTTTTTTTTTTTTTTCAATGAGTTATGATAGAATACATCTTTATTATCTCACTAAATGGGCAGAATGGCTAATCCAATGCTCAAAATATTCATGATTTTCAATATCTTATTGATGGCTTCTCTTACATTGCCAAGCATGAGCAATTTTTTTGAAAAATTGATAGTTTTTTGGAATAACTACTGGTGAAAAATATCTTTTAATAACAAAAATACTAATCGCTTTTGTAATGGCAATTAAAATGATATTAAATCCTATTTATTTATTATCTATGTTATGCCAAATGTTATGTTTTATGATACAAGTTTTTTAATAAATAAACTCTTTATTTTTTGATTCTAGACCCCAAGAATTATTTATTTCAATTTCTATCCTTGTTTACTTCCCACTTTCACCCCCTGCCAACGGGGTTGGGGAGAGTATGATATTATATTAATATTATAAACGAAAAGGGTTTGTGTTTTGAAACTGTTAATTCTAAGAAAGGTTCATATATATTTTAAAAATAGAAAAGATGCATATGTAATTAAGATAAATTATAAGGGAGGTCAATGTATTTGACTCAAAATTTATAATATTTATCAACTTTATCCCTATTAAATATACATGTATTAATAGTATATTTTTTTTTTTAACGTTCAGTGAGGGAAAATGGAGAAATTTTTAATAAAATTTTAATAAAGTGATTTATAAATATGAACCCAAAAAAGATAAAATCTCACCTCTCTTTCTTATGAATAGGATTAGAAAAAGCATGCGATAAATTTTCAATTAATGTTAGGCCCTTGCATGGATTTATGCAATAAGTTTTTTGAATTAACTAGTTTTTTTCTGCAATGTAAGAGATATTTTAATATTTAAAATATAAAAATAAAAAATAATTTATTTTTGTGTACTTAAAATAACATATTTTGTTGATTTACACAAATTAAAATTTAAATAATAATTTATTCTATAGTAAAAATTGTCTTTGCCCATACATTTTAAAGACAAAAATAATTACCCATTTTATCTTAAAGTGTGTTATTTTATTTATAGAATAAATTTTTATTTTTTATTAATATGTGAAAAAAATTTGAATTCAAGTTAAAAAATATACTTCTTACAATGTCTCCCTCATAATTAATCAAAGAAAAATTGCCCTTATAAAATATTCCTGAACCTATATTAATTGTCCCGCGCAAATCAAAATTTAGGTAATGATTTCTATTATACAACATGCCATCTTTATCATGAGGCTAACAATTTAATATACAGTTTCGAATTCAGGAGGCGGGTTAAGAATATAACGTATTTTTAATCGAATCATATTTTTAATAAAATAAGTATTTATTTTTAAACTAATCTCATCTTTCTATATTTACCCCTATTAAATACCCTACAATAAATATAAAGTTATTATTAATAAAGGCATTTATGAAAAAAAAAAGGTAATAATTATACTTAAAAAATTAAAAAAATTTATATTTTTAAATATATAATTTTTTAAAAAAATATATTATATTTTTAAATGGAGGGATATTGAAGGCATGATTCCAAAGGATAATCTGCATTATAAAAATAACTTTGATGTCATCTCGTTTTATAGCCTATCAAGTACCAAAACTACCTTTGCAAAGGATGGGTTTCCTTGCTTATCATTAAGATGAGATGAGATTTGAATCATCTAAATTTTAATTTAAAGAATTTAAATTTAAAGTATTTTTTATTATATTTATTAAAATAAAAAATAAAAAATAATTTTAATAAATTTTTTATTTTTAATTTAATTTAAATTTAATTAAGAGGGTCCAATTTTTTATAAGATTTGTATACATTTACTTTAAAAAATAGCTATTTGCATAGTGCTATGTGTAATTAATGATGGGTGTTGGACATTTTATTTTTAAAAGTTATAAATTTATTCCATACCATTGCATAATATAATTTACTTAATATTTTAAAAAAATAATTAATTACGAAATTTGTACTTTATCTTTTTTTCCAAAAAGCAGAACTCAGGACTCAGAACCGGAAGGATAGAACGCAGATGCTTTCGGGGACAGGACACGGTGCTACAGGCTTACAGCTAGCTCTTGTCCTTCCTGACGTGCATTCTTGAATTCAAAAGCTAATGCAAAAGGACCCTTGAAAACGACCCTTCTTTACTCTTTTTTTCCCCCTTTTAAAAAAGGATCCAATTCATTAAAATAAAATAAAATATGTAATAATCTTTTGACCTTTTCCAAAATTAGAACAGAAGGATCTGTTATTTAAAAGAAAAGTAATTAATTTTATTATTTTATTTAAAAGTCTATATTTAAACGTTGAAGGATAATAGAAAAGTAATTATAGTTACTCAAATCAACTTGAATTAATGTTTCTATTTTTTCTCAAAAGAGAAGTAACTAATTTTTTCTTTTTTCCTTATCATTTGAAAGTGTGATTACGAAGGGTAATTAGCATTAAAAAATTAACTTCAGTAAGCATATCTTTTATGTCATCTCGTTTTACTTTTACAACGTCTCAGGTACCAAAACTACCCTTGCAATGGAGGGTGCTTAGTTAACTGTCGAAATTTTATGGAACCAAAAAATAAAATGTAATTTGAACTGAAAAAGTTAAACAGAAATAACGCGTTCCAGCTGGCCTGTTTTTGGATACAATTCATACAGTACATGTTTCAGAGTCTGGACCCTACAACACTGCAAACCTTCGTAAAAAGCAATCTGATCACTTCAGGAAATTTCTTGAATTCTTATTATTCCGCATTCACTCCGTCGGTGAAGCGTACTCGAAGAAGTCGGTAAGGGTACGTAATGAGTATATTTATGCTTGTATTTTGTATGATTGAATAAATTAATTTTTAAATTATAAATTCAAGGATGTTTGAAATTTATTTTTTATATAATATTTCTTTAATTTTAATCATTAATTAATAATAAAATAATTCAAAAAACTCTTAACAATTATAAAAAATTAAAAATTAAAATAAATATCCTAAAAATTATAGATGAGGACCCCAAAAAGTTAAGAAAATTTTATTGATTTTTCTTTTGAATTTTTAAAATTATTTTCTATCACTTTTATGTTAATTAATAGTTAAAGGTAATTTTTATTAACGACAAAGTCAAATTATACTATTTTTAAAAATTAAAGAAAAATATTATATAAAAAATGAATTTAAGATTTTAAATGCTTAACTTTTACTAAGCATAATTATTATACTGCTTTCCATCTTAATTATAAGATAAATTTAATAAACTTTGTGATTATTAAAAAATTGGAGTTATGTTTTCACAGTTGTTGAAAAAAATTAATTTTTTTGGCCTGAGTTAATATATATATATATATATATATAACTTCCTAATTTTACTCTCCTTTTCCCTCAATATCATGATAAATTACTATTTAGGAACTAAAGTTCTCGCAAATAATTTGTTGCAATGTCAATAAAAACACTAAGTTAGTAAGACAATAAAAACCATAAGTTGTTTTTTTGGCCAAAATATAAAAACCATAAGTTATTGTAAACATAATTAGACTCTAAATAAACAAACAAAAGATAAAATTGAAGAAAATTTAAGTACTTCAATTTTTCCCTAGACTCCATCTAGTCTTGAATATAAATAGTATTTACATTCTTAAAATTGTAAAAAAAATATAAATTTTTAAGTAATAATTATAACAAATTGTTGTTGAGGAATTCAACCAATAATAAATTAACAAGAGGGGAAAATATTAATGATCAAAATTTTTAAATTTGTATTGTATTAAATATCAGAAAAATATCAAGGATAATAAAAGTTTTAAAAGTTTTTCTTATATAATTAGCACATGAGAGAAGAGAGTAGATATTCCATGTCTATTAAAACAAAATCTGAAGACAGCCAATATTGTAAGATGAAATTTGGTTATTGATATAAAAATGTAGTCTTGTGAGTGTGGGCATGCTACGTTTCCTGAAAATAGGAAAGGGCTAACGAGGCTTGTGGCAGACAAGGAACAGCGCTACAGCGAGCCACCGTCCTTTATCTATCTTTATCAAAAGTGAATGCAAAAGGACCCTTGAAAATGACCCTTCTTCGTTTTTTTTTTTTTTTTTTCACTTTCACGTTTCACCCCTTGCACTTTCGTTCTTTTTCTTTTTTCTTTTTGAATAATACTGGAGCCCCTCATTCATGAAAGAACGTGCACAAAAAAGAAGCCAAATCAAATTATTATTTTACTTGAATTGTCAGAGATCTGGATAAAATTTTATCTTCTTCTATTTCTTTAATATCATTTTTGTAAATATTTTTAAATAAAAATTTTTGAGTCTCTTTTTTTCAAATTGAGGCTAAGATCGAGTGTAAAAATATTGAAAAAGTTGATGCATTGAGAGTTTTGTAAGTTTAAAAATAAATGACTTTGATGGAAAAATATTAGATGATTTGTTTTTTATAATTAATAATTTTTTTTACACCATCAGATAATAAAGGATACCTAATAATCTTTGAAAGATAGTTTATAATTAAATTTATACCTTTAATCTAAAAAAATATTCCATTAAATTTCATTTATAAGGCACATTTTAAAAAATTTATTTGATTTTATTTATAAATTACAGTGCAACTTTTTAAGTAATATTTAAAAGATATGTTTAAAATTATCATTCATAAAAAAAATAACATGATATTACTTTTTAAATTTATTATATACAAACATATTTAAATTTTTACATATTTTTATTTTTTATATTTTTTTATATTAATATTAATAAGATTGATAAAAATAATTTATAAAAAAATCAAAACAGCAGTTATTTGTTGAGTACAATGTGTCATTTTCGAGTTAAAATTTTGCGCCTCCCAGGTGAAAAGTTAGAGTCTGTCACGTGAAAATTTACGATGGATGTTGTATGTTTTATTTTTTAAAAGTTAAAAAGTGTATTTCACATCATTTTATAATATAAGTTACTTGGTAGTCTTTCGGTTCAATATATAAATTATTTTTTAAAAATATAATCTAATTTATTTTATAAATTATTTGTTGATAGAATTATTTTATTTTAAATTAAAATTTTCTTGAAAATTCCCTTGAAAACGACACGGTGCTACAGGCTTGGAGCTAGCTCTTGTCCTTTCTAACGTGCATTCTTGAATTCAAGAGTTAATGCAAAAGGACCCTTGAAAACGACACTTCATTACTTTTTTTTCCCCTTTTAAAAAAAGGATCCAAGATGTTGATGCATTCTTGCAAATATTTCTAGATGAGAATTTTTGAGTCTCTTTTAAGCAAATTGAGACAGAGTTTTATAAGTTTAAAAATAAATAATATTTAATTAAAATTGATAGAAAAATATTAGATAATTTGTTTTGTAAAATTAATAATTTTTTTACACCATTTAATAGTAAAGGATACCTAAGGATTCTTGAAAAATAACTAGTGACTAAATTTATACCTTTAGTCTAAAAAAATACTACCTTAAGTCTTATTTATAATGTATATTTGATTTCATTTATAAGTTATAGTACAGTTTTTAGGTAATATTTAAAAGGTATTTTTAAAATTACTTTTATGAGAGATTACTTTTTAAATTTATTATATACAGATATATTTGAATTTGTAAATATTTTTATTTCTTATTTTTTTATATTAATATTAATAAAATTGATAAAAATAATTTATAAAAAGAATCAAAACAGTAGTTAATTGCTGAATGCTATGTGTCATTTTTTTGTTAAAATTTTGTGAGTCTCACGTGAAAAGTTAAAAGTCCGTCCAGTAAAAATTCATGATGGGTGCAGTATGCTTTATTTTTTAAGAGTTAAAATGTGTATCTCACAACATCTTATAATATAAGTTCTTTAATATTTCTGAAAAAAAAATTGATGACGAAATTCGCACTTTATTTTTAAAAAAAAATGCAAAAGTCAGGACCCAGGACCGAAAGCACGGAGAGCAGGTGCCTTGGCGGACAGGACACGGTGCTCCAGGCTTAGAGCTAGCTCTTGTCCTTTCTAACGTGCATTCTTGAATTCAAGAGTTAATGCAAAAGCACCCTTGAAAACGACGCTTCATTACTTTTTTTCCCCTTTTAAAAAAATCCAATTCATTAAGATAAAATAAAATATATAATAATCTTTTGACCTTTTCCGAAATAAATACATACATATATATATATATATATATAAAATAAAATAATGCAAATGAGTTTGGATGGTGGTTGAGTTCGAAAGGATATGACCCGACAAAAATATAAAATAAAAAAATATTAAAATATATTCTTCCATTTAAAAATATAAAATATTTTAAAAAGTTAGATGATTAAAAATATAAATTTTTAATCTTAAAAAAATATATTTATTACATTTTTTTAAAATGTACTATTGATAAATTATTTTATATTTATTATATGATATTTAATAAAGGTAAATATAGAAAGATGAGATTAGTTTAAAAATAGACAATTATTTTATTGAAAGTAAGATTCAATTAAAAATACCTTATATGTTTAAATAAAATGAGTATCTGTGCCTCTTAATTATTGTGGTGCAATTTTTTTTAATCATTTGAAAATAGTGGAATTTTTACTATTAGTTCACTTAGAAATTAAAAAAATTATAAAAATTATAAAAAAATTATTCATAAAATGACACACAAATATCCTATAAAAATTAGTATCAATTAAATCTCATAAATTACATATAAATTATAGAATACAAATGCTATTTCTCACTCATATCAAATTTTAAAATATAATTTTGATGAACCATTATTTTAAAGACTTAATTAATATAAATTTTTTTAAAAAAAATTATTTACAAATTCATGGGTCTTTTTTATAATTTTTATATCTTTTTTGTAAATTTTGTAATTAACTAATGATTTAAGTTAACGCTTTTTAGTGATGGAAAAAATTGCACTATTTACAAATTTAAAATACTAAACATTTCTAGTCACATAATTGAGGGGTAAAAAAGTGCTTTAATCCGTAACAAAACAAACTAAGCAAACAATTGAACGACCCATTTTACAAATAATTTTTCATGGATTTATTGGTGCTGCACTTTTTTTTAATGAGTTATGATAGAATACGTTTTTATTATCTCACCAAATGGGCAGAATGGCTAATCCAATGCTAAAAATATTCACGATTTTCAGTATTTTATCAATGGCTTCTCTTGCATTGCCAAGCATGAGCAGTTTTTTAAAAAAATTAATACTACATCTATTTAAAAATATAAGACATTTTTTAAAGAGTTTGATATTAAAAAATATAAGACATTTTTAGTCTTTCGAGGTGTAATGATTGTCTTTTTTTTTTAAGTAACTCTATTAATAATGACTTTATATTTATTATAAGGTGTTTAATAAGAGTAAATATGAAAAAATAAGGTTAGTTAGGAGATAAGTAACTATTTTATTGAGAGGTGAGATTTAGTTAAAAATACCTTATATTTTTTAACTAAGGGAATAATTTTTTGAAATAATTACTAGTCAAAAATATCTTTTAATAACAAAAATACTAATTATTGAAATGATATTAACTCCTATTTATTCATTATCTATGTTATGTCAAATGTTCTATGATACAAGTTTTATAATAAACTAAACTCTTCACATTTTGATTCTAAGCCTCAAGAGTTATTTATTTTGATTTCTATCCCTCTTTACTTCTCACTTTCACCCCTTGCCCATGGGGCCGAGGAAAGCATGATATTGTATTAATATTATAAAAGAAAAGGGTTGTATTATCTATTATGGCATGACAACCAATAGAAAATTGTAGAATAAATTGTAATGACCTTTGCTAAAATTACAGAGACTCTTTTTATTTTCAAAACCCACACTTTAATTCAATTTTTTAATACTGTTGGTAATATTTTGTTAAATATTATTAGATACTTTAATTTTTAGTTTTAATTAGGCTAAAAAATTAAAATGACTAATTTGACATCATAATCTAATTTTATTTTCTCTCTGCCTCAATTTAAGAAACTGTAAATAATTATAAAAATAGTTAAATAAATAATTTAAAAATACTTTTTTTAAATTAAATAAATTTAAAGAATATAAATATAAATTATATTAACTCATTTATTTTTATTATATATTACACTATTATTTCATTATGTTTTTTATCTACATTGTTGAAATATTATTTTAGAAAAATTTTATATATTCTTTAAAAATTTACTAAGTAAAAGTTTCTAAAATTAATTAAAAGTTTAAAATATGAAAAAAAATAAAAACGTATGCATTAATTTTTTTGGTATTTTAAATGATTTTTAGATAATACTTCAAAAGGGTATTTTGATCCAATCTATATGATTTATGGTCAGCTAGCAGTTGAACGAATGAAAATAAATTTTTAAAAATAGAAAGGAGGTTTGTGTTTTGAAACTACTAATTCTGAGGGAGATTCATATGTATTTTAAAAATAGAAGGGGCGTATTTGTAATTAAGATAAATTAAAAGAGAGGTCCATGTATTTGACTCAAAATTTTATCAAATCTCACAAGGATATATTTTTTTGGGCTATTTATAAATTACTTTTAATATATTTTATTAAAATTAAGAAAAATATTAAAACAAATTAATTCTATATAAAAATTTAATAACTTATTAATTTTATCTCTGTTAAATATATATATTTTAATAATATATTTTTTTTTAACGTTCAGTGAAGATAAATGAAAAAAATTTTAATAAAAATTTAATGAAGTGATTTATAAGTGAAAACCAAAAAAAAAAAATCTCACCTCTCTTTCTTATGGATAGGACTAGAAGAAGCATGCGATAAATTTTCAATTAATGTTAGGCCCTTGCATGGATTTACGCAATAAGTTTTTTGAATTAACTATTTTTTTGTGCAATGTAAGAGATATTTTAATATTTAAAATATAAAAATAAAAACAATTTATTTTTGTGTTCTCAAAATAATATATTTTGTTGATTTACACAAATTAAAATTTAAATAATAATTTATTCTGTAGTAAAAATTGTCTTTGCCCATGCACTTTAAAGACAAAAATAATTACCCATGTTATCTTAAAGTGTGTTATTTTATTTATAGAATAAATTTTTATTTTTTTATTAATTTGTGAAAAAAAAATGAATTCAAGTTAAAAAATGTTCTTCTTACTAAGTCTCCCTCATAATTAATCAAAGAAAAATTGTCCCTATAAAATATTCCTGAATCTATATTAGTTGTCCCGGCAAATCAAAATTTAGGTAATAATTTCTATTATACAATATGCCATCTTTATCATGAGGGTAACATTTTAATATACATTAGAGCATTGTGTATATTAAAAAAATATAAATAGTATTTTTTTAAATTTCTCACTTCCTGCAAATTAAAATATAATTAACTATTTTCTTTAAGAATTTGTTGGCCTATGCATCATTCTTAGACAAAATATATACTATAATAAATTCTATGCTATAATTTATATCATAATAGTATTTATAAATTACAATTATATCTAAAATTAAAAATAAATAAAAAATAAGTATATATTAAATAATGATTTTAAATTAAACAAATAACAAAGCCAATGTTATAATACTATCTTCTTTCCTATATATAAACCACTTTTAACCATTTCCTCTTTCCTTAAATATCAAATGCTTTTTAAAAATTCATCTTGTCCAAGGGTGCTATAATAATTTTAAATAATTGAACATTTTTGCTCTTATTGTCTTGAGAAAGGAGACGTGATGTTAATTGTGGGTTTTCTCTACCTTCATGGTATTAATTGTGATGTTAGTAGGAGTAAAATTATAAAATTATTGTGATTTTATATGTTTTCAACTAAATAATACCAAACTTTTATTGATATACTTGATTTAGTTAAAAACATTTTATATATAAAGACAAAGAAAGTACTCCCTCCATTTCAAATTATAAGACATTTTTAGATAAAATCTCACATACTAATAAATATCATTAAATACACTTAATAATCTTATTTTTTCAAAAAAAAAATATAAACTTTTCAAAATATCCATCATTTAATATATTCAAAAGAAAAGTGATAGAAATTAATCATAGAGAGAGAAAAGAGTAATATTAAAATTGATGCAGTTAATGAAACCTTAATCTACTCAAAATGTCTTATATTTTAGAATGAAAAAACTTCCTTAAAGGTGCCCTATAATTTAAAACGGAGGGAATTTCCTGTAATTAATGATACATAGTTAAATAATTAGTTTTGTTAAAAAAAGAAAAAAAAATCAAATTACGTTTATTAAATGTAGTATATTTAAAAGATAATTTCTCTTGTATATATAACTTTTTCTTCTATTTATAAAAAATATTGAAGGATAAAACTAAAAAAATAATTAATGATTTATTTTTTATGCAAAAAAGACTTATCAAATAGACCACCAATTACTTATAAAATGTGATTCATGTGTATGATTCAGGTAGTACTATTTATCAATCATATGTATCACATGATACGAAAAAATAACAATTAAATTAAAATAAGTTTAAGAGGTGCATATGAAAAGTAAATTTTATTTTAAAAGTTATTATTTTATGCTCCCAAAAAGGTGCCCTCAATTGCCAATCAGATTAATTTGCGTCAAACACTTGGAATAACAGAGTGCACGCAAGAAAATAAAATTATATTTTATAAATTAAAATTTAAAATATGTGGTACATACTAAAAATTAAAATTTAAGTAACACCTTGTCTTATTTTTAATTTTTTTTATCCATGAACATATTCAAGACATAAAAAAAACCCCATAAATATATATATATATATATATATATCTGTTACTCTGTAGTACTTAAAAGAATAATTTATCATCTCGAGATGTGTTATTTACTCATAAATTAAAATTAAGATAATAAAAATATTTTATAAATTGTTATTTAGGTTTGTATTTTATTCTACCATTTATTACCTTACAGATATATATATATTTATATAATACAATCAACGCATAATAGGTCTTTTGCATATCATTTTTACTACAAGCCACACATGACCTTTTAAAATGTGATTTTTAAAAAGAAGAAGCCAATATTCATCCCATATAAATTTATTTTATTTTATAATTAATTATCTTGTATATTTTAAAAATAAAATTCAAAACTTATTTCATGTAAAATTTATTATTCCATGTGAGTTGAGATTTGAAACAATAAAAAGTATCTATTACATTATACATTTTATAATTTATATAAATTAAGTTTGTAAGTTCACTGTAATAAAACGTTACATTTTATAATTTATTATTTAAATTTATAATTTGTAATACAATTAACTATCTTACGCATACACAAACTATAAGTAATAAATGATAAGTAGACCTCTTATCTCTACAAAAAAAATTAGGTTTTATACTATTTTTTATTATAAATCTCATATCCACAAATATTTTTTATTATGGGTCTCACACTCTTTTTTTTCTAAATCATGGTTAGTGTTCATCCATCTGTATATAAACAGTGATCATGATGCACCAAACAGAATATAGATAGATACTAGGTCATTAGCTTTAAACAATATTTTAAAAGTTAGACTAGATATTAAATTAAAAAAATAAACAAATCTTGATTTATATGATCCAATTGATTAGATGGAGAGGTCAAACATGTAATATAATAATTAAATTAAAATAATATTAAATACATATAATATATATATATATATATATATAATAAATTCACAATATGTCTAATTGTCAGTAAAATAACACAATATAATTCTAAATTAATAATATTATAAATTATAATTTTATAACTTATTAAATATAAGTGAATATTTATCAAATTAAGTACAAATAAATTTTAAAGTATTTATATTTGTATTTATAATTGTCAATATTTTTTTAAAAAATATTTTAAATCATATTTTATAAATGTGAAGAGTTTGAAAATGAAGTTGACTTTTAATAGAAGGTCTATTTATTTTTTTTCCAGTTTTAAATCTTTCTTTTGTTTTACATTCGTTCAATTTTTTGACAATCATTTCAGTCTGTAGCTCAATAGTGACTAAATTTTAATCCAATCTAGCTCACCTATGAAAATGATTTTTTTGGTCTAGATCGAGCTTTTAACAGTTCTAGTTGACAGTCCAACAGATCCAATTGTCTAATTATAAGAGAAAATAATAAACTCTGTTTCTAAATAATGACAATTACATTTTTTTTTCAATTATATTCTTACTAGATATCCTTAAATTTCTTAACAATGGCAATTAAATTTTTAATACTCCCCTCCATTTTTAAATTTAAAGGAAAATAACTAACTCACATAATTTAACTGTTTAAACAAGTTATTTAACTATAATAATTATGTCTAAAAATAAAAAAATTGAATAAAAATATCCCTATGCTTAATCAAATAAGTCTGCATTAATATTTTGTCTTGTGAATGAAAGCTATAATTTTATTAGGGGCAGTTTAGAAAAGTTGTAATGAATATTTATTTAAATGTGTAATTTTATTTTTTTAAAAAAATATTTTGAAACACTTTCTCTAATGTTGAAAAATTAAGCGAGTACCTCATTTTTCAATTGTAATTGAGCAATCTATCCGGCAAATCTCAGTTACGATTTCATTTGATATGATAGTATGGTGAGAGGATTTTTTTTTTTTTGGTTATCCGTGTTTTTATATTCCCTTTATTTTATTCATAAATTATTTTTATATTTTCACTACAATCAAGAAAAACATTAACATTCATTAACTATGTCTAAAAATTATTACATTTTTTTAATTTTACTCATATTAAATATGGATACTTTAAAAACAAAATATCCCAGCATTTAATAATTTTTGCAATATTTAAAAGAAACCAAAGGATAAAGATAGATACAATAATAATTGAAGTATCCTATAAATAGAATTAAAATAAACACATCTCTTTGTCTTATAAATATGATCAATAACAAACTCAATACACACAAATATGTAGGTTTGTGTTTTTACAAATTAGCTAGAAAATGAACAACAACAAGCTGTCTAGTGCTAATAACAATTGGTTTAGATCTTTCACCACATTTCTCCCTTGAGTAAAATCTTAGATTTTATAGAGGGCAAAGGGCATGCTTCTTCCAATTAAGTTAATTACATCCATAAGAGTTAGAAAATTGAATCTCCAATCATTTTTTTAAGAAATGAGAATCCATGTCATATATGATGAGAAGGAAATAGAGAAAAGGGAAAAAAATTAGATGAAAAAAACACATTTTCTCTTCCCTAATATAAAAAACTTTTATTAACAATCAGTGTTGTGCATTAATTTTTTTATAAGCAATTTCGATAATGTATGGATTCATAATCATCCGAGTATAAACCTTTTTATAATTAAACTTAAAAAAATATGATTTTTAATTCCTAAATTTTTCCTTAATTATCAATTTATTTTTTAAATTTTGATTTATTACAACTTAATCTTTGTGATAGTTTAAGAAATTATATTGACTGAGTTTTACCAAATCAAGAAACTACAATGACCTTGATGTTCTAAGTCAATAAACCATAGAAACTAAATTATTTTGAGTTAAAATTCAAGAATTAACTCAATAATTGAGTAAAAGTTTAAAAATTTTATATTTTATTTCCTCTTAAATTCAGGTAAAAATCAATCAACACGATTTCAAAATATCCAACACATACAAGTGATTATTGTATAATAATATAAGTGAGGTAAAAAGTGCAGTATAGATAAGTGAATGTCTCAATTTTATAAAAACATTTTTTAAAAGTTACTTGAAACATGCCAACATGTTATAATTAACCAACACAACCACACATTTCCAAACTTGTCTCATAGATTAAGTGGAAGAAGAAGAGCTCTGTCCAAAGATTGAACATTCGAGGAAGGTAATGAGAGGAGGAGAATTATGACGGTGAACAGTTCGGCATGTATGCTGCCGCGAGAGGACGGGCTCCGACTAGAGCTGGGAATATGAGTGGGTCCGGCCCTTAAGGGCTTGAGCTCTAAAGCTCGGTTTTCTATTTTGAACTCTATTTCTCAAGCCAAGCCCTTGTGTGAAAGACTCAGCGTCGGGCCCACAAGCCTTTTTTCAAAAAAAAATAAAAAAAATTAAACATTATAAATTAATTAAAATATTTTAAAATAAAAAAATAAAATGCTCATAATTTTTTAAAAATTAAACAACACACATTTAGAAGTCTAGTAATAAAATTTAAATCTTGGTTAAAAAATAATTTATTTTTTTATAAATACACAAACATAATAATTATAAAAAAATAAAAAATATCAGGAATTTTATACTATACACTGATATTTATTAAATTATATTAAAATAATTTTAGAATAAATTAAAATTAATAATATATAATACGTGTAGAATTAAGTGAACAAGTCATTGGCTTCAAATACGTGTTCCACCAAAGAAAATAAAAATAAAAATAATATAACAAGGCTTGAAGGGCTACCCAAGCTCGAGCCCTTTTTTACAGAGCTTATCAGGGCCAAGCCTTCAAACCCGATTACTTTAAAAAAATTATTTTCAAAGTCCGAACCCTTATTTAAACAGGACCTTCAAGCCCGATCCTTATTTCCGGTTCTTGCTCCGACATGGTAGTGGTAGCTTCTAGAATCTTTCTTCTTCCCAAAACATCCGTTGAAAGCATTGATTGAATCTAATATATAGAAGAAGAGATTTGTTTGTGAAATGAACTAACAAAAACAGAATCTTTAACTAAGAGAAAAGGGTAATTTGGAGAATTCATTCTTTTATTTGTTTTATTTTTTTTATTATATCTTCATGCCATTACCTTAGTAATTCTTTATTCATTGAGTGTGTGTGTTTTGCAAATTGGCCTAAAGTGCATTTAACTCAATATTGAAAAAGAGAGTAAAATTGCACAAATTTTGAACAATTAGTATCTATTATTCCTCCATTCAATATTATGACACTTTTAAATAAATTACACTCTTAATAAATTAGTTAATTATTTTTAAATTACACACTCTTTTCATATTTATTTGTATTAAATAAAATGTCTTAATTAAAAAATCTTATTAATTACATGTTTAATTAAGGGTATTTTAAGAATAACCTTATTACCTATTGAATGAAGAAAGTACATTGTTTCAGCATTTTTTAGGGTGCTAATAGCTACTTCTGGTATATTATGAGTAAAAATACATCTTAACATATACATTATTAATTTTAGGATATTATATAAATTATGTATATTATATTTCTAAATAATTACCTTTTAGATTGAGAGGGATCTGGTCCTTCACCGTAAAGTCCAGGAGGCCTAGGACTACTTAAATCTATAAATCGATGCGTAGTCTCAAATTCGATGATGTCATTATGGTCAAAATCAACAGAATCATCCTCGTCTTCACTTTCTTCAACATTATCTGCAGAATTTATAATCCAATTTACAAAAATTAATGCATGGACAAGAAAAAAAAGAATGAATCAACAAGGGAGAATGCAACATATGGCTCATGCAGCCTTCAGATTTTTCAGATGAGACTAATATTTCAATGTTAACACGCAGTTTATCAAATAAAAAATCATTACAAAGTTCATATCTGAATTAAAAGTATTTTAGACAGAAATCAAATTAAAAATATGGTTTAAATAAAGTTGATAAGTTTTCTTTTTAGAATTTAGATAGATCTAAAAGAAAAACACAAGTAAAAACAAATATGTGTAATCACTTTTGATTTCTATATCTCATTTTCATTAAAAAAAAAAAAAAAACACAAGGTAAAGAGAGAAAAAGAGAGAGGTTTTGGTGAGTCCCACTCTTTTTCTTTCTACAATGCCCGGTTTTTAGGCCCAGAAGGAATTGAAGGACGTTCTTTTTTTGGTGGGCCAACAACATGGGTTTTTCTAAAAGATTTTATTTCCTACAATTGAACCCTTGTTAAAATAATAACTTCACTTATCTTTCATCAAAAAAATAAAATTTCACTTATCATCTTGTTAACTCTTACTTGTTTTAAATTCTTTTAAAAAATTAATTTTTTTTGGAGGTACTTCATTAATATTCTCCCTTCTCAAAATTAGTCTAAATATACATTGTTTAGTTACAATAAGTTCAACATGGACATAAAAATATGAAGAAATAAAAGGTAAATCACTCACAAGTAATCTGACTAAAAAAAAGTCTAAGAAATCACAAAATTACTCCAAAGTTTTATGTCTTTTATTGAGTTGTCAGCTTATTATATAGAAAAGAAAAAACACAATCATTGATCTCTATAATTTTATTGGATTTTGTTTTTAGTTTCCGTAGTTTTTTTTCCTTTTTTCAAAGTACTAAAACTATACGAATTAGAGTAACAAATGTCACCTAATCTTGTTGAAGTTGAAAGGACTAAAAAACACTAAAAAAAACTACAAGGATTAAAAATAAAATCTGATAAAATTATAGGGACCGATAATTATGTTTTCCCTATTGAAAATGTTGATTACTTTTAGGTTTTTTTTAACACGGTTGTTCAGTTGATAACTAGGCAACAATTATAATAATTAGCTATCCAATAGTAATTGATAACTTCAATAAAAAAACATATGACATTAGAGTAATTTTATGATTCCATGTGACTTTTATGTATTCAGATTGTATGTATGGGATGTGAGAGTAATTTTCCCCAGAATAAATGCAAGTTTAAGTGTAAAGTTGAATCAAGCATGCTGTACATGTTTATAGTATGTGTGTGTAGTACGTACCTACGTTTTCAAACATGGGGCAATCCTTAACTTGGAAAGTCCTTGAAGATAAAAACTTCACATCAGAAAAGGAACACTTGCACAAATGTGAGTAAGTCTAGGCAAGTCTTTAAGTATAAGATATTTCAGATTCGGAAGCATATTCTTGTTGAACCCTTCCTCATGGATTTCAAGTTCACAACTAAAAACTTGCTCTAGTTCAGAGCACCTTTTTATTTCCAGATATTCCAACTTTGCAAGATCTCTATTAAGGGGCAAAGAAAAGAGACATTTCAACTTACTGCATCTATGAACTTCAAGCTTAGAAAGTTTTGGGAAGCACAAGGAGTTTGAGGATGGTGGATTTGAGATTATTTCTTCCAACTCTTCACATTCTTTAATGTACAGATACACCAAACATGGAAGGCTTTTGATGATAGTGTTTGAGAAGATAGACTTTAATTTTTTGCATCCAAACACATTCAACTCCAAAAGATTTTGGAAGCTGAGTAAAGTAGGACCCTCCCATAAAGAAATCATGAGGTTGATTGAATGTCTTAAAAACAAAGAATATACTTTTGAGATCATGATGGTCCCTTGTTCTTCTGTAAGAGAAAACTATTTTTCTTCACTTGCCTTGGTTTGAAAATCGGCAACTCCTTTAAAAGTTTGAGAATATTGAAGTTGCAATTAAAAACAAAACAAATCATCTATATTATACTTTTAAGAATTATTAGTTAAAATAAGTTTCAAAAAGACAAAAGGATGATAACCGCATTGAAAATAGACATGCATGCATATTAGGTAAACTTCAAAAAAAATAATAACAACGTAAAAAATTATAATTTTCTTCCTGTCAGAACTTTGATATGGTTGTATACATGAAAATATTATAAGGAAGGTCAGTAATAAATATTTAAAACACATGAAATGAAGTTACATATATATCCACATTCTCATCTTTTAATGTGCCAATTAGAAGAAAATCTATTTGAGTAGTGCAAGTATGAAGTATTTTTATTTATTCATTTATTTCTTGTTCTATGTGCTTCCACCTCTATGTAACTTGTAACTTCCTTATTTTATTTATACAGTTGTAACTAGCAACATTATACATATATATGATTCTAATACACATGTTATTCCTTCTTATTTAAAAGATTAATTTAAAAAAGGTCAAGAGAGAATTGATAAGTACTATTGATTTCCATTGTTGAAGTGAAACCGTTTGAGCTGATCCTAAAATGGGATTAACAAACTGGGGGCATTTGCATATTTTGATGCTACTCTTCATATAGAGAAGAGTGTTTTGAGTTTGTTACACCTTTGAATCTCCAACTCTCTTAGTTCTGGGAAGAAAACTTGAAAATTACATATGTTTTGAGGGTCTTCATTGTTTGCAATTACTTCCTCCAATTCTTCACAATTAGATAAGGTTAGGAATGTCAATTTGGAAAGGTTGTTATGGACAATGGTACTCATAGGGAATAAAAACTTCAACTTTCTACATTGAACCATGTCTAAAGAATGATGAAATTAGAAGCTCAAACCTTGTGTGGGAGTGAGACTTTTTAGTATTTGATGATCAAAACTGAACATCTCTGAGTCCTTGTCACAAAAAATGAATCTATACTAGTCTTGAATTGTAACATTCAGAATTTCAAGCTTGTCTGAATCGAGAACAAGAAGTGGTGGAGAGAGAATTTCATTATTGCCTAATTGGTTGCATTTCAACACATGCTTCCTAACAAGTTTTTGTATAATAGAGAAGTAAAACAAGGGGCAAAAGAAAAAGTAGTTTCAGTTCATTAGAAAGTACAAGAAAAGAAAAGGAAATCAAATCATCAAATATCTCGTAAATTCAAGTAAATATTACAAAATGAAACATAGATAGGATTTGTAAGTATTGAATGAAGCATTTAAAAAACACAGGTGGAGAATACTATTTACCTCTCTAATCCAACTTGCACTTGAACCCACATTTGGAATAATTTTTGGGCACTCATAAACCAAAACACTACAATACATAGATATTTGAACTTAAACCCTTGACAGAAATTAATGATTCTTGGCAACTTCTCAAGTGTTATCAATTTCAAGGTTGGGAATATAATCTCCTTTTCACTATCAACATAATCATGATGTTCAATGTTAGAGCATCTAAAAATTTTTTCCAATTGAGAAGCATTTGATATGCTTAGAGTTGTTAGTTTTAGAAGAATCAAGATAGCATCACTGGTCATAAAGGAGAAAATGGATTTTAGCTTGTTGCACTACTTGATTTCTAAACTCTGTAAATTTGGCAAACAAAATTGAGCTACGAATATATTCTTATGAGTTTCTTCATTCCCCAAACAAACTTCTACCAACTCCTCACAGCAAGATATGGCTATAGAAGTTAACTCCGGAACGCTTTGACATATACTAGCTGAGAAAATAAATTTCAATTTTGCACAATTTGGCACAGATAATTGTTTAAGATGCTAGAAAATTGGAATTTGTGGGATGAATGTAGATACCACCCCATAATTAAAAAGGTGAATGCTTTCTACATTTGAAATAGTTTCCAGTGGCTTGGATTCTTCATTCCTCGGTTGATTATGGTTATGTGAAAGAAAAGAAAGGGAAGGAAAAAAGAAAAACCATTAATATATTTCATTCAAGCATAAAGGCATAAAAAACACGTTAAGAATCATAAAGTAATAATTGTAACTATAACTAAGGGTTTTTTATTAGGAATCCATTGAAGAAGGCAAATTTAATTTTTAAGTCACTTCCTTGATTCCTTATTTTTCAAATTCATTTAAAAAAACTACAAAGTGTAAAGATTTATTAATAGAGTAGGTAACTTCTTGATATGTAATTGCATGAAACCTACTTGCTATTTCATGCATACTAAAAAAATAATCACATGAACTAAGATATTTAGAAAATTATAAATTCTCTATATTTCGCAACATCTTGTGTAAATCAAATGAAAGCATCAAAGGGTAAATGCATACCATATTTGGATATGGTTGCCTAAGTCTTGAATCAACAATGAGAAAAACACATGAAATATTCAATCTTGGACAGTTTGTCCATTTGACTCTCTTTATAGATGGCCACGATTGATGATAGCTTTCTGAGCAAATTCTAATAAGATTTGGGAGGTATTGCAATCTAAGTTCCTCTAAAAGTGGAAGCACCATCGGAGTCTCATTTCCATCATATATTGATATCTCCTATCCAACAAGTTCACCAAATACAAATTCCAACTGAGAAGAATCTCTTATAAGTAGAGATTTTAATTGTATAAACTCTTGAACATAAAAGCTTGGGCAAATAAATTCTAATTTGTTACATTCACAAATTGATGGAATTTCTAAATTTGGGAATCTCAAGTCCTCCCATATATCAACACCATCCTCTTTCACAATTATAGTCTTTAATTCATGACATCTTTTTATTTTAAGCTATTCTACTAATAACAAAGTCCAAGAAGCTGAGATAGGGAAGAGAGAGATCAACCTTGGACAGTCAAAATAGTTGAGGAACTTAAGGTTGACTAAGTTGCAATTAGCAGGAAACATGTTGACCAATTGAGGACAACTTTCTATACTTAGCCTTTCTAAATTTAGGAATAAATGAGGATTAAAAGGGCCATGACACAGATATTTTAGATTCACCATGTACTTCAACACCAACTCAACTAATCGAAGAACCATTGTATCTTCATGAGGAGTAGTTTGATCAGTAATGCATTCAATCTCAAAATAGTGATAAAGGTAGAGTTTAGTTAGCTCATTCATACCTCCTATAGCTTGAACCACATCTAGATTGAACCTTTTATAGCCTTCATGAAGCTCGTAAAATTCAATCACAATTGCTCTTTGTACAAGATCCTTGATCACTAAACTTGAGATGGAGATATTTAACTCTCCAAAAGATAACTCTCTCATGCCTTTATTCCAGAATATAGGTTGCTTGCATTGCCCCATTTTCAATGTATACCTCCTTAATTTTGAAAGAGCAAGGATGTCCACAAAGCATTCATAACAAATTGTGTATCCTGAAGACAATGAATTTCTAGAAAAGTATAATTCTTCTAGCTGTGAACACCTTCTTATTACTTTACAAAAATACTTATCTACTGTACAACCAAACAAATCCAGCAATTTTAGCCTATTTAATTTTTCAAGTCCATTAGGTAGCCTTTTGAATTTGCTACCTTTCATGTCAAGAATTTCAAGTCTTTTTAGGCTTACCACAAAATAAATGTCACCTAAATCCTAACCTTGCAAATGCAAGCTTCGAAGATTAGACAATTGCGACATTGATTGCGGTAGTAGTTTTGTTGAAGAAACAAAATTATTGTTAATCAAAGTAACAACTTTGAGTCTTTGGACACCTTCAAATGATGCATTTGATAAATCTAAGGGTTTGCTTGAATTTAACAATAGAAACTCAAGCCTTGGAGCATCCAAAAGAGAAGGAAATTGAAGAAATTCATCATTTTTATTCCAAGAAGATATAGCACAGTAATCTTTCACTACTTCATCTTCAAGAAATTCATTGAATTCTTTTGCAAAGTTTGCCATGATGGTATAATTCTCTTTAGATGCTATCCATAAAGCTGTATCACGAACCATATCATGCATTTTCACACATTTTTCACTCATGAAGTTGAGAGAGTACATCATTAGTGAAGAGTCAATGAGAACATTTATAACTATTACAACTTGGCTCCTTGCTATTTCAAATGAGTTAGCATCTTTACATAAGCTTAATCCAACTCCATATCTGAAAAGATCTTTAATGAAAATTTCATGATCTTCAGGAAACATAACACACATCAAGAACAACAACTTGACTTCTGCAGATCTCAAATAATCATAGCTTAAGTTGAGACAAGTAAAAGCATCACTCCCAGTCTTATCCACATCAATTGGCTTTGAATGCCTCAACTTGTGCAATACTACACTCACTTCATCAAGTCCTTTTCCTTTCAAGCACTTCCTTATAACCACAATTACAATGGGTAGTCCCTTACATTCCACAGCAACTTCTTGAGCCACTTCTCTAACACCATCTAATCTAGTATGAGTTTGAAATAGAGCCCAAGCTTCATCTTCTATAAGCAGATCCAATGGAACAATTTTCTGGCAATCTATCAAAGCATATACTTCTTGACGACGTGTGGTAAGAAGAACTTTGCAATTTCTCAAACCTTCTTCCCCAACAAGATTCCCTATATCCTCAAGATTCAGCGTAGCCCATACATCATCCAATATAATTAGAATATGTTCCTCTAGACTTTGTAATTTCATTGTAATTCTCCTTGCCTTTCCCATTTCAGTTTCTTCCTCCAACTTGACTCCCAACAAGTCTGCAATTTTACCATGAATATTCCTAATATTTAGAGTTTGGGACACTGTTGTAATTATAACTTGATAAAATAGCTTTGATTCTTTAGCTTTCTTCCCTATTTCCTTCACCAAGGTGGTTTTGCTTGAACCACCCATACCCCACAACCCAATTATAGAGCTCTCATCATCTTCCAGTACTTCCCATAGTTCATTACATGCCATTTCAATTGACTTGAAGAACATAAAATCTTTAGAGGAGTTATACTCTACGTCTGGAACAATGACATGATGGGAAAATCGTTCAAACTTGTCACTCTTTGTATTTAGTCCTATCATTCGCTGAGTTGTCTTTGCCAATGCTTTGCAGAGACGATATCTCTTCCAAGTAGGACACCACCTTTGAAAGCAGCCATTGTTGACCAAATATTCAACAAGTTTTGCTGCTACTGATATTCCCACCTCATCCATTTAAACATATAACAGCAACCTGAAAATTAGTTGAATTTCATGATGTAGAATAAAAGCATCTTAAATACTTAATCCTTCTTGACAATATTATTGTCAAAATGAAATAAGAAAGATCAATTATTGTAACTTTCTTTCTTGCTAAGAGATCTAATTTTTTTCAGCTATTTTTAAACATTAGTGTGACTAAATTTACAGTTTTAGATTATCTTTTTCTATCAGATCAGCGTGAAGTTGAAAGAAAATGAAGTAACAAAAAAAAATATAAGGGCTTATTTATTTTCTATTTTTAAAAACAAAAAAATTAAAAACTTATTTGCATAAGTGTTTTTGATTTAATTGTTTTCAAAATTGTTTTCATCTTTTGTTTTTAAAAGCAAAAAAATGAAACAACCTCAATTTATTTTCATTTTATTTTTCTTGTTTTAAAAATATAATACATATGATTATTAAAAATTATAATTACTTGGATCAATTTTTATTATAAATCACCACTATTAACTGCAGATAACCATGACTATTAGTCTATTTTTAATTCTAAAACTATTGTAAATTAAAATAATCAAATGTATTTTTGTTTTGTTTTGTTTTGTTGTAAAAAATAATTTTGGAAACTATATTACCAAACATTTTTTTAAAAATAAAAAATGAGAGTAGAAATCAAACAGGTCCTAAATTATTTGTTTTAGGATACTTGTTTATTAAAAAAATTACTATTTGCAGAACAATTTTTTGTTTTGAAAAATAAAAAATTTAAAAAAAGTTTAAAAATGTGTTTTTTATCATCTACTCTAAAAAAATTAAAAATTATTTTGAACAACTAAAATATCTTTTTGATATTTTGTCATTTTTTGTTCTACAAAACTAGATAAAAGACAGAAAATATTATGCTTTCATTAATGATAATTATGTAATAAAATAAATAATTCTTTCACCATTTTAAATATGTTTTTCAGAACAATGATTCAAACGGATTTTTTTTTAAAAAAAATTCTACATAATTTCTTTAAAAACATTAAAAAAAGAAAACAGAAAACACAGAATCAAACCAGCTGCAATGGTGAAAGCTCCAATTCCCAGCACAACCAACAAGCTACTCATACTTCCAGAACTGAGAATGATTGCAGATATACCCTTAAGTAAGTGTTACAAATAGAAAAAACTGATCAGAAAATGAAAAACCAAAGCTGACAAAAATGTGGTTTTCATGAAAGATACTTGATCCTTGTTGATAATAATATATCATCAAGATGAAATAAGAAGGATCAGTCGTAGTAGCTTATTTCTTGCTATGAGATCAACCTTTTTTTTCCCCAGCTATTATTAGACATTAGAGAAACTAAAATTTGCTGTTTTAGATTGTAATCTTTTTCTATAAAATCAGTGCGAAGTTGAAAGCAAAGAAGTAACAAATGTGTAAACAAAAAAGGAAAAGAAGAAAAAGAAAAATAACAAGAAGTAACAAATATAGTCTGTAAGTAAAAGATCCAATTCCTAGCACAACAAACTACTCATACTATGAGAACTGAGAATGATTGCAGATATATAATCCCTTGAGTAAGTATTACAAATAGAAACTAATCAGAAAATGAAAGACGAAAGCTGAAGAAAATGAGGCTTTGATCTTCATACCAGATAAACTCTGCTTGCAAATTTTCAAGAGCGAGATGAACAGATCAATTCCACTGCAATGACCGGACTTTTCATGAGATTGATTCAGCTGGGAACAATAGTGCTCTCTGTGAGAGAGAGAGAGAGTGGCAGATAAAGTTCCACAATGACCAGACTTTTCGTGAGCTTGAGTGTGTGATTGAATTAAAATATTTATAACTAAGATTAGGATTAATTGAGATTAGCAAATTGAAGTTAAAAAAAAAGTTAATTAATATAATGTGATTTATATTTGAATTTTTTTTTTTCAGAAGTCAGTTAAATAAATTAAAATTTATTTAAATAATTTGATTCAAAAGTCAGTAGATATTTTTAATGACCAAAATGAACATAAATTTTTTTATATATTTTTTGACTAATTTATAAGTAAAAAATAATAAACTTAACATTAAAATTAATAAGTAAAAAATTTTAAATATTCAATTATAATAAAGTTAAAATAAATTCCTAACTTATAAAATATTCAATCGATATGATCTACAAGTTGATTTTTAATTATATTATGAATAATTTTTTGCATATTTAAATTTGGACATTTTTTGCATAATTACAAATTTATTTTTTCATATAATGACCTGGAATTTAATTAAAATTAAAAAATTGATGGTGAGATATTTTAATGATATTATATGTGCGTGTGTGTGTTTTTGGTACAGGTTTATCAAAAAGGAAAGTTGCTCTAGTGAGTGAGTCTCGTTTTATTTTATTTAGCCTTATCAAATTAAAATTATGCCCCTACCTTAATCAGTTTTTTTCGCTCTTTCCTCTCTTCTTTCCTTTTCAACCATAACGCTAAAGAGAGAGTGAAGAAGTCTCATCAAAATGCTAAAGAAGAGTGCAAAAGCCAAGAACCCTCCACCATCTCTGTCTTTGTTTTCTCTTTCCTTCTATGTTCTTAGTTGGCCGTCAATGTGAGAGGGAGTTGCCATGAGTTTGCCATTCAAGCTCTTTCCTTCTCCGATTGAAAACGCCGACACCAACTGTGGTTCTTTGGTCCATGTGGTTGTGTGTTTGTGTTCAAATCTTTTCCATTCATCTTTGTCTTTGTCCATAGCTGTGGGTTCGTGTCGCATGGATGCATCTGAACTTCTTCTCCCATTGTTCTAGCTGTGCGTCGTCAGAGTGCAATGGATAGTGATGGTGCCACCTGTAAGCAATGCAAACAAGGGAGGTCACAAAAACAAGAATGACTGTGCACACGAGAAAAGTGAAGCAAAGCTAGAGCTCGGGTAAAAAGATGAGAAGAGAGAGAAAGCATAAAAATTTAAAAAACATTTAATGCTTTCCAACAGATCAACGCCAACATGAATGGAAAAGCCATATCTGATAGCTTAGGGAAAAATGTTCGCTTACACCCTAACTTTAATTGAAAATTTTTGCTCATTCAAATAAGATTTTTTGAGTCGTCCAAACATACACTTAGTCATCTTTTTTCAACTCATGAATCGGAAGTGATGCTGCTCCTTCTTTTTCCTTTGAAGGCAAGCTAGTTCCTAGAAGCTGTTATAAATCTGCTTTCTATATATTTAGGGTTTTGATTGGATAAATTTCCAATTGGAATGGGTCCCAAAATGGATACGAACTCACAATTTAAAAAAGTGAAAGAAATGACGCGTCCTAGCCACTCTCTCCAATCTCATACGCACACAAAACACAAAAGAACTTTACAAAATTAAAAAGTAAACTTAATTATAAAATATCTTATAAAAATATGACATAATGTTCCGTTTTGTTCTTTGTAGTATTCTATTTTTTATGATAATATTTTAAGATAAAAAAGCAAATTAGCCTTCAAAATTATATATGCAGGGGTGTATGAAAATCTAAATTTATTTTTTATGTAATGTTTTCTTTTAACTTTTAAAAATGATGTAATTTAATCACTGTCATTAATAAAAGTTAACTTAGATAGTTAGTAAATCAAAAAATAATAGAAAAGTATTAAAAAATTATAACAAAGGACTTAAAAATTATATATAAGGATCTAGAATATTTTAGAAAAGGATCGGGGAAATTTTATTGATCATTTTCTTAATTTTTAAACTTATTTTCTATTATTTTATGGTCAGCTAATAATTAAAATTAATTTTTATTAATATCAAAGGTCAAATTCTCTGTTTTCAAAAATCAAAGAGGAACATTATAAAAAAAAATTAGGGTCTTAAACGTTCATGAACTTATAGTTTAGGGATCAAGTTGCTCTTTTTTCTTAATATTTATATCCCTTTAATTAATTAATTAATTATATATATATATAATTAAAAATAAAAGAGTTAATGAGCAAAATAGATTCTAAAATACTGTGTGAAAAATGCCCTAAACCTTAAACTCTTAAAATGTACAAAATAGATCCTAAATTTTTAAATTCATAATAAATTAAACCATACCGTTAACTTTTTTAATGTTGTTACTATTCATTCATTAATTAGGGGCCACAAACCCTAAACTATTATACGAGTAGTGTCCTGAATCCTAAACTTTAAAATTTCAAGCAAATTACCCCCAACGTTTATGTATAAAATGTTAATTATTATGTATACTAGATTAGCCTCAACGTGGCCCGCCAGGGTGAACGCATCATTGACCGTGGTGAATGACCTATAATTTTGTAAAATGATATTTTTGTCCTTTTTGCAATATTTTTCAAATGATTAGTATATTATGCTTTCGTATACTCTATAACTTTGATTTAGTCTTATTTTAAATAATATTTATTTATTTAATGGTGAAAACTTGAAATCTCATTTAAAAAGAAGTTTAAATATTAGATGATTTTAAAAATAATGGATGCAAAATCTAACAATTTCATCAACAAATGTAAAATCTAAATTAACTGGTTAATTAAAATTTTTTAATATTTAAATTTCTTTTTCAAGAGGATCCTGAGTTTTAACCATTAAATAAATAAATATTATTTGAAACAAGACTAAATTAGAGTTATAAAGCATATAGAAGCATGAGATATCAATCGTTTGGAAAAATAGGGAGGGCAAAAATGTCATTTCACAAGATTATAAGATATTAGCCATAGCTATCGATGCGTTCACCCTGATGGACTGAGGTTAATTTGATCTACATAATAGTCAACATTCTATACATAAACATTTGGAGTAATTTTCTTAAAATTTCAAAATTCAGTGTTTAGGACGCTACTTGCGTAATAGTTTAAGGTCTGTGATACTAATTAACAAATGAACAGTAATGGTGTTTAAAAAAGTTAACGATAGAGTTTAATTTGTTATGAATTTAAAAGTTTAGGATTTTTTTTTTTTTTGCACATTTTAAGAGTTTGAAGTCTAGAGCGCTTTTCTCACAATATTTTAAAATCCATTTTGTGCATTAACCTAAAATAAAATACTTATAATAAATAAAACAAAGATAACAAATTTTATTAATCTAAGAGATAAATATTTCAAACACCTAATATAACGAATATCGCGGAGTAGGAGTAAGTGTTATCACGCGTTTAAGCACAATATGTCTCTTCTTACTTTTCAACTGGGTGGTGTCCATTATTTTCAATTCCTTAGGATCCCCAATTCAAAAGTAAAAGTAAAAGGAAATTTTCATGATTTTTTTTTTACTTTTCTAAAGTTAATTAATTATCTTTTATATCATTTTTAATTTTAATTAAGGTGATATCAATAAATTATGAGTTTCACATAGTCAAAGTTAATCAATAGCTGGGAGAAAGGTCAAGGACTAAGAGTTATAATATTTCAATTTAATTTTAGGAAAAATTATAAATAGTACTCATGGACCAAGCTTATTTGTAAATAAATTTTGTGAAATTCAAAAATCACAACTAAACTTCGTAAGACCTGAGTGTAATTTCAAAGCAGGGTAAAAAAATAATAATGCCTCTATTAAATATATATACATTACATCAGTCAAATAATTTACAACTATTTCATTAATAGTTTATAATTTTAATTTTAATTTTTTATAATTGTAACTTTATATATTCAATAAATAAATTGATGAGTTTAATTATTGAATATATAAAGTTATAGTTGTAAAAATTTAAAGTTAAAATTATAAATTACTGATGAAATAGTTGTAAATAATTAATGTTAAATTTTTTTAGTAATGCATGATTGTTTAACTATTGGATATGTAAAGTTAAAATTATAAAAAGTTAAAATTATAATTATAAATTATTGATAAAGTAATTATAAATTAATTATTTGATTGATGTACGTATGTAAGTATGTTCAATGGGAATATTATAGTCTTTGCCATCTAATTTCAAATTATACTCAAATATTAAGAGATTTGGTTATGATTTTTAAATTTTATAGAACTTATTTATGATAAATTTACTCCACGAAGCTTATACATAATTTTTTTTATTACTGAGCAACAGGCATTTCTCTCTCACTACAATATTTTCATATTTCATGAAATGATGTCTACCTCCAAGTCACAAGTGAGCTTCGTTTAAATGTGGGCTTAAACTTATTGAAATGGGCCAAAGGTTTTATCAACTTGAATTTATGAGAAGGATTTAGGATATATAAAGACGAATGATTGAGGTCATGGGGTGAAAAATTTGTCATTGTCTAATCTCTGCGCAACTTCCTTTTCCTCTTGCTATGTTTCTACTGTGGGATTTTCTTCTTGTCATAGCAACTTGCAACCTTCAGTCTTTTAAATTTATTTTAATTATTAATTTAATTTACTAAATTTAAATTTTATTAAGTTAGTTTATTAAATTTATTTTGAGTATCGATTTGGTCTTTATTATTTTTAATTATATAAATATATTTATTTATTAATATTTTAAAAATTAAATATATAAATTTTCTAAAATAATATTCAAACAAAAAGGTTAAAAGATCTAGAAAATAAAAAATTACTCAATGTAATTTATCTTTATTTTTTAAAAATTTCATTAATTTTAACAAAAAAATTTTAAATTATTTATTTAAATATTTACACTTAATTATTTAAAGTTTTTTTAAAAATTGGGAGAGAGCGTAGAAAATAATATAATAAGGACAAGTTAATAATTTTAATTTTTTTAACATAATTATAAATAAAAAATTAAGTAATTTTAGAATCATTAACAGAATATTTCTAATGGTGTGAGTTAAGAAAAAAACACATAGGGAAACTTTTAAAAAAACGTTTTTAGATTGCGTGAGGTTTAGGAATTTCTGCAAGCACAAATATATATATATATATATATATACATACATATTTTTGTGTGAGACTTCTTGGATTCAATTCAACGGAAAAACATTAATCAAAAAAGCTTTTCTCCCAAAATTTCTTCTCAAATAAGAGATTATTTTCGTAAATTTAAAAATATAAACACATTACAAAAAAAATTCTCATTTTCAAAGTCCTATCATGCAATTTGCCTTGATAAAATTCAATTCCGTAATTTCGTTTAAGATTTTACATTAAGAAACTTCAAAGTAATAATGATTTTTAATGGCTAAAATTAGTTTTTTTTATTACTCATAGATATTCTCCTATTGGAAGCAATATTATTTGAGGCATTGTCGAGCACTAAATGTAAACACCTTTTTCATCATAAATTCCATCATAAATATATATATAAACCTATTTATTATTGTCTTTACTGTAACTTATCTCTTATAAATAAGTCTGGAGGTGGTATTTTTTAGACATATTTTTGTAAATCTCAAGAGATTCATGTACTGTAATTAATTAAATCATGCACTAATTAATTAAGACATGTTCTTCTAGGGTTGCACCATTTCACGTCAACTAGGTACCTTTTCAAAATTTTAATTACAAACAATAAAGTCACTTCTTAAACACTATTTATTTATACAATCTGAACCTAAAATCTTGTTCATGTATTGTGATTTATTACATGCTGTGCGTATGTAGATAAAAAAACAACTTATTCATTAGCTTTAAATATTATAACTCATTTTTGGGGACTACTCATAAGTCTAATAACTAGTTTGTGATAATGTTTCGTCCAATTTTTTTTAAAAAAATAAAACTGAACTACTCATATTTTTATAGTGAGAAGTGTTTAAAATTTTTTTGGAGCAAAATATATTTTGATAATTTTTTTGATCAAATATCTTAATAATTTTTAAGTGCTGATGAAATTTAATAATTAAAATTAAAATATTTATTCAAAAGAGAACTTGGGCTACTCAGGATACTAGTCCAATACCTATCCGGGGGATAATGTATAGATTGTGTTAATGTTTTTCTTTTTTTTTACATTATATAATAACCCTTAATTCATGGGTTGAGCCGAGTAGCATCACATTGGCAGCGATCAGGATTATGTTAATGTTTTGTCTTTCCCTCGAGAAGGAAGGAAAAAAAAAAAAAGGTACGACATGGGTCTTGTCTTTTGGGCCCAATCGTTGGCCCAATCGTTGAAGGCTTAACAGGTCCATTTAACCAGAAACTGGACTAGATATGAGTGTTCCTGTATACAATTCAGCCCATTGGAAAATATGCGAGTAAAAAAAAAAATACCATAGCAAACAAATTCTAACGAAATTGATTATCAATCCCTATTTGTACTTTTTCTTTAAGTTAATAAATCCTATAACAATGAGGAAAGAAAATATTTTTAGGGATGAAAATGTGAAACCATCAATTTTTTGGTATTATTTAAATATATAAAAAAAATGAAATAGTGTAATCGTAGCTGTAAAAAATAGGGTAATTTATACCATGTTTTTGTAAAGCATACAAGAGATTCATGTACTGAGCTGATCAATTAATTCATGTACTAATTAATTAATAACATGCTCTTGGATTGCAGTTGCGGCACACCACCGTTTCAACCGAGGTACGCACCGTTTCAAAACTTTGCATGAAATGGAACAATTCTTTATTAGCATTTATTATATAATCTGACCCTAAATCTTTTGCATTTATTGCGATTTTACTACACGTTATATATAGATAAAAAAAATTAAAATCAGATCTTAATTTAATAAAATCCTAGATGCTGCATTAGTAGTGGCTAGTACATGTATACATTGTATGTAAATAGATAAATTTTAGTATGGATTCTGTGCAGCATATCATTTATATTATATTTAATAAAATTACATCATTTCAATTAAACAAAATCTGATATGTAATTATTTTTAATAATTTTTTTTTTGAAATTGAGTGTCTATTTGATTTTTCATATTTTCTTTTTCTGTTATCCTTAATAATATAATTAATGTATATTTACAGTCATTTAATTTTTATTGAATAGTCTATACATGGTAATTAGGTGTTGGCCAAAAAATATATAAATGATAGTTAGATCCCAAAATTTTTAATTAATTTTCTCACAATTTTTTTTTAAATGAGTTGTGAATATCAATTCAAATGCTTACAAACATAAATCCCACTCCCAATATCTTATTTGTGATTTAAAATTTTGAATTTGCACTTGTTTGAATTAATATATGCAACTCAATTTTTAGAGAACTTTGTCACTTAACTATCATTAATTTAAAGCTTTGGGATCTAATTTTTATTCTTCCAATATTCTAAGGCTTTTTACATATAGAACGAAAAGATAAAAAATATTTATATTTAATAATTTGATGAAAGTTTTTTCAATATTAAAAACAAATTGGTATTGTGTTTAAATTGATGCCATGTCACTACGTGTAAAATATTCGGAAATATCAAATTAATATTAGTAAGGTATTGACAGCACGCATCGCTAGAATTATAAAAGTTTTTTCAATTGAACAAAAAAAGCTTTTTGAGTTATAAATTACACATAAGAAAAGAAATAAAATACGGTTAAATGACAAATTAATCTCTAAACTATATGTTTAAGAGTTTCTGAAACTTTAAAATTATTTTCAATATCATGTTTTTTAAATTTTTAAAAATATTACAATCTGAATAATATTGTTAATAAAAGTTAATTTTAATTGTTAATTGATCAAATTTTTTTGTAAAAAGTAACTCAAAAAATGACCAAGAAATTATCATAATGTCCGAAAAAATTGCAGAAAATAATCAAAAAACTTTGATGGGTCCTGTTTTTATAATTTTAAGATTATTTTTTAATCAACTAAAGCTTAAAGTTAATTTTTACAATGTCATTAGATTATATCATTTTTAAAAATTAAAAAATATTTAATAAAATAAGTTTAAGGTCACAGATGTTAATGAAGTTATAGTGCATGAGTTAATTTGCTTTTTTACCTAATAAAATATGAAGATAAAATCACTGAAATAAAAAAGTTAGTATATTTAAAAATTAATGAGAATAAATGTGTTAAGATGTGTATCTGAAACTCCCATAAAAGGCTAAAAGGGGTGGGAAATGAGAGTAAAAGACGTGTTTTTGAACAAAAAACAGGAAAAGACGTGTCTCTTCTGTTTTTTTTACCGTTCAAAATGCATGTTTCTATAATTCTCTGATTTTATTTATAAAATAGAGAGAGAATTTTTTTATTCTATTTATAAATTATTCCATTACATTTTTATTATAAATTTTTTCATTTAACCTTTATTGAATGTTAAAAAAAAATATTATTAAAATATGTATACACGACTTGAATATATAAATGGCATAAAACAGTGTTATAGTAAAAGAAAAATAAACAACAAAAGAAACATCAAGAAAATTAACAACGAAACACTGACTTTACGGCATGGAGCAGAAGCCTCTGACTAGGCAAGCCACCGGACCAAGCTAGACAAAAAAGAGAGAAGAAATGATAAATCAATTAGATTCATCGTATTAAAAAAATAAAAAAGTAACAACATGATCTGAAAAGGAAGACAGTAAAATCTAACTAGAATGAAGGACATTACTGATAGCAAGAACTAAAATTATAACAGTGATAACAAGTTTTATAGTCAATTATTATAGTTATGGTGGGGATGATCCCTGTAAATTTTTTTTGGTAAGGTTATGTGATAACAATTTCACGGTTCCAGCACTTTTTTATGTATCAATAGTTTTATTGACAAAGTTATAATAAAAAAAAACTTAAGATTAAGGGTCATTTTTATTTTTAAATTATAAATGACTTTTAATTTTAACTATAGGTTAATTATATCTTTTAACTTTAAATATTCTCTCTTTTATTACTTTAACGTTAAAAATACTTAACGTTCATTAATTATCAGTGAGTTTTACTATTTTTTTAATAATTTTTATTAAGTTAAGGATATTTTTAACTTTCAATTTCTATTTAAATGATTTGATAAAAAAATTCTATTTAAATGATCATTTTTTACTCTCAACTCAAATATTTTATAATAAATAATATAATGTGGAGCTTATTAACAGTTAACTAATAGTAAGAAAATAATAGGGCGATGAAAAAAGGAAATCTTTAAAATTAAGAGATAAAATTAACTTATAATTAAGTTTAAAGACATTTATAACTTTTTGTGCATAGTTTGGGGGCAAAAATAATTTTTAATCTAAAAATTTATAAAATTATTTTAATTATATTAAAATATATTTTAGTCTCTTATTTAAATTTCCCTAATTTTGGAGGTAAAAGGGAGGAAAGGAAGTGAAGAAATTTTTTTAAAAAAAAATTATATATAAATCTCACACAATATAATTAATTACTATAAAATTTATTGATAACAATATTTTGACTCAATTATTAATAAATCTTACAGTAATTAATTATATTATATATGATTTTAAAATAATTATTCAAAATTTTTTTTAACCAAATAAGCGGAGGGTAGTAAAATACTAAAATCCCTACACGCCATTCTAAATCCCTCCCACCAAACAGGCGAGGAGCCGTGGAAATTTAATCCACGTGAATCCTTTTGGGGTAAAAAGTGAAGAGTGTATTTTTCCCCCTTTTTTATCCTTTTTTTGGCCCCGGTCCAACAAAAGTGAAGAGATTGATTTCATGCTTTTTTCCTGACACTGACGGTAATGACTCAAGTCAACCCTTTTTTTTTTTTTTTGGAAAAGAATTATCTATATATGTATTTCTAAAAAAGCTCAAATCAGACCTCGTACTTTAATATCTACAACTGCTATGCATTTTTTAAATTAATCAGTGGCAATTCCGCACTCTTGTTTTAAAATTTTAAAAATGACAAGAAATTTAATAATAATAATATTATTATTAATATAAAAAATTAATACATGATAAAAGAGTAATAAATTATAATGGTCCTATTAATAATTTTTGAATATTGAGTCATATATTTTATTTTTATATAATATAGAAATTGATTTAAAATTTTAAAAAATGTTATAATAAAAAAATAAGTCATATCATTATGATTTACGAATATTAATTAAAGTTTGTTTTAAATTTGATGTTATATATTTATATATTACACCTTGCTACCTAGGCTACACTCTGTATAATTTTAAATTTTACTTATAAAAAAAAGCTTTATAGTGCAATAATTAAAAATAGATTCTTCTAAATTTAGCATTGACTTGAATTTGATAATTTTTAAACATGAATTAATATATACTAATAAAATTTAATCTACACGGTGCAAAATTACACAAGTGTTGGGAGATAAATTTAGTAACACCTTTACTGACTTTTTTTAAATTAGTAAAAATATTTAATCAAAATTCAAGAAAAATATTAGAACTTTTTAAAGAGATAATAAAATTTTTCAGTTTCTTAAATTGGCCTCAGTTATTAATTTAGTTCATTAAATTTAATTTTTATTGGTTTAATTTTTAATATTTAAATATCTGGCAACACTATCAAAATTTACTCACATCAATAACGAAATATTAATGATAGAAATATATATTAGTAAAAAATATAATTATTTAGGTAAAAAACATGTTCAAAAATTTTAATATCCAGAAAGAAAAAAAGAAAAGAAAAGTAAGTTTATTATAAAGAAGGAAAATCGCGTATTCTTTCTTCGGTTGACAAAAGAAAATCGCGTATTCATTCCTAGTTTCCTACACACCAAAGGAACGCGTTTAATAAATTTGGGAGGCAATAAATACAGAAACGAATGGGTATGTCCCAAGGCAGGCGATGGATAAGAATCGAACTTGAACATGAACTGATGAACATGAACTGATATATAAATATCTCTCCATTTCTCACATTCCTCAAATTTTGGTCTACCCCACCAATGCCTCCATCCTCCACTTCCTCTCTCTCGTTCTTCAAGGACACCCCAGGGTCCACTTCCCACTTATAAAGCAATAAAACCGCCATCATCCTCACTTCTGTCCCTCTCTCTTTCTTCGCATCTTCCTTCTTCTTCTTCTTCTTCTTCTTCTTCTGAGCAACTCTCAGAAACCCGCCTTGTTCTTCTTTTACATTTGACCCGTGCTGACTGCGGAAGAGGAATAAGTCCCAGTTTTTTTTGGGATCTTCTGGTGAGATTCCTTTCCCTGCTTTTGCTTTCCTGCTTGCATGCTTGCTTTTTTGCTGTTCTGTTCTGTTGTTCCGATCTGTGGGGTTCTTCTGGGGTTTATGGTTTTGGTGTTGTTTGAATTGAAGGTGATTCTGTTGTTGCTTGGTGGATCTGTATATGGGTCTTAATGATGGGTTATTGTATCTGCTGTTGATTTATGATCTAATTTACTTTTTCAACTTGCTGTCGATTGTCTGAGTGATTTGAGTTTCTCTGAGATCCTGTTTTGGGAGCCTGCTTGGAAAGTTTCTCTGGGTGTTTTGTTAATATTCTTTTATATTTTTGAAGAATTTTGGATTCCTCTCTTGGATACATCCTTTTGATGATTTGTTTGAAGAGATATTCTGGAAAATCGGTCTGAAATGTAAGTGTCGTCTCCATAAATCACCATATTAGTGGCTGTTTATGTTTTTGTTTGCAAGGTTTGCGTGTGGGGGGTTAAGATCTGTGCAATCAATTAAGTCCTGATTGCTTGATTAATGTATTGACAGGCTAAATATTTTGGATGTAGTCCTGTTAATAATTTTTCATTTTGTTTACCAGGCAATTTTAGTTTTTAATTCATATTTTACCCAATATCTAGATTTCTGCGTTAGAAATGAAGGAAGATTCTATAGATGAAAATTATATGCCTGAAACACCCTCTTCATATGGAAGCATTTGATTTTGTTTGGTTTTCCTGGGTTTAACTACAACTATTCTTTGTTTCATGTCTTTTGACAGGTGTAAAGCTTTTCAAAGTTGAGGTATTGTTGAATTTGATCTTTGTATAAAAGAAGTGCAAAAACGCTGATCTGCAAGCTTTACAGGGAAAGATGATGATGTATGAAGAGATGGGGTTCTGTGGTGATTTGGATGTGTTGCATGCTCCCCATGGGGAAGGAGATGTTGTTGCCCGGCAGGCTGAACCAGAGGTGGCTGTTGAAGATGATTACAGTGATGAAGAAACCGATGAGGACGAGCTCGAGAGGAGGATGTGGAGGTACAAGATGCGCCTGAAACGGTTGAAGGAACAAGGCAAATCCAGGGAAGGAATAGATGCAGTGAAGCAAAGGCAATCCCAAGAACAGGCAAGGAGGAAAAAGATGTCAAGGGCACAAGATGGAATCTTGAAGTACATGCTGAAGATGATGGAGGTTTGCAAGGCACAAGGCTTTGTTTATGGGATAATTCCAGAGAAGGGAAAGCCTGTGACTGGGGCATCTGACAATCTTCGTGAATGGTGGAAGGATAAAGTCAGATTTGATAGGAATGGGCCGGCTGCCATAGCCAAATATCAAGCAGATAACGCAGTCCCAGGCAGGAACGATGGATGCAGTTCTCTTGGTCCAACTCCACACACCCTGCAAGAACTTCAGGACACAACCCTGGGTTCTCTCTTGTCTGCACTGATGCAGCACTGCGATCCACCTCAGAGACGATTTCCATTAGAGAAAGGAGTTCCTCCACCATGGTGGCCCACTGGGAATGAAGATTGGTGGCCCCAAATCGGTTTACCTAAAGATCAAGGCCCTCCACCATACAAGAAACCACATGACCTGAAGAAGGCATGGAAAGTAGGTGTTTTAACTGCTGTTATAAAGCATATGTCTCCAGATATTGCTAAGATTCGCAAGCTAGTGAGGCAGTCGAAATGCCTTCAAGATAAAATGACAGCCAAGGAAAGTGCCACCTGGCTTGCCATCATCAACCAGGAGGAGGCTTTGGCAAGAGAACTATACCCTGACTATTGTCCCCCATTATCCTCAGCTGGAGGTAGTGGATCTTTGGTCATCAATGATTGCAGTGAGTATGATGTTGAAGCGGCTGAGGATGAGCCAAACTTTGATGTGGAGGAACAGAAACCTGATAATCTTAACCAATCCAATATTGGGCTGGATAGAATGAGGGGTAGACTTCCAACTCAGCAACCTTTTCCAATCAAGGGAGAGATTGTGACAAATTTGGATTTCATTCGGAAGAGGAAGGTTCCCAATGACTTTGGCTTGATGATGAACCAGAAAATCTACACCTGTGAGCACCCACAATGCCCTTACAATGATGTTCGCCTTGCTTTTGCTGATAGGACATCCCGGGACAATCATCAATTGAATTGCCCATATAGAGGCAGTTCCTCAGATTTTGGTGGGTCAAGTTTTCATGTTAATGAGGTCAAGCCAGTTATCTTCCCTCAATCCTTTGTTCAACCCAAACCTGCTGCTCAGTCTGTTAATTTTGCTGCACCTTCACTAAATCTATCAGGGCTTGGAGTTCCTGAAGATGGCCAGAAAATGATTAGTGACCTTATGTCAGTCTATGATACGAATGTTCAAGGAAGCAACAAGAGCACAAGTTCCAGTAACCGTGTCACCGTGGAAAATCAGAATCTTTCCCCGTCCAACATTCAACAACAACACAACAATTTCTTCTCTGGTCAAGGAGTTGTTATGGAGGGAAGCTTCTTTGAAGACTCAAACATGTCCAGTAATCAGATATTTGCTCGTGAAGAAGGTCATTTTGACCGGTTCAAGGCTCTGAACTCACCGTTTGAGGCCAACAATCATATCAACAACAACAGCAATAACAACAACTTCAATTTAATGTTTGGGTCCCCTTGTGATTTGGCATCCTTTGATTTTAAGGATGATATACAAGCAGGAGTAGGAGGAATGGAATCTCTTCAGAAACAGCCAGATTTATCTTCAATATGGTATCACCAGTGAAGTGACTTTTTTTTCAAAGAACTCATGTATCATGGGACTCTCTATTTTTCCTTCAAATCATGTGAAGCTCCCGTGGCTAAGAAAAAAGTTCACTGCATTTTTCTCACGTGTAATCCATGTAGGTTTTGGCCCCAAAAAAGGAAAAACAGTCCTTGTAGGTTAGATATTATTATTGTTCTATGCTTGGCAGGTCTGGTATTATATGGGGTTAATAAACAATGGAATCTCCCATTATGTAGCCCTGTATTTTGTGTGTTTCATTATTAGTGTAGCCATGTTGTCATAATATTTTATGTATGAATGTGATATAAATAAGTTGAGTCTCTTTTCTAAATTTCAGTTTCACCACCATTGTCATGACCTGAACGTGCCATCAAGACATATTTTTGTGTAAGGTAAAGCCTCTGTATTGAGTCTAACTAACGGTTATTGTCAAACATGACTTGGTGGGCTCCATTATGTTAAAAGATGCTTTTCATTATTTGAAGCTTGTAAATAGTATCATCAGTGGACTCTACTATTTTGGTGGGTTCACTTGTTTGCATGTGAAGATTATGTATAGTGTGTTTTGTGACACACGGTTCAATGAACTCTACCTTATTTCCATTGACAGCGACCTGATGTTATTTCAGATTCGAGTATTGTCGGGTCTTCAATAAAAAAATAGTTGCCCTCTAGCAGAGCCGACCTGAATTCGAGATCTTACTCGAGGATTTTATTGAATCTCTTCTACTCAAACTATGTTTATGGGTGGAACATAGTAAAAATTGGTTGGGAAGGAGAGGCTGAGGAAGGGTATATGCTGATATGATGCCTTTTTTTTTTTTGGTTGTTGCTCGAGCATATCTGGAGGCATGTGAAATGGACCCCAGAAACAGATGGAGGAATGGGAGATGGATGCCAAGTTGAGAGATGTGTTGAGTTGCGTGATGAAGTTGAAAACTAGTGTTTGGGGGTGGTGGGGTCTTTCAGTCTTTGTGAGGGACTGGTCTCTGTCTTCTACAAAGTCCTTGGTCAATGAACCAGCAAGCTTTTTAATGTCTTTTCTTCTCTCAACTTTGATGAAATGGAAAGTGCCTTGTTCGTGAGTGGCCATGGAAAATAATGCCCTAGGCGGCTGTGTTTTTTTATTCTGATATTTCAAGTCTTTGATTTAGACTAATCTGATCAACAGTTTACCAATTTACCTCTCATCAAAAATTTAATAGTTACTAAATATCCAAAATTCGAGCTTGAGACCTCTAATTAGGGGGATTAATCTCCTAGCCACTAGAACTAAGCGCCCGGCGGTGGCTGTTTTTCTTCCTTCATATGAGGGTTGGTTTTCCTCCCCCACCACCCCACGTGTTGCTGTTGAATTTTTTTTTTCCTTCTTCTTTAGGTATGAGATTCTCCTAATTAGATGTCAAAATTCCTTCTTCTTTTTCCCCCTTTTGATATGAAAAATGCCACAAATTAGTAGATTTTTTCTGACGTTTAAAAACTTGAGTAAATTGGCTCAATGATAGTTAAAAATATATTAACTTAAAATTATGGAAGAAGTTTTTGAATATTCTGAAATGTGGCTTATTTACAATTAGTTGTGGAATAATTTTTCCTTTTTATTCTCAAAACAACTAAAAAAAAACTTGTGTGATAGAATAGCAAAATTTCTATAACTGAGTGATTATGTTCATGACCCAATTATAATCATATATCACTTTAATATTTGAACTCTTTTGAACACTTTATCATTAGCTTAGTAGGAGTAATTTATTTCAAAATTGAGAATAATAACAAAATTTTAAATTTGAGAAGAATAGGTGTTTTGTCATTTTAATTTAACTTAAATATTAATTCAGTCACATTACAAAATATTTGACATATTTGGCTATTATTTTTATTTGATCCTTTTAAATAGGTTGTATGTGCAAAAATCTCTAAAAACTTCCTGGTTGGGACGGTTTATCTTTTTGTCTTAAATATCTCCAAAATAACTAACAATATTATTTTATTCGATTTTATCTAGTAGAATAAAATTCATTGTTATATTTGGAGAAAAACTTATATATGTTTTTGGCAAGAAAAAAATAATTCCCAGTCTTTAAAAAAAAAACCTATAGAAAGATATATTGTTTACAATGCATGAACAGTGTAGTTCATGTTTGGCCAAAAAAAAAAAAACAGTGTAGTTCATGTCGAGGTTATTTAATTATCAAATTGATCTATATTTGTGTGTGTTCAAGGATTCATTAAAGTCAGGTAAATCTCATGTTCGAATAACAATTATCAATATGCTTATATATTGTTACTTGGAATTAACGCCTTTGTAAGATATGAATCATATCCTTACGTATTGGACTCGCTTTTGATTACTAACCTAATCAAATTTTTATTTGTATACATTTATCATTTTTATTTAAAGATGTCCATATCATGGTGTTTAAACCATAATGACATACTAAATAGTGCCGTCTAATTCTAACATAGAAAATATTATTATATGTGAGATGATTTGATTAAGATGATAGAATATTAAGTGCCTTCTTATCTTTATGTGTATGGTATATATTATAAGAATTATAGCTTGCATGTGCATATTGATGAGTTTAATAATAGCAAATTATTCAAAGTGTTTTGCGAGTGTCACTGAATATTTGAATTCAACAAAGTAAACAATATACTACTTTGAAAAGGACTTGTATTACATCGAATCAGAATTTATTTAAATCTGTGTCAAGACTTCTTCCCTTTTCTCTTCCTCTTTCTTCTCTCTCCTCTTTCTTCCTTCCTTTTTTTTTTTAAATATATACTTCTTCCTGATTAAATTAGGGCATTGTAATTAATTTACAATTATTAAAAATACTAATTAAAACTTTATTATATCTTTTTAATTTTATCCTCATTAAATACTTTATATAAATGATTTGATAATAATAATTAAAATTTTAATTTAACATTCTTTTCAAAAAAAAAAATAAAGCAAGAGTATAATTGAAAAATAATTATAAAAGTTAGAGAATACAATTATAAGAGTGAGGTTTTTAAAAAATATCTTATATTGTGATAAAGAGAAAGTAATTATATAGCATTAAATTTAAGCAATTAAATGTGAAGCCAGGGGCGCTCATCAGGTTTTGCATAAAGTTTTTTGATATCAAAGTCTTTGACGACCCATCTTTTTCGGTGAACTCTTATTTAACTTTATTTTGTTGCAAAATTATATATTTAGTTATCCAATTTTATATGAAAGTTAATTTAATTTTTAATTTTATAAAGTATATTTTTATATCCTAACCCTATTATCGTTAGTTTTAAATAATGATTTTTGTGTCTGCCATTGTTGTTTCAAAAATTAAACTTAATATATTGATATTTAAAGAATATTTTTCAACGTTCAAAATTGCAATGTTGGTATTTTTGTCAATGGAACCAATAATATTAGGATTAAAAAATGGGTAAATATAACTTTTGATCTCTGTACTATACTTAAATTTTATTTTTGATCTTTATACTTTTTTTTGGTGTTTCAAACCCTTCTATTTTTATTTTTCATTGTTTTCGAAAGTATAGGGTTAGTTGGTACTTTAATTTTAAAAAAGATTTCCCTTTAATTTTTTTAAGGTAAACATAACTTTTGGTCCCAATATTTTACTCATGTTTTGCTTTTAGTCTCTATACTTTTTTTTTTTTTTTAAGTCTCTATACTTTTTTTTTCATTGTTTTCAAAAAACAATAAAAAACAAAAGTGTAGGGACTTAAAATATAAAAATATATATATAGAAATCAAAAGCAAAACATGAGTAAAGTATCGAGGCCAAAAATTATGTTTACCCTAAAAAAATTAAAGGGAAATCTTTTTAAAAATTAAAGAACCAACTAACCCTATACTTTTACCTTTTTGTTTTTTTATATATTTATCTATTACTCTCTCGATTAAAAAATATAATACTGAATCTTACTCTTAATAAAATAGTTATTTATCCTTAAATTTATCCTATATTTTTATATTTATCTCTATTTAATAGGGTGTTTCACCTAAAAAAATATAAAGTCATCTATTCAATAGGAACATTTTTTTAAAAAAAAAGTAATAATTACACTTTAAAATATTAAAAATATTTTATATTTTTTAACATTCAATCCCTTAAAAATATTTTTTAACAGGAGAGTATATGATATCATTCAGAATTAAACATTGTTGAATCTAAATAAAAGGCAATTATCACAATTTGTTTTTTTATTTTCAATTCACGGTGCATGAACCATAACTTTACTGAAGGTATATCAAGTTTCATTTACTCAACCTACTTTTATATTGTCAAAATGTTTCTTCTTTCCTTTTGCTTGAAGTTCAATTTTTCTTTTTTGTCATGTGCATGGGATCTGAATTATTCAAACTTGTTTTCATGCTTTTGGTCTTGTAGTTAATCAATTTATTATCAGTTGTATCAACTAATACTGTTTGATTTTGATGATAAGGGTTATTTTAAGACTAAAAAAAATCAGTCTAACTTTCTGATGGATCTCTAACTATTGAATTGATGGGTGAAAGCAAGAGAAAATTATAATCAAAGTTTAATTAATTTTTATTTATTCTCTTCTACTGAAATATGTTTTGATAAGGAAAAAAAAAATTTATGTTATAATTACCAAAATAAAATGAGAGGAGCTAAAATATAAAATCAAGTTATATCATATATTATTACTAAAATATGTTATCCTTATTGTTTATTGAGGAAACTTTGGAACATATCATTTTTTTAATTTTTTTAATTTTTTTTTGGTCAAAAACAAGAGTTTGGAACATCTTATTTAAATGAGAAAAATTCCAATGATTGATGGTAGGCGCCATGTGTAATCTTTTACTTTAATTATTGAGCTCAAGGCTAAGAAAATGACATATTACTTAATTTGAAAATTAAAGAATATCATAAACTTGACTTTTTCTTTTATTTTTTTGTTTAAAGAACTAATAAAATCTGTGGAGAAGCACTAAAAGAAATGGTTGATAATGGTATATGTAAACTTGACATTAAAATATCTGCAATTGGTAGTTTGTTACTCATTAATTAATATAGGCATAAGATTTTAATTCGAGTTATTAAAACTTGAACTAGAAAATTTTCCCTCACTTATAAATTGTACAATCCATTATAAAATTGTTATATTTTTTTATTGATTTTAATATATGGATTGTAAGATATTTGAGGACAAGAAAACAGTGAGTCAGCAAAAATTAGCATGTCAATCTAATTTCTTAAATTTTTATTTAAGCACTTAGATGATTTATAATCTATTCATGTTGTACCGTCACTTCTCATCCACAATGTAATGCACTACTCTTTATATTACCATGTACAAGATAAAAAATTTAACTTTGCATCCTGCTCTTTTTGATCTTATTTATAAGGTAGAGAAAATTTTTATTTTAATCATATTTATAGGATATTTCAATAATTATTGTAGGAAAAATTAATCTCTTAGTCCTTCAACTTTTAAATCACTTATAACTCAGTCCCTCAATTATGACTCGTTGTGATTCGATCCCTCAACTATGACTCGCCTATAACTCAATCCCTCAACTTTTGAATCACTTACAAATTAGTCCCTTAACTTTTGTTAATTTTTTTCATATTAGCTTATATCTCACATCAATGAGTAAGAGGAGGGTATTTTAAAATAATATATAAGTATTTTTTATCCCTCTTATTTGATAAGAATTTTTTTAAAAAAATTAAAAAATAAGGACCAAGTTATTGGTAAATCAAAAGTTGAGGGATTGAGTTGCAGCGAGTTATAGTTGAAGGACTTAGTCATAGCGAGTCATAGTTGAGAGATTGAGTTATAAGTAAGTTAAAAGTTGAAGGATTAAAAAATTAAATTTTCCATTATTGCACCGATCTTTACCCATTTGCCTCTATTAAATGTTGGGAAGATTATTAAATGTTAGAGTTTTTATTTTTAAAATATTTATATTAAATAAGAGTAAAGTTGGAAAAATATTAAATTTTAAGACATAGTTAATTAAATTTAAAGTTCTCTTAAGTTTTAGTAGAAATGCTAAAAGTAATTTATGAATAAGATCGAGAGAGTATGAATGAATGATAAACAATGTGTTTTATTTTTTAAATTTGAGACCCTGCGTTACTTTGTGGAGCAAAAATGGCTATCCAGCGTATAGGATTCAGGTTAGTTTCAAAATAGAAGATTTGATTCTCTGGCATATTACTTAATAAATATAACTAACCTAGCCTGACTGTAATAAACTCGATTTTTAAAATAAAATTAGAGATCCGAAACCTTATGATTATACAACAAAATATTAGGCATCAAAATTATCTTCAATATGACAATAATAAGATAAAATATAATAGTCCTCTAATCCTATCTATAAAATGTTTTGCAAATACACAAAAGTCATCGTTGTTACAAGGTATTGAACAACAAACTAGAATAATCTTTTTATTTTACCCTTATTTAAAAAAACACTGCATAGATAATTAGGAAAATGTCATTTTCCTTTTCATTTCTAATAAAGGTATTCTTGGAAAGTAGAGATAAAAAGTTTAAAAAAATGTGTAATAATTTTATTGAAACATATGAAAAATATCCTAAACACATTATAAATAAGACTGAAAAGAATAATAACAAAGATGCATAAAAACAATAAAAATAGGTCATGTGTAAAAAGTATTATGACCACTTAAATATAAAATTTCAAAATTAAGTCCGTACGAATACATAAAATACTTTTTAAAAAATTACACCTAATTAGGCCAATAATGCCCGATTCTAACCTAGACAGACAAGTCATATTAAAAAAAAAAAAGATAATTGCATTTTAAAAAAACCCCCCAAAAGAGTATTGTGCTCCCCACCACAGGCCTTTAAAAGAGGTACTCATGCCAATGAAATAGCAACCAATTGAAAAGAGATATTGGTGTGGATAAACAAGAAGTAATTTTTTATATATTAATACTTCTAATTTTAATTTTTAAAATAGTAATTTGATAAATTTAGTCCACTCAATTTGGATATCTACTTTGGTGCAACAGGACGGACTTTATTGTGTGGCCGAAACCGAAAGCAAAGCAACGCACTCACAGGCCACAAGAGAAGAAGCATTTCCTGACACATGAACGTGCAGGCCTTCTTGTGAGAATAACACTAAGATGAATGTATCTAGTACACAATTTAGGCATCTGTATATATCTCACCAACAATGTACGATATTTACCAAAACAAAAAGAAATCAGTTATATTATCCATAATTTATATACATATATATATATATATATATAATTAATTTTGCATTCCAGTATCATAGATTTTTGATCCAGATTAATTTAATCCGCTTGCAGGCATCTCTTTAAGGTATATCTCTCACTAAAAATTTAATCATTATTGCATATTCAAGGTTCAAATTTGAGACCTTCATTAAGAGGGACCGATACCCTAGCTTATTAATCCAAGTACCAAGTGGTTAATTTATATTATTTATAAATTAAAAATAAATTTAAATTTTTGAACGAGTATTTTTAGTCAATAATATACTTATAGATTTATTTGTTAAAATAGCACAAAATTTACCAAAAAGAAAAGGAATGGATTCTATTTTCCTTAATTTATATTATTTATAAATTATTTTAAATTCGCCAAAAATGTTAATGTTAACTGATTAATTACACTAATTTAATAAAAATGTATATAAAATTTGGGGAAAAATTATATTAATATCCAAATCCACAATATTTATCACACATAAATAACAATTCTTGTTAATCAACCGTGGGTTGGGTCTAATAGGAGGCCATTCTTGGCGGATTAAAGTATGAATATTTATTAAAAGATGTATTTATATTTAATACCCAATCATAATTTAAATGGAATTGTTTTTCATAGAAGGAAACATATGTCAAGAAAAACTTCAGTTTAATAATTTTACATACTCCATCCAGTCTTATTTATAAAGTAGAGATACAATTTTTTACCTTATTTATAATTCACCTCATTAAATTTCTATTGTTAATTTTTACATTTGACCTATATCGAATGTTAGAGAGAGAAAGAGAGAATATATTGTTAAAGTATATATATTTAATTAATAGGAGCAAAGTTAAAAAATTATTAAATTTTTAAATAGAGTTAATAAGTTTTAAAATTTTTCTTGATTTTGGTAAAATATATTAAAAGTGTTATATAAATAAAATCAGAAGAATTTATTTTATTGTTTCTTCCCTTCTAAATAAAGTATGAAACATTATGATGCAAAACTATACACATACATACATACATACATACATACATACATGCATACATACATATGTATCATCGTCATTCTTACTATCAAGTATCAACTATGGCACTAATTACTGGTCAAAAAAATTACGGCACTAATGATTTAATTAAAAAATAAAAGAAACAAAAAGAATAAAATTTAAACAGTTTGAATAATCATTTTGAGAAAAATGCAATTGCTTAGCTAATAATTAATTCCAATGATCAAGATTCAGTTCGTTCCAAAATCAAAATATATAATATTATAGTAATTTCTATTTCAAGGGGAAGCACCTGGACACTCTAGAAAATATTTATATACACATTTGGTTGTTTATTTTATCATTAAACAAACACATCACCGTCCAATAATTCATGAGACATATGTATCGATGTGTTAAATAAATTGAATATGGTTTCTATTTAGGACTTACGCAATGGACAGCTTAGTTCAAGGGCTGAGAGATATGTCTTCCCTTATTCTTTTTTATGTAAAAAAATACAAAATAAAAATATATTGCTTCTTATCTCAACAATTAGCTGAGAGTTTATATATATCATACAGTGCCAATGATTCAGTGAATCGTTTTCTTCCAATAGTTTTGATTACGGAAGTTGACTTTGTGTTTTGTACCATCAAGCATATATACTATATTAGATCCTAGATTTCTAGCTCATGTCAAATTTTGAGGAGTTTGACATGTATTAATATAATTTCTTAAAAAAAAAAGGACAGTTACTAATTGAACAAATATATAATTCCTTCGTTTAAAAATATAAGATATTTTTTAAAGAATTAAATGTTAAAAAATGTAAGACATTTTTAATCTTTTGAGATGTAATTATTACTTTTTTTAAAAAAATATCCCTATTGATAATGACTTTATATTTATCATAGGGTGTTTAATATAAATAAATATGAAAAGATAAGATTAGTTGGAAAGTAGATAACTACTTTATTGAGGGTGAAATTTGATTAAAAATATCTTATATTTTTAAGCGAAGGGAGTATATATATATATATATATTCTTTTTCATATATGTGTTGGAATTTGCATGCGTTTTAATTTTTAGGTAACAATTATTTTTTTGTATGCTCCCTCATCCAATTTCTAGGTTTTGTTATAAGATGTTTTCAACTACTTTACTTAAATCAAATTATTACAATAAAATATCTAAAATTTATTAACAATGATTAAAAAACACAAAAATGACAAAAAAAATTTAAGAGTAAAAAACATTTTTGCCTCTCAATTATTTGTTCAAGAGTGCCTAAATATTTTAAACTTTTATGTAACGCAATTTTTTCCTTCAACATTTAAAATTGGTGCACTAGACACCTTATCATTAAAAAAAGTTAATTTTAATAGTTAATTGACTTAAAAATTATAAAAAATGACCCATAAAATTATACATAAGTACCTTATAAAAAAATTAATATCAATTAAGTCTCTTAAATTATATATAAATAACAGTATACAAACAATTTTTAAGGACCTCAAGATTTATTTTGTAGGCCCTTTTCCATCTCTTTTAAGTCAACTAAAGGTTAAAGTTAATTTTTATTATTGATCGGGTGCAAATTGTATTATTCTTAAAAGTTAAAAAGAAGCATTACACAAAAAATGAGTTTAAAATCTTGAACACTCCTAAATATATAATTTAGATGCCAATTTACTATTTTATCTTTTCATAAAATACATTTTTAATTATCTAACACTAACATTGTTAATGTCAAATAATGATTTTTTTGTCAATCATTTTTATTTTACAAATTAAATTTAATATGTAATGTGATTTTTTAATGTTGACATTTTTTAATAAAACTAGCTGCAGGTAAAAAGACCGAAAAATAATTTATAAATTTAAATAATTAATTTAAAATTAAATATTCAATTGTTCTTTCTAATGTTTAAATGAACTACGTGTATTTGGTAGTCCATTTTCCATCAACAAAAGTCCAGTCTTATCTATTTAATTATAGAGATGATGAAGTTTTCAGTTTCTTAAGTTTATTTTAATCATCACTTTAGTTCTTGAAATTTAAATTTTATTAATTTTATTTTCTTTTAATTTTATTACTTGGTTATAATAGAAAATGATAAGAAGTAAATTGACTCTTAAACTATAAATTCAAGAATGCTTGATATTCTAAACTCATTTATAGTACAATTTTCTCTTTTGATTTTTAAAATTAGTACAATTTAATCCCTACCATTAACAAAAGTTAATTTTGACCATTAGTTGATTAGAAAATAATTTTAAAATAAAAAAGAAACAAAAAATGCATTAAATGACTCAAAAATTATAGATAATGATCCAAAAATTATATAAAAGAACAAGAAAATTTTATTGGTCATCTTTTATAATTTTTGAGGTTATTTTTTTTATCTATTAATGATCAAAATTAACTTTTATTAATGGTAGGGATTAAATTATTCTGTTTTTTAAAAAAATTAAAAATGTAACATTATACAAAAAAATGAGTTTAATGTCCTAAACACTCTTGAACCTATAATTTAAAAATTAATATATTATTTTACCTTTTGAAAAAACCTACAATACAATCTTACATGTAGCATGTAAACTCAAAAAAAAAAAAAAGACAAAACTCTTCTAAATCACATTCTTCATAAACATGATTTGCCGTTGTCTAATACCACATTAAAGACTCTTTATTTTCATCACGCATTCTTCATTCTAGAACCCATAAGAACCTTGCAATCTAAACATCAATTAATATATTAACTAATATAAAATATAAAATTCATGATTATTCGTTATGAATATTACGACTTATTTTAAAATTTAGCATATTGCAAAGGAAGCAAAAAATCAGGATCTCTAGCCAGTGCCTATGATTGATCCTGCTTTATCTTCAATATAAATTAAAGGAATACAACAATGTATATAGCTGGCCATTTATATACGTTGACCTTATGCTTCCCAAAAAAAAAACATAATATATTCTAAAAGAAAGACAAAGATGTGGGTGTACACTATGTGTAATTGTATATTATATCTTAAATTATGCACAATATAATATATTTTATAATTTTTATTGTTGGTTTTTTCAATTTTAAAAAATTCTAGAAAATTCTATAAAAATTCTTCAAAAGATAAATAATAAAAAATTAGTACTTAGTTTGACTTGAAACTTATATAGTTTTATTTTATCTCATTACTTACTTTTTACCTGAATTTTATTTTATACTGTAATTGTAATAGCCCTCTTCGAGATCTCACCGTCACCCGAGGTGCTGGACACTCTCCTCCCAAGCCCCACAACAGGGCGACCCCACCCCTTACGGTGAACATTAGGAGACAAAGGCTTCCCCACAGTAGTATTTGGATTATTCTCCTTGCGGAGAATCTCCCCAGGTTCGATCCTCCAACCTCTCCTACATAACAAAGTTGAGGCTGAACCTGGTACCATTGAATCATAGGTACTGTCTAGAGATCCTGGGGAGGATCGAACCTGGGGAGGCTCTCTACAAGGAGAATAATCCACACACTACTGCGGGGAAGCCTTTATCTCCTGATACTCACTATAAGGGATGGGGTCGCCCTGTTGTTGGGCGTGGGGAGAGAGTGTCCGGCGCTTCGAGTGACCGTGAGATCCTGAGGAGGACTATTACAGTAATTGATATATTTTTTTTTATACCTACTTTTGTTGATATTATTCTCATGAGCATCTTTATATATTGAACTTAAAATGTTTTGTTGAAAACTCAATTCTTCCATAGGATTAATTACCTTACATATTTGCAATTTTTTGCTTCTTTTTTATTGAGAATGTATTCACAACTCAAAAAGATTACATCAAGAGATATCATTTAGTAAGTCTCTCTCATTAGCCACGGCTTCTTGCATAAAAAGTGGAGGGTGATCAAAAGTAAAAAAATTAACACCCAACATATGTGACATTTTAACTAAAAAGTTGGCATAGGTATTGGAATTTCTGTTGACATGTTGAATAGTTAAACGAACATCATCAACAATGTCCTTGAACAGATAGGACTCGTTACAACCTTTGATTACCTCCCCACATCCACTGTACTACCATTAGACAAAACAGAACCATTCATTTCTACTTTAAAAGCATCACTTCTATCCCTAGAAATTGTACTTGAACGTTTGGTCTCATAGGACAGGGATAGAGCAAGTTGCATGACATATACTCGCTCCAAATCATAATATAAAAATATCTTTTAAAAATTTTATTTAATTTAAAATATCAAATATCAAATAATTTTTACAATTGTTTTTTAAATTATACTCCTACTTTATTTATTACTTTTTTTAAAAAATGATACATTAAAATTTTAATTATCATTATCGAAACACTAATATAAGATATTTATTGATGGTAAAATAACAAAGATGCAGATTTTTAAAAAAATTAATATTTTAATTAATACTTTTTTGTAAATATTAATTACTAATATCCTGTATTTTGATCCAGAGGGAGTAAGTCACAACTCACAACAAGCTCTGAGAAGGCTGGAAATGGCTGTCGCATGATCTTGGGGCGTATGAACTTAGTCTTTATATTTAGCACAACGTATAAGAACGTAAAATTAACTAGTTTCTCCATAAATAATAAACTCAAATTTCTACTATATATATTTTTTATAAGACACTAGGATTAATGTCGATCAACTACAAAAACTAATTTCCACCCATATAAAAATTTATGTAATTATATTCTCCCCTCAGTCCTACTTATAATATAAAGAAAGAAATTTTTATCTTATTTATAAGTCACATTATTAAATTTTAATAACAAATTTTCTCTTTTATCTTTTATAAGTTGATTAAGTGTTGGAGAAAAAAAAATATTATTAAAATATATATATTTAATACGGATAAAAGCTGAGAACTTATTAATTTCTTAGATAAAATTAATGATGTTTAAATTTTTTTTAAAATAATTTATTTATAAAATAAGATTAGAGAAATATATGTTAAACTGTTAAAGCACGCAGTCCTGTATTAACTTTTTCTTTGAAAATTGAAAGGGTTGATGTTATCTTCTCAATTTATGGAATTTAGAACAAATTATAATACTATTAAAAAAATTATAAATAGCATAATTCGATAATTTTTTTAAATTTCTTTATAAAGCAAAAAATGTCAAGTTGTGTGAGTGTGTAGATATCTTATCTTCTTGAAAGCAATAGAAAGCACCACACTTTCTTCCCACTCAGAGACATTTGATAGATCCATGCATCATCTCTCTCTCTTTCTGTCTAATTGTGCGTGACAATGATTTCTCTTCAACTTTTTATCGTATGAGCTTTTAAAGGTGGGGGAAAAAAAATTAAAGGAGGAGCTTTTATATATACATATATATATATATATATATAAATCATCTTTTAAAAATAATTCATGGTACTTTTTATAAATTACTTTGCATAAAAAAATAATAATTAATTGTTTTATTTCAGTTTTATGCTTTCACACTTTTCGAGTAGATAGTAAGTGTTTCTAAAAATAATATATTTAATAAGGATAAATTGAGAAAATATTTTAATAACTTAATTATATTTTTTGTGGGTTTTGGTGAGTTAATTAGAGTATAAATAGGACTAGACAGATCATAATAAAATAATGCGTCTTATGCAATAATAGTCCTAATCAGTAATCACGGTGAAAGATTGTGATTGAATTAAATTAACCTGATGATAATGAGTTCTTTGAATTTGGTTCATAATCACATGCTTAACTTTGATTATTGTATTGGGCTTGTTCAGTGACTTGACCTAATTAACTCAAATCATGAATGTAATTACCAGTAACCCATCTTTTCTCCTTCTAGTCAATGAAGAGTAATTACCGCAAATCAATTTATTGGATTCTCTCTCACTTGTTTGATGAGCTCTCCATCCTACCTTAATTATATCGTAAAATTAATTAATATATTGTCCCAGATTCAAGATTTAGGATATATGTATATATATACATAGCTGTTTTAAATAGAAATGCCCTAGGTATTCTTGAAGTACTCATGAGCCAACGTAGGTAAAATGGTCATGCACAGAGAGGATTCAGATTGACTCATGTGAGTAGTAGTAATATATCCCCACATTTCTCAAAATATCAGGTGATAGAATAAATAAATAAAAATTAACGATCACAATATGACACGTCTAAGAATTTCAACTTGGTTCAATTAAGGAGGGCAATGTTGAAAAAAGAAAATTAACCACAACATATTGATGACTTTATATTTAAAATTAAATAGAACTTTAAAATTTTGCCCTATAATTATGACAGAAGGGAGTACAACACATACACACACAGAGATTCAACTTCCCTATAAACCATATTATTGATAAGAAATTACAAATTATTCACAAATTTATTACTTTTAACACAAATAACAAAATTTCTTAACCTTTCTTTACCTTTTATGCCAGATTTTTTTTTTTACCTTGAAAAATTCTTAATCCTTGAGAAAGTAGGTAACTAAAAAGGACCTTATAATTGGAACACAGGGAATAAAAGAATAGAGTCGGGAATAAGGGTTAGATCTGATAAACCATCCATTTAAACCCATTTTTATAAGGATTCAGACTTTAAAAAATGACATTTTTAAGAAAATTAGGCTTTGAAGTTTAACTCTGATAGGGATTAAAAATGAGCTCAGGCTCAAGTGGCCTTTTTTCATTTTAACTCTTAAAAAATATTTTGTTTTTTAAGTTAAATTTAAATTTTAAAATATATGTTTGTACATCAAAATTAAATTTTTTATTATTTACCTTTAATTTTCTAATATTATAATTTATATTTTAAAAAATATAAAATATTATAATGAAAATTTTAATTTTAAAAAAATCTAAAAAATAAAAAGCAACAATAAAAGGCTTATGGATTTGACCCAAAGCTATTTGAATAAGGGTCAAGCTTAAAAAATTTATCAATTTTGGAAAATTTGAGCTTACAGGCTTAAGTTCATATAAGCCAAACCTGCCCGTTTTTCACCTCTAACAAGAATTATTCAATATTTAATGGTGAGTAATTACTTTTTTTTTAATATCAATTGTTATTTAGAGATTTTAATTTTCTGTAATTAGTTAACTTTTTTTAATTTTCTGTAATTAGTTAATTTGATGTCATAATGTAAGAGGGAAAAATTGCAAGCAGGGAAAACTACTTTTTAAAACATTAAACATTAAAATGGATATATGTATATAAAATAGGGGAAAAATACATCAAAGTTTTATTTTTAATGAGTATAAAATCGTAAATAGAAAAAGGTATAAAATTGCTAAAGATTTTTAATAAGAATATATAACTATAAATAGACATATAAACATACTTTTGTTCATATTTGCAGTTTTTTATACTTGATTGTAATAATGTTTGCATCGGCCAATATATTTGAGATAATATATTTGTTCTATCAAATTTATAATTCTGCAAATTTCTAATAAGAAATGGGAAAATGGGCTTAAAAAAGAAGCTAGGCCATCATTTGGCCAGCCCCTCCTAATTTGTCAAGCCTGTGGTCCAACTGGTTTAGCTTGTTTGTTACTCTTAATTGTTTTGGCTAATGTTTGCTTAACTTATCTTTTAGTTCTTGATTAATGAAGTACTAATATTTATAGATTATAGATTTAACTTTCCTGCTTTCATTATTTTGTCATCATTATTTTTTTATAGTTATGTTAGCATTTTTTTTAAATGTCTTTTTTTTGTTATTATGCTCCCTTTGATCCTATTTATAGGGCAGAGAAAGAAGAATCTTTTGTCCTATTTATAAGTTATATCATTAAATTTTTATTATAAATTTTCTCTTTTATCCTCCATTGGATATTGGAGAGAGAAAATATATTATTAAAGTATGTATATTTAATAGAGACAATATTAAAAATTTATTAAATTTTAAGACAAAGTTAATAAATTTTAAGATTTTTCTTGATACTTGTAAAATATGTTGGAAGTGATTTATAAATAGAATTAAAGAAATATTAAATAGCATGGAATTATCTTTCTATATATCTTAAATAGTATGGTGCTTGTGATAGATAAATAATTCATTGGTATTGTAAAAATGTTGTTAAAAAGTATTATAAAAATTTAAAATTTCAAATTACCAAAAAAAAAGGGCCAACCCGTTAACCAACCTTCAGGGCTTCGATTAAAAAAAAGTTTTGCCTCCAAGAAAATAATAAATTACATTTTAGGGATCCTTCTTTGAAAAGAACATTCAATTCCTAAAACTATTTGCAAGAACAATATCCTTCTTTGAAAAGAAAACGTGTAGCGACTAAAATACCCAGAAGATAAGTTAAAATAATCACACAGAAAATTTAGAACTCTTATCCTATACATGGTCGTATAATTTCCTTATTTTGATATTAATTAAATTCCCTGTTGTGACTATTTAAACCAGGTAAATTATTTTTTGTGTGGACATTTTAGTCATTACAATTTTTTTGTAGAAGAATATTGGTCCAACAAAATAATTTCATAAATTTAATGTCCTTTTTTTAAAAAAAAGGCTTACCATCTTGGTTCTTAACCATAATTCCCCTTGAATTCTACCTTTCATAGTGTGTGTTAAAACAGTGTAACAAGTATCTAAAAAAATAATTTATTTTCTTTAACTCATCAATTTGAACAAAGTATTATCATGATATTCAAAGAGCATCAAATATATACCATTTTACCTTTATTTATATTCTAATACAAATAAGTTCTGATGAATTATTTTCAATGGCTCACTAAAGTTGGACGTGCTTAAATTTGCGGTTCAAAAAGTGTTCGTAAGTTAAGATACTTACAAATCACGTATTAGCGGAATCCTTTCATCAACAGTGAAGTTCAAACATAAATTATTCTGAACTACAAGTCACATTTTTATTTAATTAAATTAATGTTGGGGTTTGGATGTGTGAGGATTTAAATTTAAATTTAAATCAAATCTCTCACATCACATCGATACATAACAGTTTATAAATTTGAATTTAATATAAATCAAAATATATATTTTATTATAATTTTTTTATAATTTCAAATTCTTTTTAAACTTTAATTATTTAAAATTTCAAGTACTTTGATTATTTTGTTTTCTTTGTATTTTTACAATTGGTACTTTTCTTACTCTTACCTCTCCTCTTATCTCTCATCTTTGTCTCCCACTAGTTGAAAAATAAAGATAAACCTGTCACTCTCAATTTTTTATTATGGCTTTGAATATTATCTTTTCTCTATTTTAATGTTAAAATTTTTTATTTATGCTATTCAAATAAAAAATTTTAAATACATGCATTTTAAATATAATATTTTAAAGGTTAAAGGAGCAAATTATCTCGTAAACTTTAAGTCCAGTAGCACTATAAACCTTTAGCTCGTTTATTGTATAAGTTCTTCTTTCAACTTTTAAAAACAATGCAATATAGCCCTGACGTTAACAAAAGTTAACTTTAACTATTAGTTGATCAGAAAATAATAGAAAAGGATATCAAAAATCATAGAAAATAACCCTGAATTTTTGGGTTATTTATTATAATTTTTATCCTTTTCTATAATTTTTGATGTTATTTTTTAATAAGCTAATAATTAAAGTTAATTTTTTATAAATAGCAAAAGCTAGATTGTACTGTTCTTAGAAGTTGAGGGAGCAATTCACATAATAAATAAAATCAAAGTTTATAGTGCTACTTGACTAAAAGTTTAGGGATACTTTGCCCATTTATTATATTTAAAATTTAAAATTTAAATTTAAATCTATCAATCCAAACATTAGTTAATATTTATTTGCTATCTAGTTAGCCAATTTATTAAGATCCATGAAGAATGCTTCTAGATATATTCTCAAGATTAGGCAAGTATGCTAAAGTGCAATGCAATGCATCATGTCAATAAGTTTATTACTGGTTGCATGTGCTTTTCATATATTCTTTTATATAAGATTGCCTTGATTTAATCACACGTTGCTTTCGAGAATCAGAATCATTTCCTTTTACAATCCATTGTTTCTTTAATTTCTGAAACTAGCAAATGAATTTAGTTTAGAATAAAAATGTCAGTATATGTTTTGGTATCTCAAACTCTAGAGGCATCTCCTAATACTGTGATCACTTTTGTTATCTCGAATAATGTTTAGTATGTTCATATTTTGATCACAAGATATGCGATGACACTTTTGTATATCTACATCTTTATAATGTATATCTATATTAGGTTAAAATATACATAACTTTCATGAACTTCCAAGCCAGAGAACTCCTATCACCTTTAAAACCCTTAAATTGACCTCACTAACCTTTTTATTTTTTTTAACACAAATTCCCCTTCTATTACTTTTTAAATATTTTACTAACATAAGTTATCATGTCATATTAAAAAAAAATACATATACAGCAGCTTATGTGGCATCTGATATAAGATAATAATAACATAAAAATATGAATAAATTTTTTAGGAAAAAAATAATTATCAATCCCTATAATTTCATTGAGTTTTACTTTTAGTCCATGTAATTTTTTTAATATTTTTAGTCCCTCCAGTTTCAACAAGATTATGTGATGTTTGTTAATTAAGTCCCTATATTTTCAATTCCTTCAATGTTTTTAGCCCCTATAAGGGCTTAAAACAAACTACATTGACTAAAACAAAATCCAATAAAACTATATAGGATTAATGATTATGTTTTTTTCAAAATTTTATAAAGCTATAATTAGCTTATATTGGATGTTACATAATCTGCTACATATTTTTTCTTAATTTAACATGACAACTTCTGCCAGTAAAATAAATAAAAAATAACAATAAGAGAGTCTATGGTAAAAAACAAAAAAGGTTGTGGAGCTTAATTTTAAATTTTTAAATGTGAGGGATTTTTTGCAACTGCCCAAAATGCATGGGAGTTTTGTAGATTTTAACCTATACATTATTCACTTATTATTAACAAATAAATATATATCATTTTATTTCACTAGGACGAGTGCTAAAATTGAGCAATTATCCAATACATTTAATCAATCCAAATTCAAATAGGGTTGGGGGGAATAAAAAAAAGGTGTTTGAGTTGGATCACTAATGAATAGGGTGTTATGGTTGTTAAAAGTTTGTATAAATTGGAGACCCCACCAGAATTAGAATCTATATTTGAGCTCAATAAACACTTGCAGATTTTTTTTTTAATTAAGATTTTGAAATTTTTTTAAACTAACATAGGCCAAAAGCCAAAGTGGTTAAAACTAACCACTACCAAATCAGGTCCAGTCAAAATGGAGAGTAATTATTATTTTATTGTAATTGTTATATAATATATATATGTATGTATATATATTATGCTTGCCAACACACAATATAATTTTTTTTACATGTTTTTAACCCAAATTAATCCGGTAAGCAGCTTATAATGACATGTCCTCTATTAAAAATAATCAATATTGCATACTCAAGACTCAAATTTAAAATATTTAATTAAACTGGATCAACTTTCTTACTGGTTGACTCAAATGCAATAGCTCAATAGCACCCATGATATCTTAATCTGCAAACCTTGGTGTTATTTTACTATTTCCCCTTGGTGAGCCAGTATTATTCAATTACTTGATGCAGAAGGGACAATTCTAGTTATTTGCAAAATATTGATTTAATTTACTTTTTTTGTTATTATTAAAAAAATTAAACTTAATTGAAAACTTCATGAACCTTGTGAGTTGTAAACAAGACATCGCCCTTAAATGGTGCCAATTAAGGAGGAGTATCTTTTTATTTTTTTAATTATTAATCATAATCAAGGAGCCAACTAATTAATGTTATTTTATGTGTTCAAGTAAGTTGACAGTTAGGATGCACACACCTCAACATGACCCCAACATGACAATATCCAATGAGCACTACTTTTTCCTTTTCAAAAAAAAAAATTCATAAATAATTAATCTCTTTTAAATAACTAAGAAGTCAATTAGTATGTACTATTTATATATAATAATAATAATAATAATAAAAATAGTCCCACAATTTGATCTTCCATAACCTAAAAAGGGTGGTGCAGTTTTTCAATTAATTTATTGAAACTGAAAGGGCATCTACTGTCTAGGAAAGAAATAAAGAAATTGGCAAATGAAAGAGAAGGCTAAAAATAAGGGGAAAAAGGTGAAAAATACAGTGTATACTTGTATAGTATAAATTGTGAATATGTTTTGTAAATTTTATTAAAATACATACTTTTTTATTGACAGGATTGAATCTAGTAGGAGGGCTAACAAAAACAAAATACATATTTTTCTGAAGAAAATCACATTAAAATTTTTTGTTTAATTTTATTATTTTTGTCAAAAATACTCTCTGTGAAACCTAAAAATAGAATCTTAATTAAAAATATTCAAATAAAGGGTGCTCTTAAGTTTTAAATTTTAAATAAACCAAATTGATACTATTTTTATCTTAAGAGAAATTACTATAATTTAAACAAAAGTAAAGATCGATAATTTTTAAAACTAAAAAAATTACATTTAAAGGATCGAGTTTTAAATTATTTTCAATTTTAAATTTATTATCAGATTTAATGTATTTACATTTTAATTATTTGTGAATACTGATTTTTATTATTATTTTTTAAGTTTTGTTGGGGTAATAAAACTGTAATGCTGAAGTAGTGTTCTGAAACTCGGATCAAATGGACAGTCTAATCATTGATCACTCAACAAAATGGCTTAGTTCAACCATTTAGACCACGTGGGCATTTGGATCAGGTTGACACGAAAAATTTTAATAGAATCAAATTTAACTTGAAAATTAAAGTGGGTCAAAGTTTTAAAGGAAAAAAAAGGAAACTTAAGTTTAGTTTTTCAGATTCTCGATTTCTCCTCTAATTTTTAATTTTTTTTTGTCTTCTCTTCTCTAATTTTCAAATTTTTTTTCATGATCCAAGCTCAATCTTTAATTTTTCCTTCAGCTTCTACCTCCAACCCTAGCAATTTATCTTTTGACATCGAAATTAAAAATTTATGAGTCATAACATGACAACATACCTTTCACCTTGCATTTTGTATCAAGATCTCGAGCTTATGCTGATGTAGCAGTGCCTCCAACTCCAACAGTCCATCCTTTAATGTCAAGATCCCAAGTTCATTGTAAGCAAAGCTGAGTTGATTGAGCAGAGAACACGATGTAAGTTTGTTGATACATTGTTTTTTTTTTTTTTGATAAAATAGTATTTTATTTATATATTTATATATATAAATATTATTTTTATTTAATTTTATGTTATCAGTCAACCATCGATTTAACTATTGAATTACAAAAATCATGACTCATTGCTTTTTTCAACTCGACATCAGATTGAGGTTTCAAAACATTACGTAGAAGTTTGAAAAAACTGGAAAAAGTCCAAGCTAGCCATCATTCACAGTCACGTCTCTGCTCTCTGTCACTATTTATTATTATTATTATTATTAAATAAAATATCCTTTTCCCTCATGTATCATGGATGGCGCCAATGCCATGGCGGCGGGTACTGTTTGAAAGAATATTCAACCCCATCAATAATTGAATGGTTTCAGCGTCAGGCACGGGTGGGTGGTTGATGAAAATTAAAATTAGCTGGAAATTAGAACCTTTTTTTTTTCTTAAATATCACAAACAAAATATCTTTTTTTTTTGTCTATGATGCCCCCCGGTGTCCTAAATCTACACCATGTGAAAAGTTGATGGAATTTTAATCGATGTCTAAAGTAATTGAGATCAAGTTAGATTGAGATTATTCCAAGTTAAAGCTCTATCATCAATGTTACTGTATTTTCTAAATTTAAAATTAAAATTTTTAATTAACTTGAAATTTTATTCTTTTATCTCAATTTATAAGATATTTATTTTTCCAGTAAAATTTATTAAATATGTTTTATAATTTGATTTTTAAAATGTAAATATAAATTTTTAAAAATACTTTTGATTTAATATAACATTATTTGTAAAATATCAAATAGTAAGAAAAAAAAATACTCCTTTAATTCAAAAGTATGATGCATTTTTAATCAAATTTCATCCTTAATAAAATAGTTACTTGCCTTTAAATTAATCCTATATGTTCATATTTACCCCTATTTAAAAGATTATTTTACTCTAAATAAATTTAAAATAATTTATTTAATAAAAATACTTTAAAAAAATAATGATTATACAGACTTATATTTTTAAATATTAAATCTTTCAAAAAATGCCACAGAGGGAGTGTCACAGGGGGGGAGCTGGGAAGGATAACATTAGAACGGGTATAATAAATAAAGGGGGATGAAGGGACTACAAGTATACGTTATTCAACTTTTTGGATTAATTTAAGTTACGGTCAAATATAGGGTTTTACTTAAATAAGAGAAAATTCCCTCAAACCTTCTCTCTTTTCAATTGGGACTCTGAGAGCCAAAAGCATCTCTTTTTAATTCAAGAGCCGTTTGGCCATAAAATAATTGGTGGTTCCGCTATTGGACTTTTTTTTTTTTTGAAGAATTAATAGTGAATACTAATTAAATACAATTGCACTTCATTAATTTGGTAGTTTAAATTTATACGTATTGATCGCATTTCATGCACATAAAAATGGGGAGATGCAATACTTTTTATTTGTTATTATTCTTATAATTACTACTCAATAATAATTATTTTCAAGTTTTTTCAATCATATTATCAGTATTTAATTAATTCAGTCTTTAAGGTTCGTTTGGTTGTAAAAATCCTATTGCTGGAAAAGGATTATGGATTCGGACAAAAACATAAAATATCGTAAATTGATTCTTTTTGTGTGTTATAATTGTGAGTTGACATTATTTTGAATATATCTTTTTAGTTTCGATTAAAAAAGAAACTATTCAAACGTGGAATCATATTAACACGACACAAATATCTTCCTCATTTTTCTTCTTGCTAAATATCGTCTCCAAATGCTTGCGTCATCTTTTCCCCCATTTTTCTCATTGTCGGCGTCTTTTTGGCGAAGGTGTTTTCTGTCCTTTTCACCGCAATTGCCTAACTCTGATTCGAATATTTCCAAACCAACGCATCCTTAGCCTAGCGGTTTCATTTATTGCAACCATATTTCCAGTTGTTTGGATTGAATTTGGTGCACTTGGCTTGAAGGAGGAATTACCTAGGCTCAATCCAATTTAATAGGAATACATGTACAATAGCTAATTGGGGATGTTCAATCTTATACTTATCTTGATTGACCTAATCTCATTCCAATCATATTGAGATAGGACAAAAGATAAAGGTGTTTTGATCCCATCTCATCCCATAAATACCCTTATAGGTTATAGCTAACTAGCATTGCGGAAATTAAGTGAAACATTAATTACATTTAAGGTGCTCAACGATCCAATCTCACATGCTCCTTCCATTGTCTAAATTATACAACCGACTCACTTTTACCGCTCTACAGGATAAAGTGCATCATTGATGGTTTGATAGCATGGATAGTTATTTATTCTTCCTAGTGTCAAGCTTCAAATTCAAATGAGTGCACCCTTGCTATTTTCTAGATAGAAAAGGAGTACGTAATCGACTTTCTCTATTGACACTTTGCAAATTCAACTCAATCAAATCAATTTGCCCAACGTAATACTCATACAACTCATTTAGCATCATCTCAAGTTTGCCCAACATGATTCTCTTCATCATTATAGCTAGCTTAGGCTCCTTAGGCTATTTTGGTTTATCTTTTCTTTTGTCTAACAAAGCGCTCTTTGTATTTACTCATAAGTACTGAATCAAACCTTGTGCATTATTTGGTGTATTCTTAGTTTCTCATTTCATTTTGATGTTATAAGAAAATTGTGGTAAATGACGTTAGTAACCCATACAATCATTTGATTTAACTCTCATTTTGAGGACATACTCCTCTAGCATGCTCAACAAATCCTCAAGGAGCACGATACTTTGATTCTAAATCTCAAAAACAATCCAACACCTATTTATTTTTATTTCTAATGGCATGCATGATTTGGTCATATATTTTTATTCATATTTATTCTTGGGAATATTTACTCTTCTTTATACATGATATCATCATTGTTGAATTCACATACATTGCTAGCAGCTTGGGAGAGTGCCAACAGACTATAAAACTAGTTGATGGATCCCTTTAGACCTAGACTTATAATTTGAAATGTAACTCATGAAAACATTGGGCTACTTCTTAAATTAGTTATAGATGAACTAAGGACACTTCACTACTTTCACATAACTCCTTATAGTTATTAATTTATGACTTAAATCTCTTTGTTAATGTATGACTTTAACTCTAACACAAACGCCCCAACCATCCTTATGGCTTGGGACTTTGTGAAGGAAGGTGAATTGTAAGACATGTAATTCTTTAGTCGAGGTTCAAACCTTAGACTTTTTTGTCAACAAGAATACATCCTTTAATTTACTTGTTTTTGACTGACTCTATATCATTGATGTCTGGAGCCACCACCATTCTTACGTGGGAGCCTTACGGAGAAGGTAAATTGCGATATGGTATGCAACAAACCAAGGCTTAAACCTTAAGATTTTTCATCAACAAAGATATCTTGTTTGGCATTGTGCCATGTGCTTTACGGCACAATTTTACTTTTTTTTTATTATTGCATACAAGATTTCTCATATTGGAAATAACCATGTTTAGGACAAGGTTGAACATTAAAAATAAACATCTCTTCTAGTAAAAATTCAATTCAATTTTTATTTTGAGGATAAAGTAAAATGAGGCTTTTGCTAATATAACTAAGGTCAAATCAATTAAACAGCTCAATATTTATTATATTTTACATTATGATCAGTTTATTATATTTGTCAGTGATATATTGTTGTATATCAATGATAAATCCTTTGTAAATTTTTAAATTTTTAATGATAAACTCTTTATATATAAGTATGAATTGACCATACTTTTAAATTTTCAAAAATTAGGTATTCATATTTTAGGCATAAGATTTTTTTTTTCAGTTAACGGGCAAATTCATTTGAGTAAAATTGTGTAAATTCTAGAACGAAAATTTTCATTATAATATTAACACATTTAGGGAACTTAGTGTACTTTTTTTAAAACTCACGGTCATCCAGAGCAAGTATCTCTAAATTTTGGGCCCTGAACTCTAATTTCCCCACATTGGGATCGTTATCAACTTTGTATGAAATAATTGTACTCATAGATAACTATCTTATCTTCAGATTGGGCCATTTCATGCAACCTAGAGCATGCAACATGCACTGTAACGTCACATCTTATCCAAATCTACAAACATTGAAACTACTTTAACAAAATTGATGTGCATTTATTATGATTGAATTACAATAATTAAATATAGATAGGAACAAATTTAAGACCAGATCTAGTTTTGATAATAAAAATTAAATTAAATCTATTAAAATTGAAAAAATAAAGAAAGAAAGAAAATCTTAGTATATAGCTAGTACCGAGAATAATGAATTAAGTTATGGATTAGTCCTAATGACATGGACACGGAAGATTAATCGATTAAAAACAATTGTTGGCAAAAAAAAAAAACAATTGTGAAAATACTTCACTATCTTATTATTTGCCCTTTGATTCGTGGAATGTTTTGATAAGAATGAAAAATGAAAATTTCAGGTATAAAAACGAACATTTCAAATGAAAGTGGAAATGAAAATACGAATTAAGATTTAATGAAATAAAATAATTATTTTGGCTAAAAAAATAATTCCATTTGGTATGACATGAAAAAAGTGAACATTTAATTTTGATTAGATAATAATATCTCTAAAATACAGATATATGAAAATGATTGTAGTATTAATTTTTCAGTTATTTTTTTAAAAAAATTACAAGCCCTAAACATACAGCAATGATTAAATTCTTGATGGAAGGTATTTTTTTTAAAGAAGTGCCTATAAGTTATTGACCAAATTAGTTTGGGTCAAAAACCAATTGCGATGCCAAAGTGAAGGTAAAAAAAATAATTTAAACAATTTTTTAAGAGCAAAATTATTGTTCCATTAGACATATCATTTTCTTTGTTATTTATTGATGTGGAATAATTTCATTGTAGTGATAACAATACACATTCTATCCCATCTTGACTATCAAGCATGGCCAAATGGGTTAGAAGTGATTGTGACAATAGCAAAAATCAAGCTTGGTTTTAGCAACAAAATATCTTGCTATAACTACGTGCGGCTTGACAACTATTTCATGTAAATAAGTAATAGAAAAAATGATGGGTTTTTGATGAAAAGATGATTTTGTTCTTAAAAAATTGTTTAAAAAAATATTATCCCACCTTAAGTATATGATGGCCAACACTTGTAAAAAAAAATGAGGGTGAGAACTTAAATATGCTACCATTACATTAGAGAATGAAGTTGCATTTACTAATAATTTTAAAATAGTTAAGACACCTTATAAATAAAAATTTCATATTGATAACATAAAAATAATTAAAGTAACAGTTTTGCTGAAATGTAAAAAAAAAAATCGTAAAAGTTAATAATAATTTAAGTATTTTAAAATATGGCAAGACTTATTTGTTATATATTTAATATATTTTTATTCAATCTAATCAAGACAAGTGTATTTTAAAGTATTGATAATATTAATAATAATTTTTTATAGAATATATAATTTATAAAAAATTTACATGTTTTGATTTTATCAAAAGCAAACATATTAAATATATAAAATTAAGTTGCCATGTTTTTCTTAAAAATAATGAGATAAGACATGAGCTTTTTTTTAAAGTGTTGATAATATTAATAATAAAAATTTGTTATAGAATATATAATTTATACAAAAATTTACATGTTTTGATTTAATTAAAAACAAACATATTAAATATATAAAATTAAATTATAAGTTGTTTTTCTTAAAAATAATGAGATAAGATGCGAGCTTTTATGTTAATTCGTTACATAGAATCTAAGATAAGTAATATAATTAATAATTAATTTATAGTATATGATTACCGTTTTTTTCATAAAATTTGGTTGTGTACATATTGATGACTATAAAATTTAACATAAATTAAATTTGGAATATATTTTTGTTCAAATCCTTATAAGATACTCCTTCTGTTTAAAAATATAAAATATTTTTTGAGGAGTTGAATGTTAAAAAATGTAAGATATTTTAGTTTTTTGAGGTGTAATCATTGTCTTTTTTTTAAAGTATCCTTATTAATAATAACTTTATATTTATTGTAGGATGTTTAATAGGAATAAATATGAAAAGACAGTATTAATTTAAAAATAATTAATTACTTTATTAAGATAAAATTTAATTAAAAATATTGTATATTTTCCTGCGGAGGAAGTATGCTTTGTTTGCAACATATTGTACTCACTCATAACTCATATAATATATAATATATAATTATACAGATAATGATGTAAACTATAGGCACACACGTACGTGCAAATGTCTGTAAATGTAATTTAGCTAAAGACCGGGCAAAATGCTTTCTATAACGTGGCAATATCTTTTCCATAGGATGACATGAAGGGATGGGATTTGCCAATCACCGTTCCCATTGCCGCTCCCAAAATAGATGTGGACGCACTCCCAATTCCACATTCATCATCACTTCCCTCCTCTCTCTCTTCCTCTCTCTCCCTCCCACTTCTTCCTCTCCTTCCTCTCCTCTTCCTTCGCTCTGTGGTCAACTCTCAGAAACCCATCTTCTCTGCTCTCGCTTATTGACTTGTGCCGACTTCTTCAGAAGAAGAGAAAGTTCAAGTGTTTGGATCTTCTGGTGAGATTCCTTTACCTACTTTTGCTTGCATGCTTTTGATGTTGTGTTGTTTCTTCCGTCTTTGCTTCTGATTGCTCAACCCGATCTGTGGGGTTTTTTTAGTTTCCTTTTGGTGTTGGTTGAATTGATGATGGTTTTGTTTCCAGGTGGATCTGTATGAGTCTTAACATTGGGTTCTTCTATACGTTGTTGGATTTCTGCTCTGTTTATAGCTTTTGAACTTGATATCGATTGTCTGAGTGATTGGTTTGGTCTTGGTTCCTCTTTAGATAACCTCACTTGGAAGGTTTCCCTGCAAGTTTTGCTTATATTTTTGTATCTCGCTCTGTCTCTCTCTCTCTCTCTCTCTCTTGCCTGTCTCTCTCGGCAGGTATCCTTTTGATTATTGGTTGATGAGATAATCTTGAAAATCGACCTGAAATTTAAGCTTGTGGAGGTTTCTATTGTCGTAGTTTACGTGTGGCTCGTTTAGATCTGTGCAATCATTTAAGTCCTGAGCACTTAATTGATATATTGACGGAGTAAAGATTTTAGATAAGGTCCGGTTGAATATTTATTGGAGATTAGGATATTTACTATTTTTTTAGTGCGATTTTAGCCTTTATCTGATATTTCTGCGCTTGAAAAAGAAGAGTCTACTCATGACAATTCCGTTTTTTAAGGCCCTATTTACATGAAAAGTATTTAATATGCTTTGTTTTACTGGGTTTAATTATTCTATGTTTTATGTCTTTTGGCAGCTAAAAGGTCTAGATAGTGGAGAAATTGTCGACTTTTATCTGTGTATAAAGAAGGGCAAAAGCTTGGAACCCTAGTCCTCAAGCTTTCATTGGTGGAATCCATTTTGTTCTGAACATTCAGGCAATATTTTAGGGGTATTTTCATTGGTGAGGAATGATGATGATGTTTGAAGAGATGGGGTTTTGTGGTGATTTGGATACGTTATCTGCTCCCCTGGGGGAAGGTGATGCTGTCACCCGGCAGACTGAACCAGAGGTGGTGGTTGATGATGATTACACTGATGAAGACATTGATATGGATGAGCTGGAGAAGAGGATGTGGAGAGACAAGTTGCGTCTGAAAAGGTTGAAGGAACAGAGTAAATCTAAGGAAGGAATAGATGCAGTAAAACAAAGGCAGTCTCAAGAACAAGCGAGGAGGAAAAAGATGTCAAGAGCCCAAGACGGAATCTTGAAGTACATGCTAAAGATGATGGAGGTTTGCAAGGCTCAAGGATTTGTTTATGGGATAATTCCAGAGAAGGGGAAACCTGTGACTGGTGCTTCTGACAATCTTCGTGAATGGTGGAAAGATAAAGTCAGATTTGATAGAAATGGCCCAGCTGCCATAGCCAAATATCAAGCAGATAATTCGATTCCAGGCAAGAATGATGGGTGCAGCTCTCTTGGTCCAACTCCACACACCCTGCAAGAGCTTCAGGACACAACGTTGGGTTCTCTCTTGTCAGCACTGATGCAGCACTGTGATCCACCTCAGAGACGATTTCCATTAGAGAAGGGAGTTCCTCCACCATGGTGGCCCACAGGGAATGAAGATTGGTGGCCTCAAATTGGTTTACCTAAAGATCAAGGCCCTCCGCCATACAAGAAACCACATGACCTGAAGAAGGCATGGAAGGTGGGTGTTTTAACTGCTGTTATAAAGCACATGTCTCCTGATATTGCCAAGATTCGCAAGCTAGTGAGGCAGTCAAAATGTCTTCAAGATAAAATGACAGCCAAGGAAAGCGCCACTTGGCTTGCGATCATTAACCAAGAGGAGGCTTTGGCACGAGAGCTGTACCCTGACTATTGCCCTCCGTTGTCTTCATCTGGAGGTAGTGGATCTTTGGTTATCAATGACTGCAGTGAGTATGATGTTGAAGGGGCTGAGGATGAGCCAAATTTTGATGTGGATGACCAAAAACCTGATAGCCTCAATCCGTCCAATCTTGGGATGGATAGAATGAGAGGAAGGTTGCCAATTCAGCAACCTTCTTTTCCAATCAAGGGAGAGATTGTCACCAACTTAGATTTCATTCGGAAGAGGAAGGCTCCTAATGACTTTAACATGATAAATCAGCAAATCTACATATGTGAGCACCCTCAATGCCCTTATAGCGAAGTTCGCCTTGCATTTTCTGACCGGACTTCAAGGGATAATCATCAACTTAATTGTCCATACAGAGGCAGTTCTTCAGATTTTGGTGGGCCAAATTTTCATGTTAATGAAGTCAAGCCGGTTATCTTCCCTCAATCTTTCGCCCAACCCAAACCCACTGCTCAGTCTGTTAATTTAGTTCCACCTTCGTTAAATCTATCAGGGCTCGGAGTTCCTGAAGATGGCCAGAAATTGATAAGTGACCTTATGTCGGTTTATGATACAAATGTTCAAGGGAGCAAGAACATGAATTCCAGTAACTGTGTAACTGTAGAAAATGAAAACCTTTCCCAACCCAGCATTCAGCAGCAACAGAACAATTTCTTCCCTAATCAAGGAGTCGTGATGGATGGAAACTTCTTTGAAGACTCCAACATGTCCAATAATCAGCAGATGTTTGCCCGCGAGGAAGGTCATTTTGACCCGTTCAAGGCTTTTAACTCTCCTTTTGAAAGCAACCATCAGCACCACAACAGCAACAGCAGTAGCAACAACAACAATTTCCATTTAATGTTTGGGTCCCCTTGTGATTTGGCATCTTTTGATTTTAAGGATGAGATGCAAGCAGGCGTAGGAGGAATGGAATCTCTTCACAAACAGTCAGACATGTCATCAATATGGTATCACCATTGAAATGACTTGTGGAAATCACATGTATCATGGGAGTCTCATTTTTTCCCCTTCAAATCATGGGAAGTTCCCGTGTCTAAGAGAAAGGTAGTTTATTGCATTTTTCTTCACATGTAATAGTAGGTTATGGCCAAAAAAGTCCCTGTAGATCTAGATATTATGTGCTTGGCAGGTCTGGTATATGGGATTTATAAACAATGGATGCTCCCATTATATAACCCTGTATTATGTGTATGTTATCAGTGTAGCCCTGTTGTCCTAAAACTTTATGCAAGACTGTGATATAAATAAGATTTATAATTATAATTCTCTCTTTGGATTTTAGTTTCTCCCTTAATCATGGCCGGAAATTGTTAGTTCTGCCTTAATGGGCCAAACTATCAGTTCTTGTCACGCATGACTATGTGGGCTCCATTGTGTTACAAGATGCTTTTCATTATTTGATACTTACAAATTACTGATCAGTGGACTCTACTGTATGCAGACTTGCTGGTTTGCAAGTGAAGATCATGAATACTGTTTATGACACATGATTCAGTGAACCCTGCCATATATTGTTATCTGATTGGTCTATAGGTAGAACTGGTAGATGATATAACAGGTTAAGCAATCTGGAGAGAATTTGGTGTGGGTAAATTGGTTGGGAAGGGATATGGATTGAAGAAAGTTTTGTCCTTGTTATCACCCTTTTTCTGTTTTTCACTTGAGCTTATCCTCTGGCATGTGAGTATGGGACCCCAGAAATGGGACGTGCCAAGTTGAGAGCTGTTTGGTTGCGTGATGGAATTGGAGACCAGTGTTGGGGTGGTGGTGGGGTCCACGGAAGGGACTTGTCTTGTCTGTCTGTTTGTATTGTAATGTATGTGAGTGTCATTGGTCAATGTCCTAGCAAACCTTCTTTTTATTTTTCACATGATGTCTTCCATTTCCTTTCCACTTTGGTGAAATTAAGTGTGTCACATTCATGGGACCAGAGAAAATGGCACATCTCTTCCTTGGTCCTAGGCGGCTGCGCCTTCTTCCTTCCTTCCTTTGAGTGCTTATTTTACCCCACCCCACGTGTTGCTGTTCATTTCTTCTCTTCTCTTTCTTTCTTTTTTCTGCTTTTGTTTTGTTTTCTTGTTTTTACCTTTTACTCCTTCTCTTTTAAATCCTAGTGCTAATATTTGTGGACCTGAGTTCTCACTTTCTCGGCATTTAGCAAGTAAATGTCAAGTCCAAGTTTAGAGAAATGAAATAAAAAATGACTAGGAAGAATCATGACATATATTCACTTTAGGTGTTCTGTGTCAATTTGATATAAAGTATTATTTCCATCTCAAATTATCACACTAATGAGTTTGCAAATTTACTTTTTCAAAACGACTTTTAAAATATTTTTATATACTTAATTATTATACTGAAATATTATTTTAATTCTTTGTCCACATGAAAAGTAATATTGAAAAGGTATTATTAATAAAATATTTTTTCAAATTGTATATTTTAGGATAACAAAATTTTTTTAAAAATGTTTTATAATTTGAGACAAAATGAGCATATTGAGATTGGATAATAATCTTTGAACATGTGTTTTGAAAATTTAACAAATATGTGGATTGATTTGTATGTCAAGTTTTAGATGACTATCTTGATATTAAAATTTTTGTGATCTACTCTCTTGGTGTGTATGATTTCTGACATGATCTAATTATCTTTTTTTTTTTCCTTGCATGATTCTCTGTGCCTTACATTTAAAAAAGCATAAAAAAAGGGAGTAAATACTAGTAAAGCCCTTCATGGCTTCATCCCATATTGTTTCTAACTTTCTTTAAAATACGCATATTTGCCACGCAAAAAATTTATCTAGGGCTAGCCTAATTTGTTTAATAAAAAATAAAAAATAGAACGAAAAAGGTAATATCATAAATGTGAAAAGTCATTTGTATTTGTAAATAAAAATTAAAATTTAAAATAATAGTCATAGAAATATAATATTTTAAAATAAATGTTGTTAAACAAGAAGTTTTATCTGTAGGTTTGCTTGATATGTTAAATAAAAAATAAAAAAATAGATAAAAAAAGTAATATTATAAATGTGACAATTTTTTGTTTCCAAAATAGAAACTAAAAATTAAAATTAAAATAATAATAAATAATTAATCATCATATAATTTTTTATATGAAATTGATGGTTTATGAATAGTAGTATGATTTAATGAATATGATTTGCCTTGAATTACTTTTTTTTTTGTATTAGTTTTTAAACGCTTATTTTATCAGTTATTGTAATTTGTTATGTCAACAAATCTAATGTTCGTAAAATCACATTTTGAAAAGATACCCATGCGATGCATAAACTAACGATTTAAAATGCATGATTGAACCGTACAATAGTTGTTCAAATATAATATCTATTACTCATAAGGGCATTGCATATGATTCCTTCACTCATTTAGGTTAATATGTAAGATATTATTGATTCAATATATAATAAAAAAAAAACATATCATAGACTTTACATTGCAATTCAATTATGTAATAGTTAACAATTGGTAATAGATTCCAACATGCATGTCTCTCTCTCTCTCTCTCTCTCTCTATATATATATATATATATATACCTAGTTTGATTTGATTGGATTTTAATATTGTTAGTGTTTAATTAGAGGTAATTGTATCAAAGATATTTTTATTCACACATATTCAAATACTAAACTTTATACTTGAACAACCGTAACTCATTTTACTAAAGGCTGAAAGGACCTAGATTATTTTATCATATATATATATATATATGTATGTATATGTATGTATATATATATATATATATATTAAATAGAGGTAAAGCAGTTTTTAGTCTTTCACGTTTTGAAGTTCCATCAATTTAGTTGTTTAACTTTAATTTCTATTATTTCAATTCTTAACATTTGTTTCAGTAATCAAGTTACTCTTCTAAGTTTTGTTAGATAAAATAACCCTAAAAAAATTAATGTGAAAATTAGATTATTGATATGGAATATACACATGGATTAAATAAAACACATCAACCAAATCTGACAAGTCCTAATTACTTATCAAAATCCATGATAGTGATGATAATATAATAACATAATAAAATAAATAACATAAAAGTAATTAAAACTTGAGAGATATTTAAATGATACGTTTTATTTAATTCACGTGTTACACGTCAGTAATTTAATTTTCACATCACCTTTTTTTAAAGTTTATTTTATCTTACAAAATTTAAAGGAATAGCTTAATAAACATGAAGGATTAAAATGACATAAATCAAGGGAATGTTTGGCAACTTATTTTGAAAATGATTTTCCGTTCTTCAAAATAAAAAAAATAAAATTATTTAGTAACATATCTTTAAAAAGTGTTTTGAAAAATAAAAAAATAACATATTATTTTAAAAAAAGAAAAATAAAAATATTTTTTAAGTGTTTTGGTAATATTGTTCTGGAGAATAAAAAAATAAAAAAAATTATTTTTATTTTTTTCTTAAAACATGTTATATAAAATAACAGTTCTCAAAACAATAAAATAAAAATAATTTTAAATAAATTTTAAAGTTAAGAGATCAAATCAATAAAAATAAAAGTTTCTTTATATATATTTACTTTAGATGTGAACTTTGTACTATATTACATGCATTAATTTATTGCATCATCCTCTTGAAAATGTCCAATAAAAAAAAGGCACCATTGCCGACATATTTTTGTTTGAATCCCAATGTTTTTTTTACTTCGTAATAATATGTGAATCTCAATTATTCAAACTCGTTTTCATGCTCTCGTAGTTCATCAATCTAATTATGAGTAAGTTGGGTGTACAGTTGATTACTAGATTGATGAAAAATTAAAATTATTACCCAAACTTAATTTTTTTTTATCGTTTTCAATTAAACGAGTATTAAAAATAACGCTTTCAATTAGTTTTGAAATGAATGTCTTTAGTCTTTACCCCATATATCAACAAAAAAAGCTACTCTTAAAATCTCAAAACAAAATTTGATTAATTAGGCTGAGATGAATTTATGTTAGAAGTGAAATCAAATTGAGTCAAACATTATCATGGTAAAATTTTTACATATTTGAATACTTTTAATTTTGTAAAACCATTTGTAATAATTCACGTAATTTATCATAATTTAATAACAGTGTAACCTATTTTTCAAATTCTGTACAATGTACATGGAGATTTATTTTGTTTTAAATAAACAAATACAAATATGCCATATGGGATTTGCTGTTGAAACGTGTATATTTCTTTCTACAATTAATGATATCAATTTGGAAAATAAATTGAAATATTCAAATTAATCAAATTGAGCATTGAAGAACAAAATATACTTAAATGAATTCTTCTTGAGGACGAAATAATACAATCCGAAGAGAAACATAAAGTTGATGTTGATAGTGGTTGGTGCACACCTAAAACAATAATATCCTGCAATAACTGTCATTAACCTTAAAGGAATTAATTTAGGTTGTGAAATATTATTAGTTTCACTAATTTAAATCTTGTTTATATGCATACCGTACCCAAACATGGTTACTAATTTAGATTTAAATATAGTTTTTTGACCAGCAGATTTAAATATAGTTTGGTTTCAAATAAATAATAATAATTCTCCCTAAACTATTTTTTTCATACATAAAATCTGAACTTAAAATCAATTTAAAACTTAATGATAATATATCTCTACCAATAAATTTTTAAATTTATTTATTGACTCTTTGTTTAATATTCCTCTCACTGTGGACAATATGTCAATCATTTAGATTTGAATTTGATGAGTCTCTCAAATCTTCTTATCAATGAACATCTCATGTGTCATTATAGAGTTTGTCAATTGAATCTAACGGTTGCCGAAGATGTTGGTACAAGATATGGAGAGAATACTAAATCACAACGTTACCTTTTGTTATTTCCTATATATTAATCCAATAATTTACATGACTACATAGAAATTATTGAAATACATTCTTATAGAATTGCCTTTTAACTCATCGTTTCATTTATTCTTGATCAAGTATGAATTTTCAAGCCTTGATGAAATCTCACGATTATAGTGTAAACACTCAATAGATGAGAAATTTTAGGACAATTGTAGAATTCATATCATATTCCATAATATCATTCATTATAAACCATCGATTGGATGTGCAAAAGTAAAATAAATTGGTATTTTTATTTCGTTCTTTACTCATGTAAATAATAATTTCTATCTCATATTTTTATTGAATTTTGTTTTGAGCATGCACAATGTAAGCATAACCTTTATTTTAAAAAGATCAAATATATAAAAAAATAAAAAAAGTACAAAATAAGCGTTCCTATGGAAGCCTTTTTAATAACTTTTTTTTTGGTACAAACCTTTTCAATAGCTTTGTATGCGCAGTTAACTGAGCAATAAATCAATCAAATCATACCTAATAAGCTGTGTTACCTTTGGTCATTTTTTGATGCACAACTAAGAAAATACATTGGACCTAACTAAGGCAATGACTTTATCTTCTTCTTCTTCTTCTTTTTTTAAATACCAATCGAGCTCATCAATCTCATGGATCATTCAAATTTATATTTAATTTAATTTTTACGTTTTCAATATTTTTATAGTAATAGATGCAGAATTTAAAATTAACACTTTTTTATAAAAAAATTAATTTATCATTTATGGAAGCCTATCTAAATAAAAAATAAATTCATTATTTTAATTTCGACTGCAAACATTTATCAACTTACATATGTTTGCAATCAAATCTATGCTTTATACTACAAGCATTTAAAAATACTCTATTTCTATGATGCATTATTCACAGAAGACTTTGTGAAAAATCCTTTTGTCCCCAAATCTCTAGGGACTTCCATTTGCATATGCTTTCGACTTGTCTATTTAGATCAGTTAAAATTTAGCCAAGTCATGTGAGAAAATTTACTAAAAAAAGCAAAAAAAAAGTAATATAACGAATACATGAATATTAACTAACATGAGTTAGATCTAACATAATAAATTAGTTTCTCACAATATGATAAATCAAAATTCAATTCTTCTCAAGAGAAATATTGACATTTGTCTAACAGTGTCTTCAATATGATTATTTTCAATATGAAGAAGCAGATACTTGTAAACAATAAAAAAATACATGAATTATAACAATATGAGTAAATTTAAAAGAGGGAGCCATGGAGACTGTTATAGTAATGAAGAAATATCAACTATACTGAATTAACATATGAAAATGTCAGTTATTAAAAGTAATGTAATTGGTATTGATAATAATGAAGTTGGGCATAGCAAAAATGGTTAGTCTCTCATAATGTACTGGACCAATATCTTATTAGTAGAGGATCTTATATTTAACATCTGACCATACTTTAAATATAACTGTCTTCAATAAAAAAAAATACTTCTAGGTAATTAAAAAAAATGTAACTAATATAATTGATACAATACTTGTTCGTGAATAAATTAGTCAGTCATACCGTTGGACTAAATCATTGCCCTCTTTCCATGGATTTCTCAAAACATTACACACTACAAATGTGAAACGATTCACTCATTTGTAATTCGTGTATAGCTATAAAATAAAAAATAATCATAATCAATCAATTGTTATATAATCTTTGTAGGAAGTTGATTGTTTATGAATAGTGATAGGATTTGATGAATATCACTTACTTCAATGCTTTTCTTTTGTTTAATTGATTTTTGTTGGCAATTATAATTTTTCATGTTAGTGAGTGTCATAATTACCTTAAAATTTAAATTGTAAAATATTGCTGTGAACTTAAAATACTACTCTCTCCGGTTCAAAATATAAGTATTTTTTTTAAATATACATGCCAATAAAGTCTAAATTCTCATATATATATATATATATATATATATATTTTACCCTTAGTTTCAATCATCAATGCATTTTATGATTAGTGATAGATAAATTTATAAAAAAAAATTATATTCATAAATACATAATAAATATATGGGGTAAAATGATATTTTTTTTACATTTATTAAATTACTTATATTTTGAATTAAAATTATAGAGTTGAAAAAGTTAGTTATATTTTGCCCTAAACCAAGTAGAGGATTCAAAGAAACAAGCAAGCAAGCAAACAAAAATAAAACTATAAAAGGGACCGCAATGCAACTTCTAAGTTGAACAGCGTAGAATGTTGCACCAATCCATTCCCATGAGATTCCTGTATCTCAATTTCTTATCATTTTAAAATTTCTATCATCATTATCATATTATTTTGATTCCTCTTCTATCTCATCTTATCTCATTGTTTTTTGGGAAGAAATCTCATTTTGGGCTTTTAAATTTTCTTTTATGGGTCCAATTTGTTCTTAAATATTTTTGGTCATTGCCCAACAAACTTTTGAGGCCTTGACCCAAAACAAAGACTAAAGTTTGTTTTTTTGAAAAATAATAACAAAATTCCTTTAAAATATGTAAATGATAATTTAATATCTTAAGATGCTATAATTTTTTTTGAAGTCTCTAAGAATTTTTTATCATTAATGAATTTATTTAAATTATTAAATTATTTTTATTGAAAATAAATGATTTATCAATTTTGTTTTTTTAATAAAAAGCTATAGGAAAACCGTGCTATCATATTAGCGTATAAAAAATTTATACAACCAAGAGGCGAAGTATCAAAAATATGAAATCTAGAGCTTCTGATAGAAGCTTGGTGAGCCAACCAATCTGCACATTTATTTGCTTATCTAAAAAAGTGATTAAAAGTGACCATCCAATCTTCACAAATTTTGTTTAAATATTCGCAACTTTTCTTTCATTGCTGTTGTATTGTTGTAAATATAAAAAAGAAAGTTATAAATATTTAAACAAAACTTGTAAATTATTTATTTTTAAAAAAGATAATTTGATAATTTATATAAATTCATTAATGATAAAAAAGTCTTTAAAAACTTTATAAGAATTATGACATTTTGAGTAATCAAATTATCATTTAAATACTTAAGAGGATTTTTATTGTCATTTTTTCATTTTTTTCCCTCTCTTTAATGCATGGTCACCACTCAAATAGGGTTTACAAAAGTTATACTTTTTTTTTAAAAAAAAAAAGTCTTCATAAAATTAATTTGCAAGTCACCGGTTAATGAAGTCTTTGCATTGGAGTTAATGTTTTAAACGTCACAATTCTTTCACGGTCCAATCATTGGTTAAATCGATGATAATAATTAAATAAAAAATGACGTTGATATGCACACATTTATATGTAACGTTAATTTGGCAAGAAAACACAATATATCAAATTATTAAAATGATAATATCACAAATCCACAATGTGTCTTAGTTGCCAACACAATAACACCACAATATGTAAGATTGAAGGATTTAGATCTTTCAAGTGCCAATTTTTCCTTTACTCAAGATTTGCCTTAGCAAACTTGTTCTGGGTTTTTGGGTTAATTTTAGATTTATCAAACCTTCCCAATTCAAAACGAGCCAAGGCAAGCCGCTCTCCAAAATGAGTTAATAAGTTAAGGAAAGTATCTATAAGAAGGCACCTTATAATAAGGGCACATTTTTCATAAGTTTGTTTGATTAGTATTAGTCTCCATATTTTTTTTCCCAATTAAATCTGCTATTGTGTATAATATAATCCTATTAATTTTATTATTGAATCAATAAAATTATAATGAGTTGTGCATTATATGAACAAAATAGCTACTAACTTTTTTGTACACCTCTATTTGTTATGTTTTTTCCCCCCTTTTTGAGGCTTTGTATTTAAAGATTTTGATTTAATATTTTGTTTGTCTTTTTTTTTTTGCTTGATATTTATTTTTTACACAACTCAACATAATTTTAACAAGTGAGTACAAAAAGAAATAATGTTTATATACATGTTAATCATAAGTTTTTATAGTCATATTTAAAAATATCAAGACTAAAATTGCAAGCATATAAGATTTGAAAGGGCTTGAAACAATGAAAATAGTATACAAAATTAATATCAAAACACCTTAAAAATATAATTACCAACAATTATATTTTTCTTTAATTAAATTAAAATTATAGATTATAGATAATTATAATTATAAGAATTCGAAAAAGGATAGTCCTCTCCAGGTCCCCAAAAAAAAAAAAAAGAAAAGAAAAAGGACAGTTCTGCAAATTTATCTCCCTCCTCTTCCCCGTTACCTGGTCTTCCCCAACGGTGCTCCTGCGAATTGAGATCCAAGGGAGGGTTCTTTCTGCTCCCTAGCTGCTGCCCTGCTCTGTCCCGCAATGCAACCAAACACTCGAGCTGATGCAAAAGAGGCTTCTTTTCGTTTTCTGACCCAAACTTTCGCTTAACTAACCGAGTCCAAAAAGGTTTCTCCGGAGCGAAAACGTAACCGTAACTCTGCCCCACAAGTGCGAAAGGAGAGTGAGGGTTTTGCAATAGCTAAGAGAGACGGATGGACGAAGATCAAATTCTGGGATTTGTTACTACGTACCTGAGGAAGAAAGGGTTTACGCAAACAGAGCACGCATTTCAGGAGGAGCTGCAACAGAATAAGAACACTTCCTCCGCTAATTCTCTTATCGAACCTGACATTGCCAAGCACATCCTTGCCTTCTCCAAGTATTTTTCCTTTTTTCTCCATCTCAATTTTATTTCATTTCATCTTGTTTGCTGCCCCTAATTTACGCGTTAGCGGGTTGCTGATTTGAACTTGCGGATGGTTATGGACTTTGCTCTTGTAAGAGTTGCAGGTTCCTTGAGGCAATCTTTCTTTGCATAGGATTTTGTTTGCTCTTAACGGCTACTCTGATAGAGATATGCTGCGCGCGTAATAAACTTCCATATAAAAATCGGCAACTGCCTCTCTTGGCCATCTTAATGATATGTAATCAAGCATCACGCGGTCTGCGAAGCCAGTTTTCAACTTTGTTTAAATACTAGTTGTGTTAGCAGCATTACTTAAGGGTTGTGGATTTTAGGATAGGACATGTTAGAAAGTTAATTTATTCGTAATAATTTTACATTGTTGTGGATTTGCAAAATTTATGTGCTGTTGATATTACATCTTTGAGGTTTTCAACCCAAGAAACTTGCTCGGATTTGGGTACAAGTATTAATTTAGCTGTGTTACAGTTAATGCAAGTGTTCACACTGTCAGTATAATGATAAGGATTAGTCAATAAACTTAGCCCTGGCCCTTCAAACTTAGTCAGATACATTAGTCTCAGTTACACTTGGTCTAGAGGATATCAATAACTGACTTGTATGAAAGACACATACTGTACCTTGATGAGTTGAGTTCAATAGATATAATACAGTTCATACCATTTCTCTGATTCTTGTAATACATCGCACCCAACTTTTCAGATTCTCACTGTTTTAGTCCCTTCGAATATATGCTTGACGGCCTTGAAGAAGTATCATTCAGTTACGAAGAATGAGACTTTGGGCATGTGTATGAGAATTTTTATTGTCTTTTCGCATAATCAAGATGCCCTCCCAGACTGCTGGCAATGTTTGTTGAAAAGTTGGATATTTAAAGGTTTGAGATTGGACTGCTTTCTATGAACAACACTAATTTGTACTGGATTAGGTGTCCAAACCTACTTGGTTGCCCATCTGAGTGACTCAAACATCAATGCAAGTGTGCCATAAAAAATATAGTTTGGATCCCCTACAGAAAAGGAAACAGTATATCTTTGTGCCAACAAGTTATGATATGAAAAAGAAAAAGATAAATTTATTATTTAGCTGAAGTAAACTGTAAGAGGATCAAATGGATTACTATTCCAGTAGGCCTATGCATTTCCATACTGATGATGTGCTTTTATACCGGTAGTTATAAATGGTCTTGACATTTTCAGTGTTTGTCATGGTAACGATTGCACAAAGATAATTTTTGAACTGGAATGTTTTCCTAAACAAAATTCATCTGCTAAAGGTTAGGTTGACATATTCTCGGGACATAGCCATCCAATTGAGTGAATCCTACCTACTAGATTACATTCCAAATTGTTGTCATTGATATAGTTCAATGAATATCCTTTAATTTATAGGTTAGAAAGTGGTCCTGCAAGATTTCATGATGGGTATAGCAGGCTCAGATCATGGGCATATAGTTCATTGGATTTGTACAAGGTAAAATGTCAATTACGTGCTCTCTCATCTGAATTTCACTTTTGAAATCATTCTATTTCATTTTCTTCTGTTATTATGTGTTTTGCCTTGTCCTTGCAGCATGAATTATTGCGTGTGCTTTATCCGGTGTTTATTCATTGTTTTATGGATCTTGTGGCAAAAGGGCATATTCAAGAAGGTATAGATAAATTGATATATGCACTAGTTTTTTGTTTGTTACCCAGATTGCAAATTTTCCGTTATGAGCTGGCCATTTAATATATATTCTTATGCTTTTTGTTTACATGCTTGTGGTTGATATCCTCAGCTCGGAACTTTTTTAATACCTTCCGTGAAGACCATGATATGATGCACTTACGAGACCTTCAGAAGTTGGAAGGTGTTCTTTCTCCTTCTCATCTGGAGGTTGGCTACCATCTAAAATTTATCATTTTTCAATTCTTCTGTTGTTGGATAAATAGCTTTAAATAATCAGACAATGTTGTTTCTCAGGAAATGGAATTCGCTCATTCCCTTAGACAGATCAAATTTAACATAAAGATATGTGAGGTAATTTCTTGATTCTTCTGGGTTAATCTGTCAGTTATGCTGTAATTTAAATTTGTCCAACATTTTTTTCCCTGATTGGTTAAAGGATCTTGGCAGCAATTTAGCATTTGATTCCAATAGCAGGTTGCTTTATTTTTAATGACACAATAAATCTTGAAATCTGCTGATATTGATTAATCATTCTTTATTTCCCTTTTCTTTAATACATGTATCTGTTGTTTTGTAATTTCCATTATAAGGAATGGTCCTTTCATTTTTTAACTAAAATGGTTGAGCTATATTCCTGGGAAAGATGATATGAGTTAATGTTTTGCCAGTATTCCTATGAACTTCTATTGCAACATCTCCACAGTACGCAGTCCACCACCATACTTGGTATAATTAATGAGCATATTGACTTCCAAGGTACTTCTCTTCAGGTTAAGTTTATCTGTTCAGTTGTACTTGTTAAGATTGCTGGCATGGGTGTTCAATTCTTCCCACATTTGCAGTTACTCCTGGACAACCTAGCTCAATTTCTGATGATCCAGAGGCTGTTACTCTTGCTGGAAGCAGCCAGGATGCAGCAAATCAGATAAATCAGAAAGAAATACATTGGGGGGTGAGTTAGTTAACTTATGTATACGAAACATGGCCATGTTAGAAATTATTCTGTTTATGATAATTTTATTTATGTGATCCCAATTGCCATTCTACTTGGAATAATTTTAGTTCCAATGATGATCTGATGCAATCTTCTCTGGACCTAGTTCTTTGGTCTGGATATCAGTGTACAACAATAGGATGAGAGAGTCATTTTTTCTGTGAAAACTTTAACTTAGGAAGCACTCAAATCAATTGTTCTGTCTTCTAATACATGGTTCCATTCCTTGTTATGATTGTGCCTTCATGGTGCTTGGAAGTTTGAATGATGCATGATATTAGCATTCAAGGTCTAATTGTAAACCGACACATAAACTTTGCTGGGCAAGCCCTTGGTTCCTATAATGTGGAAAAAAAAACTAACATGGGAGGATAAAATAATTTGTGCTGTGAAGATATTTGCTTAGCATATACTCATACCAGATGTGTAGTCTTCTGCTTCATGAGGGGGAAGGGGGCAAAGTTATTGAGGGTGACACCAGAAATTAACTCATTATATAAAGTAAATGACCAGCTTTGTTGCTTGGAAAAAAAGCATATGAATATATATATACACGTACGTACATATGTATGTATTTTTGTTGAAAACTACATATTTTAGCTCCACTATTGATACAAACTCAACATTATACGCATTGAGATTCCCCAGAAATGAAGTGCAAATATCACATGCTGTTACTTTGGTTGTCTCTGCTATTTCACGAAATGACCCAAAATTTGCCATGGTTTAGAGTAGCAAGAGAAAACTTGAACTGTAAAAAATTGGTGTGTAACTGATTCAGTGTCCAGTTTAAACTCAAATTTATAGTCATCATGCTTGGTATGACGTTATGTTGAGCTGGCTGTGTTGATTATTACTCGCTTATAGGGTAACTAATTGGTTGTAAAATGTGATCCTGCCCAGTTGCTTGAAGACTCTCTAGAAGAACGCCTGGAGAAGGCTGGTGCTTTGCTTTCAGATTCTGAAAAGGGGGAAGGGGAAGCCAAAGAAGGGGAGAATGAAGAGAATAAGGTGCTTGTTATTTTTAAACCTCAATACTTCTAATTATCAGGCCTCTCCTCTGGAAAGATGATATTGCATTATTGAACAGCATTCAAGCACTTTCTGATGCATGAGTTTTTCGTTGAATACATCTTTTATTACTTCACTTAATATCAAGTATGAATTTATTTTTGTTGTTCTTCTCAAGTTATTTTGAATAATTTTTAACTCTTGTATTTTACTTGTTTGCATTTAGAAAAGATCAATTGAAGGAGGAAAGCAAGGTGCTTCAATCAAGAAAGTAAAGAAGGACAAGGGTGGGACTGCATCAGGGAAAAGTGCAAAACCTGATGCTAATACTGTGCCTGCAGCGCCACGTGTTAAACCAGAACTCCCCTTGCCCATAATGTATTAACTTCTGAAAGTTCACTTCTTCATTCAACCTCATTAAATTTACATGTAGGCTGTGCATCAACGCAGAAGGCCGTACTGTTTGTCCTTTTCGGTTGGAATAATTGCAAAACCCAAGTAGTGTTTTTATTTCAAAATATTAAATGAAGACAGTTACCCAAGACCCAGCAATGAGTTTTTCCATACTTCATTTCTACATTTTTGTAGTTATTATGCTGTCAAATGTTAGCCATGTGAAGGTGTTAATATTTGTACAAAGAAAAACTAGGTGTTAATATGTATTGGAGGGCTGATTTTTCACTATAAACTAGTAAATCTTCTAATTACATTCCATTGAATTATACAATGTTTCATTATTGCAGTCCAACAGAAGTAGAGCAGTCTATCCTTGAAGATTTAAGGAACCGTGTACAATTGAGTAGTGTTGCACTGCCTTCAGTTAGCTTTTACACGTTTCTCAATACGCATAATGGGTAATGTACTAATACTTGGCAGATCAACCTTATTTGATTATGCTTTGAATTCAATTGCTAAATGCTTATTTTTTGGTAAACTGTTACAGTTTAAGCTGCTCATCAATATCCCATGATGGTTCATTGGTTGCTGGAGGGTTTTCTGACTCATCACTGAAGGTTTGGGATATGGCAAAGCTTGGACAACAGACTGTCAGTTGTAAGATAGTAGTTATCAGATTTAAGTTTTATATTTAACTGTGCATGTCTCATTCTTTGCTGAACATTTGTGGGTAAGTGTAGAAAGAACATCGATAGTTTTGAGGAATCATCATTGTCAATATAAAAATATAAATTTATGTGATAAAAAATGAATTTATAGGGAGCTATATTATTGATAAATCATCAATAGTGAGGTTCCTTTTGAGCACTGTATAGCTTTTTAAAAAAAAAAAAAAATTCTCCACACATTTCATTGTGCTATGTGCAAATTTTTGTTTTCTATTTGCCCACTTGTTTCAATACATACAATATTTCTCCGGTGAATTGTATGAGAAAAAGATATCTGCTTATTTTTTAAAGCCTGTAATGTGCTTTGGTGTCCTAATACAAGTTATGCAACCAAAAATGGGAAAAATATATAACAAAATTGAGCAAGATATTGGTGCTATTTGCAAAAGTGAGCTTGGTAGAAGAATGGAGGGAAGATTGTGTGTGTCTAGAGCAACATAATATGCTTATATTAAGTTTTACTGGATGTAATAGTCCACTAATTAATTCCTTTGTTATCAGCTCTTTCACAGGGTGAGAATGACTCATCTCAAAATGAACAAATACTTGGGCAAAGTGGTGGGAGAAGACAGTATACATTATTTCAAGGTCATTCAGGGCCAGTTTATGCAGCCAGTTTTAGTCCTGTTGGGGATTTTATTATTTCCTCTTCAGCAGACTCAACTAGTATGTTAATATGGACTGTTCTTCTTTGCTTTTGGTATTTAGCTTCACTTTGTTTCTTCAGAATTTTCAGCTGTGGGCTCTAAATCATAGATGGATTATGCAGTTAGATTATGGAACACAAAGCTTAATTCAAATCTTGTTTGCTATAAGGGCCACAACTACCCTGTCTGGGATGTTCAGGTAAGGGCTCTTTTTTCTAAGCTTTTCTAAATTCAGCTGATTTTTCACCTGTGTATTCTGATGACATGTAGAATAATTGTAGTGCCTGCATACTGTGGAAAAGGTGGTTCACATCATCTTGTGCATCTTTGCTTTCCTTCATCATACAAGTTTTTTTTCCCATTTATTAATGATAATCTTAATATTTGTGCGGCTTCTCTCTTTCCCAGTTACCTCTCTATGATGAGTCCTTAGTTTTGGCTAGTGCGTTCCTCCATATGCAGTCTCCTACATTATGAGATAGATCCCATGGATCTTGTTGAATGCTAGATAAAATATGCGGCATTCTTATAATCCAATATTATTTGGGAGGGAAACAAATTTCATAGTTTTCATTTACCAAGCTTCTAGTAGGTTTAGATATACTTAAATGTATCTGATCTTTGGAATCAATTGGAGGCCCCTTCATGTGCTGCAGCTTTCCTTAATATGATCACATATATGCATGATTTTCTTCTTTTTGTTTTTGTTCGTTATATTTGTTTCATTCTTTTTTCCTACTCTTGCACCGTTGGGGAATTATTGTAATGCACATTCTAAAATGCTGCTTTTCTTTTGGTGCAGTTTAGTCCTGTGGGGCATTATTTTGCCAGTGCTTCACATGATAGAACTGCTAGAATTTGGTCCATGGACAGGATACAGCCTTTAAGAATAATGGCAGGGCATTTGTCAGACGTTGATGTGAGTTATGAAGTCCAATACCCTTTCATTCTCTTGCTTTCTGACTTGATTTGGCAAATCTCAGTTTCAATCAAAGCTCTTGGATTTATTGTTGCCAAGTCAGAAAAATTCTTTAATCTGTTACATAGGAATGCTTACCTGTTTTATTCTCTTGTTTAGTGTGTGCAATGGCATGCCAACTGCAACTACATTGCTACTGGCTCCAGCGACAAAACAGTTCGATTATGGGATGTGCAGAGTGGGGAGTGTGTCCGGATTTTCATTGGTCATAGGAGCATGATTTTGTCTTTGGCAATGTCTCCTGATGGTCGCTATATGGCATCTGGTGATGAAGATGGTACAATCATGATGTGGGACCTCTCTAGTGGTAGCTGCCTCACGCCTCTGGTTGGTCACACCTCATGTGTCTGGACACTCGCTTTCAGGTGATCCATTGCTCAAATTATTATATATTTCAGATGTGATCATGGATTTAAGGTTTTTCAGGCACATCCACGTCCTAATCCTGCTTTTGCCCTCTAACATTGTTGTCGGATGTGTCAGCTGTGAAGGTACCCTTCTTGCATCTGGATCTGCTGATTCTACTGTGAAGTTATGGGATGTGACTACCAGTGCAAAACTTCCAAGGACTGACGAAAAGTATTTTGATCTAATTTGAACAAATCTAACCTTTCAATGTCTGTCTTCAGAAATTTTTTTCCTTCCAAAAATCAACTGCATCATATGTAATTCGCAGGAGCGGGAATACTAACAGACTCAGATCATTGAAAACTCTGCCGACTAAATCTACTCCTGTTTCGTCGTTACGGGTAAATGTTCAAATTCTTTATTAGCATTATTTCTTGTTTATCCATTGACACTTCTGAATCATATTGAAGCCTTTATTAGCATTATTTCTCGTTCATGGTGCAGTTTTCTCGGAGGAATCTACTTTTTGCAGCCGGAGCTCTTGCAAGAAGTGGTTAAACTATGCTTTTATCAAGCAATGTAGCGCATGTTTGTCTATTTTATTCTGTATTTGCAATTCATTCAAACTTTTGAGTTATAGAACATTTTGTCAGGATGCTGAAGAACCACCGTGTCCGAGATCTTCACTTTATTGTCATGGTTTCATACATTTTGAAAGTTCTACTTTGTGCTGGCTGGCTGACTCGCCGGACACGTCACGTGGATGTCGAGTATAGGACAATCTAAGCTCGTCTTTTGGGGTTTAGAAACCTTCTATTGGCTGCTTTGATGTATTGAGGTTCCTGCTTCTACTTAGTTTGCTCTCTCTCTCTCTCTCTCTCGGTCTATTTTGTATGGCTTGAAGTTGTAGTCTTTGTATTTAAAATTAGAGAGGAAGGTTCTGCATGAATTCATGATGCTCCACTTGAGGGATATGAGGAAATATTTTAGGGTTTCTGCTAACCTGTGAATGAATTTTGGGTCATGATTTTCTTGACTGTAAAATTTATTTCTGGACACAGCTAAAAGATATTTGCCAATATTTGTATACTTTACTTTGATTGTTATCTTTTTTCCCCAAATGTTTTTGTCTTTTCGGTGAAAGAGCTTTGCCTAGAGCCAAGACTAGCAACAGCTCATAGGCTTTAAACGTACCTTTTTTGGGCAAGCCTTTTTTCTCAGTTATTCTGAGAACTGGACCACTCGGGTTTGATCTGGAATCGGTCCGATATCCGGTACAGTCGAAGGAGAAAACTAACGAGCTAGGGAGTCAATTAAAAACAGGTAGAATTGGCTTCAATTTGTGCAAAACAATTGAATTGGAGGTTGAAGCGGTCATTTTTATTTTATTTTATTTTAATTCATGTTTCTAAACTAAAATTTATACCTCTATATGCATAGTAAGTATCAGAAAAAGAAGAAAAATAAATAGTCCCATAAAAAATATTTATTTATAAATTATAAAATTAGAAATTATAAATTAAGAAAAAAGTATGTACATATTGGAAAAAGATGAAATGAATATTATCTTTCTTATTATATATTCTCTTCATTTAAAAATGTAAGATATTTTTAATTGAATTTTACCTCCTAATAAAGTAGTTATCTACTTTTAACTAACCTTATCTTTTTATATTTAACCTTATTAAACACCCTACGATAAATATAAAGTCATTAATAATAAGGGCATTTAAAAAAAGTAATAATTACATCTTAAAAGATTAAAAATGCTTTATATTTTTTAACATCTAACTCCTCAAAAAATGTTTTACACTTTTGAATGGAGGGAGTAATATTATATGTTTTTTTTTTAAATTTTAGGCAGTCATAAACCTTTTGGTGAAAATAAAATAATAAAAGGCATAACTTTAGCAGAGCATAAATTTTGGAAATTAAAGCCAAATAAAGATTTTAAATATATTTTACTTTACTCCGAGCTTTGATGTGGTATGTATGTAATTTTAGTTTTATACTTATACAATTAAAAATCATGAATAATTTTTAAAATATCGAATTTGATATTTAGTATGCAAATGCAAAACCTTCAAAATAATGATTCTTTTAAGTTTGCAAATTTATGTAGACAATTCTTTCGCTGTTAGTTTATTGATTAAATTTATGTAGACAAATGGGTGTAGATGTCATCCAATATGTAAGGTTGGTGTTCAATAGAAGAAGAAATTGTCTTCCTTCCTTCTGAATCGGCAACAAAATTACCGAACAAATCTTTTTCAAAAAATGACAGTTATATCCCAAATAATTGAATTAATGACCGACTAAATTTTCAAAAAAAAAAAGAATTATAAATATCAATTTAAATAGTTATAGATAGAAATTTTTGTTACAATTTAATAGTTATATTTAATACTTAAATACTTATTTACAATTGAAATTCTTGAACTTGCAATTATCTAAAGAGATATTTTCAACTTATTTAAAAAAAAAAAGTCAGAAACCTCTATGTTATTAATTTAATGTTTTGATACCTAATTATCATCCTCTCTCATTTATTTTAGGATCCTCATATCTACGTAGCTTTTGCCCAATATATATATATATATATATATATATATCTGTGTAGCCGTGACATGAGCCATTGAGAAAAGAAAAAAAAGAAAAAATTTCTTTAAGATCCCTTTGTCCGTTAAGCCATGCTAGGAGCCATCTTTCACCAGCTTGGAGCCGATACTATAGCTCCGGGAGGTTACTGTTCATTGGGCCACTAATCTAAGCCAGGAGCCGTGTGTTCAGAGTGGGGGTGGATTTGTTTTGTTAGTGATATTGATTTGCCCTTCATAAAAAATTAAAAAAGCTTTTTAGAAATTTTTATTTTATTTTACCTATCATTTTAAGAAGTTTATAATAATACATCTTTAGTTTTATTTATGAAGCACTTTCAACATATTTTATTAAAACTAAAAAAATTTAAAATTTAATAATTTATCAGCTTTGACTGCATTAAATATATATAATTTAATATATATTTTTTACAACATTCAATAAAGGTTAAATAAGAAAAATTTATAATAAAAATTTAATAAGGTGATTTGTATATATGATCAAAAAATTCTTTTCCTCTTTCCTATAAATAAAACCATAAAGAATATATATTAATATTTTTACATTATACATTTATAGGAAATTATTTCTAACAAGGAAGAGGGCACTAAGTACTAGACATAGAAAATGAAACCAGGGCAAAGAACATTGACAATTGAAATAATTCGAGATGTAATATACTTATGATAAAATACACAAGTTGTACCACAGTGGTTATTTACAACAAGGTAGAAATTAAGGTTGTACAAAAGATTGGACATCATTAAACTTCGACCTAACTCGAACTTTGATCTTTTTCATGAAAAAAATTGGATTAAGTAACTTGTAGTTCGGTCTTATTCAGTGATAACCTGAATATTATAACAAGACCGGATTTGATCTATAGGACTTGGTCCTGTTAGTCCAGTAATCTTTTAGCTATTTTTTTTCTTTTTCCAATATAAAAAGCAACAATTCATTTCAATTTAATAAACTTAATTAAAATAATAAAATCACTTATAATTATAATAAATCCAAAATAGTTTCCATCAACAAGAAATAAATATTTCAGTTACAGTGCAAATGATTTAAATTTATAATTTCAACAAAAATAACACTCAACAAACTTCAACAACACTACATTACAACAATAATTTAGAAACAAACTCAACAAATCTTTATGCAATCATCTTCTTAATATCAATTACACTTGAAGCATTTATCAAAAATAAATTAATTATAATTATATTAAATAAATTAATAGGATTGAATTGGATTAAGTGATTCAGATGCTCAGTTTCCTATTTAATCCAAGTTGAAGAAATAATCTAGTCTTTTCAATTTTTTTGATCCTTAAGGACTAGTATTTATAAAGGCTGAACAAGACAGATCATTTTGAGTTAGATTGGGTCAAACTAAATTGAAAGACTTTTGCACAGCTCTAATATTAGAAAGTATTGACAATAAGACAAAAGACATTGATAATTAAGATAATTTGAAGTGCTCTAATAAGTTGAAAATAAAATGTACAAGTTATACTAGTTACTTACAACACAATGATAATTAATAGGGCAAAGTACGTTGACAACTAATATTTTGCAGTTGGCATTGAGTTCTTTATATATAAATACACATACATCATCTTGCGTGTGTTTACTGTACAGTTTTTGTCTTTTGGTGCAGTTGGGGGAGCTTTATTTTGAAAAAAGAGAGAGGGTATTTTGGTTAATGTACATAAAAAATTACATCTAAGAACCTTGAGACTGCATAATAATTTGTGTAATTGGCGAGGTTTTAGAATATTTTTGGGAGAGATTGACAATAAATTTTAAAAGAATAAATTAATGACAGTTAGATTTCGACAAAATTTTTTATAAAATAAATTAAAAATAAATTTAAACAGTTATAAATAAAGATTGAATTGTAAAGTAATTGTTATATTTATAATTTAAATATCATATTTACAATTAAAACTTTAAAATTTTTTATTGTTTGAATTGATATTACTGTCATTAATTCTCTTCTTCAAGACTAAATTGTCATTCTCCCTATTTTGAGTTGTTATGTGGGAACTTGGAAGAATTCTCCCAAAAGTTTATATAGGTGCGGTAAAATCACGGAATGAAAAAAGAAGCGATTATAGTAAAAAATAAAAAATAAATAAAATAGTACATAAATTTTTAATTTTAAAAATTTCTTCTTTTAGTTTTTTCTCCCTATTTTTTCTCTTCATTCAGACCAAGCTTTAGATCTACAGTTTCTTTAAAATCACCTCGACTTTGTTCTATTTTTAAAATCTTCAAAAATTTTCTTTTGGAAAATATATAAATATTATATTATGTATTATTTACTTCTCATACATAAATGTAATATTTTCATTAAAAATTAATCACTTGATTGAAATTTAAAAAACAATAAAGAAATAAGAAAAAATATAAAATCTCATAAGCACAAATACATCTAATCTTCAGGTGATCATAGTGCTAAAAAATAATTGATCCATTTTAGTAGACAGGCAGAGAAGTTTATTTATTCATTTTCTTGGTCTAGGGAGACATGTTGATTGTATTATACGTAAAGTCGCAATGGCTCTTTTCTACAAGTAGCATTTGGCTTTTGAAGATGTAAAAATATTTACAAAATTTAAGTACTTAATATTATATATTTATTATACTTTATCTAATTAAATCAATACAAGTATATTTTAATGTGTTAGTAATAGGGTAAATGAGTAAATTAACTTTTAAACTATAATTATAGAATGTATGTGACCATAAACTAATCTTTTATACAATATTCTCTCTTCAGCTTTTGAGTAAGATAATATGATACATACTATTAATAAATTTTTTTTTATAATTAATTAAACAGAAAATGACATAAAAAATTATAAAAATGGACTGAAAAATTAGAGTTAAGGACCAAAAACACAGATAAGGATCCAAACAATTATAGAAAAAGATAGAGAAATTTTTTTTGTCATCTTTTTATAATTTTTGAGTTGCTTTTCTGTTCATTTATTATCAACTAACCATCAAAAGTTAACTTTTATTAATAATAAGATTATATTGTATCGTTTTTAAAATTTAAAAAGAAATATTATATAAAAAATAAGTTTAATATTCTAGACACTTTTAGACTTATAACTTAGGGGCTAATTTGCTCATTTATCCTTACTAATATTATTGCCAAGAGTTTGTCATGAAATAAATAATTTCTAAAAATTCATATACCTTAATTTAATTAAAAACAAGTGTCTTGGGTTAAATATATACTCCATTCATTTAAAAATATAAGGCATTTTTTGAGGAGATGGATGTTTAAAAGTATAAGGCATTTTTAATCTTTTAAAGTGTAATTATTATCTTTTTTAAAAAAAGTGCTCCTATTAATAATAACTTTATACTTATTATAGGGTATTTAATAGGGATAAATATGAAAATATAATGTTAGTTTGAAAATAGGTAACTACTTTATTAGAAGGTGAGATTTGATTAAAAATATCTTATATTTTTAAATGGAGGAAGTAAGTTTTTTCAAAAAAATATTTGATTATTTTCAAAAACTCATTCCTTGTATTTCTTTGTAAAGCAAAATTTAACCAACGTACATATAACATTTTTTAATATATTTTTTAAAGCACCAATATACACTATAACATTCCGTATAGATGAGGTTAATGATGACATATTTTCTACGAGAAAGATGAAAAAGCAAAACCTTTATTTTTATTTGTATTTTGCCAACATTTAAGTATATTGCATAACTGGCAAAAAAAAAAAAGAGTATATTGCATACAATGTACTGATGTAATAAAAAAGGGATAGAATACAATATAATTACATTCAAGGCTTTTGTTTTACACAAATTCTAAACTGAATTGGAATAGTAATATTTATGACTCATAAACTATTTGACTTTCTGTATGTTGTGTGTGTGTGTTAAGGCAATTCTCATAACTTAATTTTATATATTTAATATGTTTTTATCTAATCAAATCAAAATGAATAAATTTTATTATTATTAACTAAATAGTATATAAAAGTTTCACATTTTTTAAATTAATAGGAAATAAGTACTTTTAATATATAATATTAAGTATATTAGCTTTTTATTTTAGTATATATACAAAATTACTCGTTATAAATTAACACATGAGACTTGATTACCAAATAATGGACGCATATATTAAAATTATTTTCTTATTGCACCATAATAGTTAAATTTTCAGAAAAGAATATCCTTTATATTACTCCTTTAAGCTTTTTATGCCATGTAACTTGTAAAAAGATATTTCTAGTCGAATTATAAATTTTAGAAAAAAATATATTTTTTGATTCTTATAGTTTTATTGGATTTTGTTTTAAGATCTTATAAAATAAAGGAAACTCAATTTTTCTGAAACTATAATGATTAAAAATATTAAAAAACAAAAATAATTAAAAATAAAACCCAATAAAATTATAAAAATTAAAGATTTTGTTTTTTAAAAAATTTATTACGTGTAGATTCATATGAAAAAAAAAGAACTTAATTTTTGTTACTTCTGCACGGCTTTGCCATAATCTTACATTAAAAAAAATAAAAAAAACAGAATCTACTTATAAGCTATTCAAAAAAACACTTAATAGTACCTTACAAAGTACTTGACAACATGTGTCTTGACATATCCAAATCACCGATGTATCGGAAAATAATCAATAGAAATCCACGTTATCTATAAATCATATATGCAATTATGCAGCTTCCCTCAAAATTCCATGAGCCCAACCCCACAGGTATGGATTCCAGCTACTTTTGTTCTTTTCTGGCAACGAAAAGAAGAAGAAAAAGAAAGGAAGAACACTTCTAAAATGATCAATGGTAAAAATTTGATCTATGATCCATATCACAGAATCAAATTTTACTGTCAAGAATTTTATTAATAAGTAATTTGTAAATGTCCAAAAAGGTATTTTTAAATTTTAAATGTAGAAAACATATCATGACTTGATAAGTCTCCACTCTCCACGATGGAGCTGACCTAAATTTTTTCACGTATGAAAAGGAAAAAAAAAAAACACTTTTCTACCCTAAGAAAACATTTTTGTTCTGTACTTTTACTACGAAGTCCAGGAGGTAGTTGAGAAAGTCTCTGTGAGGTAAAACAGTACAATAATCATTCTGAACCAGGGGACCAAGCAGTTTCCCTAAAGAGACGGTATCTTGACAAGTCTCTCTTTGAGCTGACCCTTTTTTAATTCTTCTCCTTCTTCTTCTCCTTTTTTAATATTCGGTTTTGTATTTGCCAATCATGCTAAAGCTAAACCACCACCCCACCAACTACTTAGATTTTTGGTCCCTCTTGCTCTTTCCTTCTCACTCCTTTCTCATGCCTTTCTCTCGAGATTCTTCCTTTTTCTTCACTCTCCACTCACTGCATTGTACTATTACTATACCTTTTCCTCCTCACGATTTGTAGATTCCTCGTTGTTTTCTCACTGGGGTTCTCTGTGGGTTTCTGGGTTTGTTCTTCACGCGTGTATGCTTCATCATTAAATTTCACTGGATTTCAACCACGAGGTAGGATTATTGCATTGTAATTTGCAGTAAGTTTATTTTTGAGCACATTTCTCGGTGGCATTCTAATTACTATGATTCGTTGCTCAGAGTGACGAACTAGTTTATGGGGCAGTTGACCCAGTAAAAGCTTCAATTTTTGTAAAATTTGTAGTTTAGATTCATAACTATAGGAGCAAAAAGGAATGCTTTGTGTGGTTTTTCTACTGTTTGGCCTTTACCTGAACGTGCATTGCCTTTGAGCAGCAGTTGAGTACATTATCATCTCAGTTCCTTGCTTTCTTGTACATCATGGTAATTGAGATTTTTCATGTTAGGCGTGAGAATTGAAGTGAAAGTTCAAAGACCAAATTGTAGGGATGTGAGATTCCTATTGTTTGAGGTGTAGACTCTGGTATATTGGATGATACCAGACTTCTTGGATGCCTCTTGATATCCAAACGCCTCTGAATACTTTTCACAGTCCTTAATTAATGTTGTAAATGTGCATTCAACTTCATTGTTGTTGTATTGTTATACTTTCCTCATATCGATGTTGATGCTTGGTGTAGGTGCTATTGGGGAAGGCATGCAGGCAATCTGTTTAATATTATTCCTGCATGGAGTAATTGTGTTAGGGAATTTAGATATTGATGCGCTGCTTGAACTCAAGAAGAGCATTAAGAATGACCCTTCTGGACTAGTTAATTCTTGGGATTCCAGGTCTTTGGCTTCTGATGGATGCCCTCAGAATTGGTATGGGATATCTTGTGCTGAAGGCAATGTCATCTCCATATCTCTGGATAATGCTGGTTTGGTTGGAGAGTTTAATTTCCTTGCCATTAATGGCCTTAAAATGCTTCGAAACTTGTCAGTTTCGAACAATCAGTTCACAGGGAGCATCTTACATTTTGGTCCAATGGAGTCATTGGAATTTCTTGATCTTTCAGTCAACAAGTTTCATGGGATGGCACCCTCTGACTTGCTTGAGTTACGTAATTTAGTGTATTTAAATCTTTCAACAAATCAATTTGATGGTACAGTTCCCATTGGCTTTGACAAACTCAAGCGGCTGAAGTATTTAGACATGTGCTCTAATAACTTTTCTGGGGATGTTATGCATATCTTTTCTCATATGGGTGCTGTGGTTCATGTTGACCTAAGCTCCAACAGGTTTTCTGGTTCACTGGATTTGGGACTTGGAAACAGCTCTTTTCTCTCCTCAATTCAGTATTTAAATGTTAGTCACAATTCCTTGACTGGTGATCTGTTCGCTCATGATGGGATGCCATACCTTGACAGTTTAGAGATCTTTGATGCTAGTAATAATCAATTAGTGGGTAATATACCTTCCTTCACATTTGTGGTATCTCTGAGGATTCTTCGGCTTGGATGCAACCAGTTATCTGGTTCTCTTCCAGAAGGTCTATTGAAGGAGAGTTCAATGATGTTGTCTGAACTGGATCTTAGTCAAAACAAGCTTGAAGGTAGTTTGATTTGAAGTTTCATGCATACCATCATATTCTTTCGCCAAAGTAGAAAATTTTAGTTTAGCATATAGCAATATGCCTATACTATGATCCAATTGAGTTTGCTCTTTTTTTTATTTTTTATTTTTTAAGTTTTGTTTCTGATGAGTGTAGTGACTTCATCATAATGCATAATTAAGGCCAGTAATCAGCATAAAAAAATTTTCTTACTATTGAAATGCTTGATTATTTTTCAAACTATTTCTTCACATGCTATGCTTTTATTAGAGCATCTGGTAATAAAGCATAAGGAACTTCATGACCATAAAAAAGCCTAAGGAACTTTATCTATGTCTTATCCTTAAAATGTTTGAGATATTTTATTGGATTCCCTTTTTCCTTTCTTGTCTTCCTTAAAAACATTCCTTTTCTTGTCTGCAGGTCCTGTTGGAAGCATTACCTCTGTAACTCTGAAGAAGCTTAATTTATCTTCAAACAAACTGTCAGGCCCCTTACCTTTCAAGGTGGGCCACTGTGCCATAATAGATTTAAGTAACAACATGCTATCGGGTAACTTGTCGAGGATTCAGTATTGGGGTAATTATGTTGAGGTGATTCAGCTTAGTTCAAATTCATTGACAGGAATGCTTCCTAACCAAACTACACAATTTTTGAGGTTGACTGAACTTAAGATATCTAATAACTTGTTAGAGGGCAGTCTCCCTTTGGTCTTAGGAACATACCCAGAACTCAAAGAGATTGATATTAGCCACAACCTACTTTCTGGGGTCCTCCTTTCAAGTTTTTTCACCTCGACCAAATTGACCGATCTTAACCTCTCACACAACAACATTTCTGGGCCAATATATTTTCAACAAATTCCAGACAACCCGCAGGTTTATGCTGAAAATTCTAGTCTAGTGTCCGTTGATCTCTCATACAACAACTTGAGCGGGCATCTACCTGCAGAAATAAGTAAGCTTCACAATTTGGCAAGTCTCAACCTATGTAACAACAAATTTGATGGTATTATTCCTGATGATCTTTCTGATCAACTAAGAGAACTCAATGTGTCCTTCAATAATTTTTCTGGCGCTGTGCCTGATAAGTTAATGAAGTTTCCTGAATCAGCATTTCACCCCGGAAATTCCTTGCTGATCTTTCCACATTTGCCTGCTTCACCAGAAGAGGGTGGTGAACTAGGTCTGAAGGAAAAAAGACCACATATAAAATCTGCAACCAAAATTGCCTTGATTGTGAGTTTGGTTTCTGGTGCTTTTGTTATGGTGCTTCTGAGTGTGATAAGTTTTTATAGGGTTCACTGGCAAAACCAAACAGCTACTCATGAAAATAGAACCAAAGATATTTCTCATCATAGTTCTTCTCCATCTGGCAGTGAAGCACCAAAAAGACACGTAGAAGCAATATCTTCAACCCAGAAGGGGTCTGATGATGTTAGAAATGTTCATGCTGCTGTAGAGAAGCCAAAAGATTTGGACTTTTCTGAATTAGTTAAGAACGAGGAAGGAATATCATCTCCAATGTCTTTTCTCTCAATTTCCAATCCTTCATCTTCTAGAAGCCATCCATTTGAGAATCCTAGTGCTCTCAAAATATGCTCACCAGATGAATTGTTTGGGGATTTGAATCTATTTGATGGAGCCTTGGAGCTCACTGCAGAAGAATTTTCTAGTGCTACAGCAGAAATTATTGGTAGGAGCTGTCATGGAACGCTGTATAAAGCTACACTAAACTCAGGTCATGTATTGGTTGTCAAGTCATTAAGGGAAGGAATAGCCAAAAACAAGAAGGATTTTGCAAGGGAAGTTAAAAAACTTGGGACCATCAAGCATCCAAGTCTGGTTTCTCTTCAGGGTTACTATTTGGGTCCAAAGGAGAATGACAAATTCATAATATCAAATTATGTCAGTGCACAATCTTTGGACTTTTATCTTCATGGTAAGATTCTGGTTTTATGTTATCTTTGTATGCTTGTTTATCGCATAATGATTCTTCTGCACGTTTATTGGAGAATCACCAGAAAATGAAAAGTAAAAAAAAAAATATTATACTTACTACTTGATTTGCAAGTTGCGACCATAGAATTAATCGAGTTTTCTGATGATGAACTAGAATATTGTTGGCCATTCAATTTTGAGACCAAGTTGCAATTGGTATATTTATTACATGGTTATTCGGGAAAAATTTTTGGGTCTGATTTGCAAAGTATGACTGCAACTGCAGTTGGATCATGCTTTCTATTCATATTAGCATTAGCAATAATACCTTCTGGTAAGATGTAGTTAAAACAATAAATGACTCGCATTGTTTTACCAAAACTGTCATGCACATGCATTAGAAAAAAAGGTACAATCTGGATATCATGAAGAGTTCATTACTATATACACTTTCATAACATGGATTATGTTTTTTGATATCTTGGAAGGCAAAATAGTGCCTTACTGTTTTAGTGTCTTAATTATGTTTGCGTGTAACAATTATGTATCTGGCACTGTTTAGCAAAGTCTCTTTATATGAGATGTAAGTAATTTGTTTTTAACAATATTTTACTTCATATGGTGATTAGTTTGTTAATATGGTACTAATTAGAGCTTTGTGATCAAGTTTTGTAGTGTTCTATGGAGTAATAATTGCTACCTCCATTCTCATAAGCAGATTTAATCTAAATGCAAGGTGATTGTAGTGTCCTTCAATCTCATTGACACAATTCATATATAAGGTTCACCCAAACTTTTTAAGCATTATATATCTGTAATGTTCACTAAATTAATCCACTGGAGTCTCATAACTATACATTGACTACCACGTACATGTACGTTATATTGCTTTTTGGGATTCAATTTGAAGACACTAATATCTGTTATGCTGTTCAACAAGTAAGAATCACTTTCGTCCTGCAATCCTTGTTCACTTAACGGCAGCATCAGAATTTTCAAATGTCAATCTGACTATTCATGGTTTTATTCATTAATTAATCAATTTATTTTAAATTTTACTGAGGCAGATAGAAGGAATGTTCATCCAATGTCTCTTGATGAAAGGTTCAGGGTGGCCATAGCCGTGGCACAATGTCTGCATTACTTACATAATGAGAAAGCCATACCTCATGGCAATCTCAAATCCACAAACATCCTCCTTGAAACTTCTAACCACAATGTGCTGCTCACTGACTATAGCCTGCATCGGATTCTAACCACTGCCGGTACTGCCGAGCAAGTTCAAAATTCAGGCATTCTTGGTTACCGGCCTCCCGAGTTTGCATGCTCAAGCAAACCATGCCCATCCTTGAAGAGTGATGTATATGCATTTGGGGTGATCTTGTTAGAGCTTCTAACAGGAAGAAATTCTGGGGACATTGTTACAGGGATCCCTGGAGTTGTTGTCCTTGCAGACTGGGTTCAGTTTTTGGCGGAGCAAAATCGTGGCAGTGAGTGCTTCGAGAGGCTGCTCTTGTTGGACAGGCACGGTGGTGGGGAATGCCGGCCCCGACTTCTTGATCAAATGCTGAAGGTGGCTCTTAGATGCATCCTTCCAGCATCAGAGAGGCCTGACATGCAGACTGTTTTTGAGGATCTTTCAACATTAAGGTAGAGTTTTGGAATTCTGATTGATCACTAACATGATTATCCCCAGTGGTTTTGTTTTGTTGTTTGTGTTTTAGTTCGTTCATTAATTTTTAGTCCCTCTGTGACAACTCTCCCTAGGCATTGTAGCATGCCAGCCTAGGAAAATAAAGTTCTTTTGAAGGTGAATTCATTCTTTAGAACACTTGAAGTGGAAGATTGTATATTGTTATTTAGTGTTATTTTATCCAGTGAATAATATTGCTAGAGATCTTGTTTTTGTTTTTCTCTTTCTTTTTGGTTCCAAAATAGGGAAGTGGTTAGGCAAACCTGGTTAGCAAAGAAACTTCTCACATCTGGAACTATTTGGATCTGATTAAGATCGTCCATATTTCCCCCCCTTTTCTGGATTTTAAATCATCATTCTTTTAGGTTGGCAACTGAAAAACCACCTTGTGTTCTACTTCATTCAAATAAAAAAGATATGTCATGTCACTGAGTGTTTAGGCTCAATTGGCATAGGGTTATTCCAGCTTAACCAAGGGTTTTGAGTTTGAGCCCTGCGAATGCAACGGTGTTAAAACTTTGCAGCAGAGCTTGGCACGCGAAAGGATCCTACCTTGCTTAATTCAGATTAGTTTAGGCCTCATTAAGTCTCCTAAGCTTGACATGAGTAGGTTTAGGATACTAGGTATTGCCGTGCGGTAAATTAAAAAAATACGTTATCTTAATTTCTCAAGCAGGGAGAAAGAGAGGTGTGGATAGTTGTTAAGAGTTAAAAAAAATTTAAAAAAATCAAAGTTAAAAAAAAAAAAGTTTGTCTAAATCTGTTCTGTATGGTGTAGACTGTAGAGCAAAAGAAAAACCATTTGTGGCTTCTTTTGGAGAAGCAGGCTTCCATAGTTAAGCTATATCATACTTGGATTGGGCCGGGCTAGATTGTGGGGCCTAGCAGTCTGCTCACATATGTTCGGTCCTGCCAAAATTTGGGCCAAGCTTTTTGAAGAGAAAAAAAGAAGGCCCAGACCCATTTTTAGACTTTTTTTTAATTCATGCTTAATTCTAGCTCCGTTGTTAAATTTGAGATTAAAAGTTTGTAAATATTTTTTTTAAATACACATTTAATTTTCCCATCAGGGTTGGTTGTTTGTTTTTTGGTTTAATTTTTGCAATGGAAAAAATTTATATACTTAAAATACTTATTTCTAATTAAATCAAAACACATAGATTTTTTTATATATTATTTATTTTATAATAAATTTTTATTATTAATATATTAAAATTCACTTATCTTATTGGATAAAAGTATATTAAGAATATAAAGTTTGTCCTGAAATTAGGCAACTGCCAATTGGAATGTGCGTTCCCAACCTATTGTCTTTTTATTACTTTACATGTGTAATGTGTTTATGCACATGTATCTGTATGTATGTATGTATATATATATATATTAGTTTGGTATTAATATAAAGATGGTCATAAATTGATTTCTGTAATGAATCTATTTTCCTGTATTAGGAACTGTCAATTATTTGCTACGATTTAAAATCTTCTATGTATCTTTGAACCTTTTAGAATAATTTTAAAATTTATACTCATTCAATAAAAATATCATTATTTTAAGGTCGTATATCGAAAATTATATTTTTATTTTTATTTTTTTATTGAAAAGTCTAATGGCATTACGTGGCGGACGAAATGGTCAATTATTTTAGGTAGTCCTAAAGAGTAAGTATGAAGATACCAAAAGTTCCTTAAAATAAATTAATAACCATGTGAGGTAGTTAGTATTAGGAAAAATCTACAGGCTTGCACCTAACGTACCGATATTCTTATTAATTTAATTTTTTTATAAAAAAGTGAAATGTAATATCAATTATTTAATCAACATGTGAATATGATTTTATAATTTAGTAATGTTTTATTTGTATAAAAAACTATTATATATGTATCATACTTCAATTAAAAATTAATAATCCAGATAAAAATTTCTTGTTTGTTTCTCCTCATCCACGCGCAAGAAAGTAGCCAAATAGCCAATAAAGTCTTTCAGATTTGTAATGCCATTAAAATTGTTCCGAATACATTTTTTTTATTTTTTTTATAATTCTAATGAATCGGGTTAGATTCAAATATTATTGAAACTGTATTTATAAGGACTTGAATTTAAGACCTTACACCGTAACAATCATAATCATTTTCACTTGGACCAATGTTGGTTTAATTTTTTTAAATTTTTGATAGCATATTTTATTTGAAAGATTTGTTTTTTTTTTTTTTCATTTGATCCATCTTGCTCAAAGATTTACTGAAATGTTCAGGACCTTGAAGTGTCCTTGTAAAATAAAAAACTATCTGCATTTCATTTTAATTTAAATTTTTATAAATAAAAAATATCTTTTATTAAACAATAATGCATAAATTTTTAACTAAAACTTAACAAGACGATATTTCAATAGTAAATTTCCAAATAAAAATATAAACATAAAATGTAAGACATTTTTTATTTTGGTAACGTGCATATAATTTATAAGACGCCTTGTGGCTATATAAACATGACCTGAGTACTAAATATATAAGATACTTGGATTAAAGGTGAGGACATAAAAAAAGATAAAATTATTAAAATGATGTCAGAAAAAGAAGAAAAAAAGCACATGTTTTTGTTGCATGATCTTATTTGTTTTTTTTTTTAAAAAAAGAGCAAGAAAAAGAAAAAAAATATTTATTCTATTTTGCTTTTTTCACTTTTCTGCTTCCAAAACTAACAGCTATGGCCTAGGAGTAGGAGGCGAGTTAGTAGGGAAAGGAAAGGAGATCTGACGGTGAGGGCATTAATGTCATTTTGTGAGCCGCGCGCAGCTAGCAGTATCCTTATAAAACCGCGTATGTCATGCGCCAACAAAACACGCAGAGAATTTAATCCCGAATTTCCGATCGAGTCACGACAGTGACGTCACCATGCGTGTGCGTTGAAAAAACTCGTTAAAACGGAAATGTCAAAATATGACAACCAAACACGCCTTTCCTTCTGTCTGTCTTGCGTCCTTCCATGACCATATGTCCATATCTTTTTCCTATTTTTCAAAAAATAATAATAATTGAAAAAGGATTTTGGTGATTTAGCTTTGTTTTTATTCTTAAATAAATATTTTATTTATTTAAAAATGTAATGTATTTTAAATTTTTTCACTTTTAATAAAATAATTATTTATTTTTAAAATAATTATATCTTTTCATATTTATTTTTATTTTATATGATGTTTTAATTTAAAATAAATATAAAGTAATTTATTTAGCATGAACACTTTTAAAAAACAAGTAATGATAAAAATATTTTATATTTTTTTAAAATTCAATCCCTTAATGATGAGAGTATATAAAATGGTGGATTGAATGGATATTAACTTTTTTTCCCCCTCGTTACCTCTGTATATTTCTTGCATTTAGAGTTAGTAGGTTTGGTTTAGTGGTGGTCGAGATGGTCGGTGGTCTCAAACTCTCAATTCTTAATAAAAGGTTATACATTAGTATAATTCATATAGTTCATTAATTTAACGTTAAATTAATATTCAAGTAATGTATTTTAAAAGTTTAGAATTAAATTGATAATAAAAATTTGTCAAAAACCTGTACTACTTGGTATCAATGGCACATTTCAATGCTACTTATTTTGACAGCATCTTACAAGTGCTCGGTCCGGATTAATCTGGAATAGTCTCACAAGTATTTTATTTAAATTAGTTTGAGTCTCATTAAATTTTTTCAACTTGAATTAGACATGTTTAGGATACCGATTGCAATACCCAAATTAAAAAGGGCATCAAATAATAGTTTATAGACAAAAATAAAGAATCGATTGATAACACTTAATTCTAGTGATTTCATCTTATATGAAGAAAAAACAAATCATTGAGAGCACTTTAAATTTGTATAATTTAAATCGACCTAATTCAAATTAGTTAATGTCAAATGTAAATTATGTGGATGGTACTAAATAAAAAAATTAGCTTGACTATCTAGCAGAAGAAATTAGACCTTCACAGTGAATATGATGGATAAAATTTACATTTTTATTAGATGAAACGTTTGATTATGTTTTGAATATAATTATTTTTAATAAAAAAATATTTTTATGTAAAAAAAATTCATATTGTACTTCAAACTTTGTTTTTTAAAAAATGGTTCAGGAATTAGAACTTAAAAGTTTAGTACTTTATATTTTATTTTTTAATATTAATAATTAATAGTTAATGACTACACATTCCATTTGCCTTCCTTATGTTGTCATGTTGTGTCCCCCATACACTATAAATATACAAACTCTCCCTCTCTTCTCTTCACTTCTCTCTGTCTCTCTCTAGCCTTCATCTTCCACTTCAAGTGTTCATTCATGTAAATTTCTCTCTCCCAATTTAATTTTGTGTTCATTAATTAGACTTTTCTGGATACATGAATTTTTGTTTTCGAAGTATTTTGTTTACATGTTTTTCGAAGTATTTTTATAACCGCGGTTTATACATTCTTTGATTTTAGTCTTTTTACAACCACAAAGTAATTGTTCGTAGTAAAATTGGAAAAATATGAATGAATATTAAAGATAAAGTGAATTTTATTCTTTTGGATTACGCACAATTTTTATATATATTTTGAATCATTGTTAAGAAAAGTCTTAAACGATATTCTTCGTTGTTTTTAATTAAATTTTTTATGTTAATATATAGAATGAAAATTAATAGAATGATATTATTTTTCTTCAAGCAGAAAATTTGGACTTTTTATATTTCATATACACACATCATAATCTTAAGAAGCGAAAATATAACAAATTTGAATGCCAAAACTTAAGGGGGAAAATAAACGTTGATGATTGTGTTTTACTGATTATACGGCCAATTTTAAAATAGAAAAATCATTAAAAGTTCTTCTTTTTCTTTGGCATACCAAAGAAGGTTCTTAATTTTTAAATATAATAACATAGTCATTAGTCATAACTCATGATATAGATGTACACTGCTCATAACGTGCGCGTCACAAACAAGACAACGAAAGGAACAAATTATTCCCTCAAATCAACCAACTTTTTTTAAAAAAAAAAACATAAAACTAACCTTCTTATATAAAAATTAATTAAATAAATTCCATTAATTTTTTAAAGTGATACATTTTTAAATTAAGATTTAATAAATCTTACTTATAGCATTGTCATCTAAAAATATAAGCTTTTTAAAATACAAAATAAGTTGATTACCAAAAAAATACAAAATGGGTTAGATTTAAAATTACGCTTACATTATATATTTTATACTTTTTTATAAGGCACTTGTTATTGAACTACACTTCAATTAGATAGTTAATTATTTTTAAAATTATATTTATTTTTATATTTATTTTTATTTAATAGAGTATTTTAATTAAAAATATTATTATTTAAATTTTTAATTAAGGATATTATCAAAAAAATCTTATTAATTATACCTTAAAAAGATTTAAAATATTTTATATTTCTCTAACATGATATTTTGAAAAAAAAAATCTCATAATAATATTGAACGGAATGAGCATTCGGAATGGGAACTGGGAAGTTTAATGTCACTTTCGTATTCCACATTTACCCCCATTACGTGTATAATATTACTTTGTGCTACCTTCACGCGTCACGCGGTTTCTTTTCTCTGTAGTACTTAACACTCCTTCATTTGATCAGATCTCTCATTCATTCACTGACTCTCTCCTCTCTCTCAGACTTCTGATTCTTTGAAGCTCTCTCATCCGCACTCGTCCCTGACTCACTCAATGGCTGACCGAGTTCACCCTCGCGATTCGCCTCCCGTTTCCGGCGAATCCCAACCAACATCGTCTCAGGAGCACGGCGTCCCCCGAAAACCTACCCCACCAGCGCCGGCGAAGCCTGTCCCGCCTCCGCAGACTGGCACCTACGTCATCCAGATCCCCAAGGACCAAGTCTACCGCGTTCCTCCGCCGGAGAATGCTCCCCGCCAGAGCCAGTACGGTCGTCGGAAGAGCCGCCGTAGTTCTTGCTGCTGCTGCCTCTGCTGGCTGATCGGTCTCATCTTCATCCTCATCGTCCTCCTCGGTATTGCCGCTGGTGTTATGTACCTCGTTTTCCGACCGAAGGCGCCGGACTATACAATCAACAGCATTTCCGTCAAAGGAGTTAACCTCACATCGGTAGCGGCCGCGTCGTCGGCGATATCGCCGGAGTTCGACGTCGCCGTTCGCGCCGATAACCCTAACAAGAAGATCGGGATTTACTACGAGAAGGATAGCTCTGTGGAAGTTTACTACAAGAAGGTGATGCTATGTAACGGCGCGCTGCCGGCGTTTTACCAGCCGTCAAATAATGTCACGGTGTTTCAAACGGTGTTAAAGGGGTCTGACATTGAGCTTACGACAACGGATGCGACGGCTTTAGTGAATGCGCAGAGCAAACGGAGCGTGCCGATAACGCTGAAACTGAGGGCGCCAGTGAAGATCAAGGTTGGTTCCGTTAAGACGTGGAAGATTACCGTGAAAGTTGACTGCGATGTAACGGTGGACAATCTAACGGCGCAGGCTAAGGTGGTTTCAAAGGATTGTGATTACGGTGTGGATCTATGGTGATGAGAGTGGAGATGTTTGGGTATAGGGTTAGGATAAACTCGTTTTGGGGACATACTTGTTTGGCATTATATTTGTTGCTTCAGATGTTATAATATTATTTGCACAGAGAAAGATCTTATAGATATATTTGGGATAGAATAATACATTTCATGTTGATGGTTCTCTACACTTTATTTGGCTCATTGATTTCTTCCTACTCGATTTTTTAAATTGAAGGTTGTGGAATAGGATAAATCAAGATGCTCTTGCTGGCCGGGGAAAAAAAACAATGCTCTTATTTTATTGTTATTTCATAAGAATACATATAAATAAAAATAATATTGGAACTTTATTCTTTGAAATCTAACAGCAAAAACACTTTCAATGAAATAATTTCTTACATTTATTATCAAATCCCAAGGTTTAGTTCACTTGTTCAACATTTCAAAGTGAATCCAAATACACATGGGTGGGAAGCACAATTGAAAATTACCCAGAATATGGAGAGCTAAAATTAATTATTTTTTGAATAGTTATTACACTGGGTTAAATTTGAGTATTAGTTGGCTCAATTAAGAAGAATTCTTTTAAAAATATTTTTTATATTTGCATGAACTCAAATTTAAAACCTTGTTCTTAAACGGCCATGACCTCTTCGAAGCTTTAATTAGGATCAAAATCTGTTGGTATTTTATTTTATTTTTAAAGTAGAAGCAAAAAATAGAGTTTAGAACTAGGCAGCTGTAAGCTTAGCTAGGGAGTGCAGTCACTTTAGAAAAAATTATAAATAAAAAAGATAAATTTTATAACTTTATATCCTTATTCTTAATATTTTCACCTTCGAGATAAAATAAAAAATATTTAAATTAAAAAATTTATTAAATATATAATATTTTAATAATTTAAATATAATATAAAAAATATATTTATAATAAAAATCACATCAAGTTGTTTAGTGTGAGTTTTTTTAAATGAAAAATATGATAAATTTATTTATGTTATTATAATTTTAATTATAATATAATTATTATTTTTTAAAAAAAATATTAATTTTTATTAAATTATTCTGCACGCTTGATTCCCGGGCAGGCTCCACGACCACCTCCAGCTGTTTGTATATTAATGAGCAAAAAGAGGAAAAAGTCTACGTGTTACTGAGTCATGTTTGGATGGTTGGAATTGAATGTGCATTTTTAGAATAAATGGAAGGTTGAGTTAACTTGGAAGCAATCTCTTGTCTTGTACCTAACCAAACATGCCAAGTTGCATAACGCAAAATTCACGGCTGGAAAATCTGTCACATAATGATGATGATGATGATGTAATCAATAGTTAATTACAACCTGTTGGTGAAAAAAATCGAACATTTTTGGTTTCAAACACAACCTAATCGCTACAACTGAAACCAATAGTACATTAGTCAACAAAATTTGATTAAGTCATACAAAAGCAGACAAATAAAATGATGTTTTAACAATCTCATGTGAATATGTTTATATTAGTTAATTGTAATTAACTTATTTTATATAATCATGGAAAAGTCCAGGGAACAAGTGACGCAGTGTGACAGTAGCAATAGGAATTAGGAAGTAGTATATTAAAAAGTCAAGCTTTAAAAAGAAAAAAAAAAAACGAAGGAAATTAGGTCTGCAATTTGCTGAGTCATCTATTGTTGGAATTAAATCTATCATAGGAAGTTCTGAGATAATTTTAGAATCGGTTAAAATATATTTTTAATCATCTAATTTTATATGAAGTTTTAATTTGATCTCTTAATTATATAAAGTACTTTTTTAATCCTTTAACCTTAATACTATTAGTTTTAAATGATTTTTTTTATGTCAATCATAGTTGTTTTGAAAAAAAAATTAAATTTCATATATCAAAATTTAAGAATGTTTTGTTAACATTTGAATGTTCATGTAAAAATTTATTGGGATGAAATTAACAATTTTAGAGTTATAGGATTAAAAAAATATTTTATAATGTTAAGGAATTAAAATAAAGCATTGTATAAAATTAAAGAATTAAATATGTATGTAAGCCTTTAGAATTTAATGATCTAGGTTTAAATTTTAGAATTTTAAACTTCATGTACTCAAAAGGAGTTAAATTATTATATCTTAGCATTTCTGGTTCAAGTCATGGAATACGTAACTGTATTAAATAAGTAGCAATATGTAAGATTGATGTTGGTAAAAACAATTACATATATCAAGGGGCCGGATTAGTCTAGACAAGAGATTAGGTGATGAAATTAAAAATAGAGTTACTTTTGAATAATATGAAAATATTTAAATTTTATCTAATAACACTAAACATCAAACTATTATATTAAAAAATTAAAAAAATACAAGTAAAAAGAATAATTGAAATTTTTTTAATAAAAGGTACTCCCTCCGTTAAAAAATGTAAAGCATTTTTTAAAAGAGTTTGATATTAAAAAATATAAAGCATTTTTAATTTTTCAAGATGTAATTATTACTTTTTTTTTAAATGTCTCTATTAATGCATGACTTTATATTTATTGTAGAGTGTTTAATATGAGTAAATATAAAAAGACAGGATTAGTTTAAAAGTAGATAACTACTTTATTGAAGGATAAAATTTTATCAAAAATAATTTATATTTTCTAACGGATGGAGAAAATGCAAAAGCTAAAAAAAATGAAAGAGCGCAATCACTGTGACAGAATAATTTAGTCTTTTTAAATTATGTGAGTCAATTTATTTAATTGTTGATGTAATGGCCACGTACACTTTTGACAAAACGATGATATTAACATAAAATTAAAGTTAAATTATACATTACTCTCTTATTAAAATTAATTTTATAACTTTGCCTCACAACTACTTTAAGTGACTTAAATTCAAACCACTTTCTAGTTTAAATTACATTTAAAAAGGACTTTTGCTTTTTGGTTAAAAAATAAAGATTTTTGTTTTGTTGAATGTGAATCCCAAGCACTTAATGAAAACCAAAATAATTTAGATCGAGTCATGTTAGAACTCTTGGATGAAAATTCTATTATTTACACAACTATATATTTTGAATCCAAACTCAAAACATCTAATTAAGCCCATATGAAATCAATTTGTGGGTGGCATTTATCATTTTTCAATTACAGCCTTGAATGGCAATAGTCAACAAAACTGGATGAAGTTATTCCTGAAGAGCAGGTAAAGACAATGATGATTGAATAATTAATTTCATTTGTTTGATGTATCCACTCTGGAGTTAGTAATTTAGATAGGCCAAGTTTATTTGAGTTAGGTTTAATTCGAGCCGGTTTATTTATATCGGCTTAAAATATCTTACCGTATAGAAAAAGTTTATATAGTTAAATTCAACTCTAATTCCTCATACTTTAGCGTTTGGTTCTATATAACTAGTTCAGATTTTACTATGATTAGGCTCTAATTAAAACTTTATGCAATATAACTTTTTTCACTTATAAGATTTGGACTAAATTTTTTTTTTCATAAAATTCATGCACAACCGAAATCTTAAAAATATTTTTAACATTTTTATTTAACGCGATTACATGTTGCAAGACTCTAACTTAAGACACACAAAAAAGCTGATTCAACTTTATCAATCAGTTGAACCAAGCACCATTGATTGATAACTCAATCTTTGTTTATGCAAAATTAATAAAGAAGGATAAGGATATTGTACCTAAACAAAAAGGCTATGTCCATGTATCAAATGAATTGAAACTTAATCAGGACCTAATTTTTCTTTCTTTGAAATGATCAATCAATTAAAGTTTAAAACTCAATCAAATACCAGACATTTACGGGGAATTCAATTCGTATATATGTTGTTTTTTTTATTTAAAGAATAACTCTCTTAACATTTCCTGATTTTTATTTTATGATCTATTGATAAAATTTGAAATCGTGACTTCGCTTAAGAAATTTAAACTCCTTGTCGCTTAGATGAGCCCATCAATTGATAATTCATGTTACTTTATTTCCATGAGATGTTGATTTAAATAAAACTATTCATGGAAAAATATATTCTAGACGTGAAAATGGACCATATAATAATAAGGGTATATAAGTAAATTATCCTTTAAACTATAAGTTTAGAAACATTTAAGATCCTAAACTCATCATCTTTTGTACAGTATTTCTTTTTAATTGTTGAAAATTGTGTAATCTAACCTTTATTGTTAATAAAAGTTAACTTTAATTATTAGGTAATTAAAAAAATACCTTCAAAATTATAAAGAAGACCCAAAAATTACCAAAAAATAAATCAAGAAAGTTTTTTGTCTTTTTCTATGATTTTTGAATTCTTTACTGTAATTTTTGGATTTTTTTTTAATTTTTGAATTTTTTTTATCATTTTCTAATCAACTAATGGTTAGAATTAATTTTTATTAATATAGGGATCAGATTGCACTATTTTCAAAATTAAAAGAAAGTACTCCCTCTTTTTAAAAATATAAGGCATTTTTTGAGGAGTTGGGTGTTAAAAAATGTAAGACATTTTTAGTTTTTTGAGATATAATCATTGCCTTTTTTTTAAAAGTGCTCCTATTGATAATGACTTTATATTTATTATAGGGTATTTATTAGGGATAAATATAAAACAATAGAGTTAGTTGAAAAGTAGGTAACTATTTTACTGAGAGTGAGATTTGATTAAAAATGCTTTATATTTTTGAACAGAGGAGTATTATATAAAAGATAAGTTTAAGATCTCAAATTCTTTTGAACCTATAGTTTTAAGGATCATTTGCTCATTTATCTTAATAATAACAATAACAATAAGAACAACAACAACAATAAAGGTGGTATGTTCGACATATTTAATTATCATATGTTTGATCTATCTATCCATGTATTTGATGAATAAACAGGATACAATTAATTGTGTTAGTGTGTTACTATTCTATTAGCTTAGCATGAAAATAATGAATGTAACATAAAGCAATCAAACATACAAGACAGACTCGCTGTCCATTTTTTTTTTTTTCCCCAAAACAGTCGGTTTCTTAAGTTTCTTTTTTTAAATCATAGGAGTCGCTTTCTTTGTTTGAAATGGGCCGGGCTTTGATCAAACATCAGATTTGTTATTTTTTTTTCTAGCACGAACAATTTAATTCCAAATGGTTGCCTGCAGAATTTTAAGAATTTAAATTAGGATTTTATATTTATGTTAAAGGCTGTCAATTTTTTTTTTGTGTCTGGTGAATTAAATGGGTCGTTTGAGAGAATATTCCTCTTCTTAGATGAACAATTTGAAATTCTTGCTCACAACATAACTAATCTGCCATAGGAATTAGATTTGATCAAATCTTGTCATGTTTCTTCTGTTAATGGACTAAAGAAGACACCATGGCTTTTGCTGCCTTTGCAAAAAAAAGAATGGTGTTCACTTACTTTTCTGTTGTAATTTTTGTTATCTAATTTAATTTGCAGTTGGTTTTTTATCCAAAAAAATTATGGGAGAATGACAGATAAATTTTTCTTAAATAAAAGATGATAATTTGGTTTCACGAATTGTGATAATAACAATGATGTTCCAAGGGATTTCTTTGAAGTTAAATTTTTATGTAAAATTATTTTAATACCCATCTTTAATTAACTTTATATGTTTCACAAGTTTGGTATAAATTTTTGCAAGTTTGGTGCTACCAATAACTAAAATGATTGAGGAAATCACAATTTCTATCAACAATTTTATTCATTTAGCAAAGGCTAACTAATTTTATATGATTTACAAGTATGATATACAGCCTGTTTGGATTGAATAATTAATTGATTATTTGGGCCAAATAACCATTATCAACAAAATTTTTTCAAACAGCCAAAAATTTGAATAATTGATTATTGAGGCAAAATGTTGTTTTGACATCAGTTGGAGAGGGGCTACTTATCAATTCAATTTTACCGTCAAAACATTAATTATTTGTCGGCATCTCTAAACTGCCAAAATTTACCCTTGTGTTGTTACACGTTTAATTTAAATTTTATAATTAATCAGATATATAATTGAAATAATATATTTTACTTCTTAAATAAAATTTGACAAATTTAATAATATTAAATACAAATTTATTAATAATTTCGTTTAATTTTGAAAAGTAATGTTCTTTACAGTAATATATATAGATAAAATTAATTCTGACTAAATTATTCAAACACATTCAATTATGTTAAAATTAATTTTAAAAAAATAATTTCTAAACAGATTGCATTATAATATAATCAATTATAATTAAATTTAACTATAAAATTACCCAACTGAAATCCAAATGGACTCATAAGTATCTGTGAATTTGGTTCTACTAATGACTAAAATGATCTTAAAAATCACAATTTTTTATAAGTAAAGTCCACCTAATTTTATATCATTTACAAGTTTGATATATATATTCACAAGTTTGGTTTCATTAATGATTAAAACAGTTTAAAAAATTACAACTTTTTAAATCACAGAAAGGTATAAAAATAATTTCACATAAAAATTTAATTTCAAAAAAATTCCTTAAGACCTTGTTATCATTATTATATTTCATGAGATCAAACTATTATCTTAAGTCCTTGCATTGACATAAGGATTCGTAGCAACATTTTTATCAAGAGTTTTATCACTTTTTTTATTTGGCCAACTACACACCTATCACTTCAAAATTATAGTTTACTCATGAATGTATATCATATAATGTCTTCACATTCTCAAAATTGTCATTTTAGGACCATATAAGATAAATATATCCAACATTTTTCACGAATTCCATCCATATTAATACTTTCTAACGTAAACTTGTTCCTCTAGATAAGCTTTTCATTTCCCACCCCCTCCCCCTCTTTTGAAAAAAGTTAGTTTTGATTAAAGCATTTAACAATTGATCATCAAAACATGATAGAAATCAAAGATCTCCAACTTGAAATATTGAATTAAAGCTTGGGATCTCTAGTGTCCAGCCAACCCAATTATGAGCATGATGCACTTGCTGAAAGGACAGATCATTGCCATCTTTTGGTGGCACTGACGCTTAATTTCATGATATGTTCCTTGTGAATGAGAATCTCTCTAGGTTGATCCAGCAGTCTTCTATTCATGTTCAAAGCTCCAAGCTTCCGTGCCAAACAAGGCAATCTTTTTGCTTAGTAATAGAGAAAAGGCATCTGTTCAATATAATTTAGAATCAGAAAAATGTAAGTCCCTAAATTTTGTTTGCATTTTGCTTTTAATCCTTATAGTTTTATTTTATTCTTTCCATGCACTTTAATTTGATCCGTTTGCAATGTGGTTGGGCTTAACAAAGAGTTAATCTCAACCAAATCAATGTTTGAATTGAGACTTCTAGACAAAAACATTCCACTTAAAAAAAAAAAAAATCAAAATATAGAGAACAACTGTTGTGTCTTGCCTTTAGAATTTTGACTTGGGGTTTGGATAGAAATCTTCATTGACGTGTTCCAAATTCCCTGATCATGCAAATTAAATCAGTATCCCCAGGGAAGCTGAAGCTGTATGCGTCTATGCTGTGTAGTTGAATAAAATGATATCTAAATCATTCTTCATACTACAAAGGACTTTCATACAGTTCAGTGTAAAGGAATTACTGATTCACAACCATCATAATACAAACACACAGAAGTTATCGGAATTCCAAAATGAAACTGCTGGAAATCAATAAAGATGAATCGAGTTCAGAAACCAGAAGCATAACATGTATTAAGATCTAAAGCTAATTTAAGGAATTCCAATCCCCATGGCTTGTAAGCATATACATACATACATACATCAATGAAAAAAAATGAAATTATTGGTGACGGAAAATATGAAGGAAGAGAGAAGTCCTGCCAAGCATCCTCTGTTTACAAAATGAATAAACTACCATTGAAGGCTTGAAGAAACTTGTTTCATCAATTTAATTTTCAGAAATAGGCATCATGTATGACTAAAAATTTGGAGAATACCCATCAATATGATATTGCTATGGTTTCAGTCAGCCATCCATTTAAGTCCATAGCATGACTATGTTGATGAGCTCCTTTCTTCCCAAAAAAGAAAGGAAAAGAAATTAAAGGATATTTATTTCTGAGACCAAATTGATGAAACATGCATCTCACTGGTATGATAGTCCACTCTTTACAAAACTGGCACCATACAAGTTCAGACTCTTTGCATGCACGCCTCTTCCCTCTTCTCTACCAGGAACTCCTCAAAGCAAATATCTATCAGTTACTTTTTATTGTTAAACGAGGAAAGTAACTATAGCCAATCAGCATTTTATTTCTTACCTTCCATATCATTCCACGTAAGAATGCAACCTCCAAGGGACTGTCTCTGAAAGTAAAGTTGATTCGTGGGTTTGACAGAATTTTCATGCATGTTCTCTGATATCGTATAGAATTTTTCTTGTGACTAGACAGCTTGAGATTGTGCCTTCGATTGATTGTCTTGAGGCTGAGAATTCAAATGGCCATCTTGAGAAAGAGAATTCAACCGATGGTATTGATTTTTACGATCCTGAATTGCTTGTCGAAGTTCTCCGTGCATTTTAACAGAAGCCCCGGCAAAATCATTTAACTGGCCAAGAAATCTGATCAAGCTTGCTCGAAACCTATCAAAACCTGACACCCAGTCCTCTGAAGCATCATCTCCTAATAAATTGTCTCGAGACTCACTACCGTTATCATCCTTCCAAGTTGTTGTATGAGGATGATTTGCTCCTTTCTTCTCTTGACGTGGCAAAAACCGGGCAGTTTCAGCCGCTAAACTCTTTATAGAATCTGTAACATCCTTAGTAGGTAATGTCTGGAGCTTTTCCAGCCAGACACCACAAGTGGCATATATAGGAGGGCCATAGTTTCTCAAGGGGGGCGGTCGATTTTTTCTCTTGGATGATTTTTGTTTAAGCACAACACATTTGCCAAGCCATCCATCTATGGATGCGAGATAAGACTTTTGAGCTTCAATCCACTTGGCAAAACTCGATGATAGAGCATGGAGTTCATGTTCTAGATAGGGAGTTATCAGCCTCCGCACCTCAGATTGAGGGGTGGTTGTAGCATGACTATTATTATAGGCTGCTGATATTATCTGAAACTGACGCTTGTGGCATTCGAACATCACTTCCCACATCCGACTTAACCTGCCATCAAAGTGAAACAAAAGTTTGAACACAAGCAAGAAATTCAAATTAGAGACATAACATATGAAGCAGTATATCTTATGACATAAGTAGTTTATTTTATCCTAGTTATTCAAATGATACGTGAAGAAGATCAGAAATACTGCACCGGTATGTTTCTGCAATCCAATATCATCAATTATTACAGATATTCTCTTTCTTAATACCAGAACATGGCAGATTGTCAATTGCATTTGAGCCAGAAGATTACAGTAGACATAATTTAGACAAGTTCAGACTTTTCACTCTTAAAGAAAAGTTGGCAGTAAACATTTGGATCTTTTCCCTAGACCAGAACTTTGGACCCCACAGAATTTTTCTGCTGGTGTTGAAGAGCAAAGAGTAACAAAAAATACTAGCAACACGTGGAAAAGGAAAATGCAGAAAGTAGTCTCTTACACGAGAATAATGTTGAAAACATTAACCTTTTTCAATTCTATTTAACAATGAAAACTGATAATGGACCTCTAACAATAATCTATTTCAGATTTTCAGCTGCATGATCAAGATATTGAATGGCTGCCAAAAATTAAGAACCTAAATTTCAGTAAACGAGCTTTTTAAACCATTGATTAAATTTGCATTTGATAAATTCGTAGCCTTCAACAAAATATTTGCTGGTAAAAAGACTTATCAAGAAAAATTTATGCAAATGTTATTAGCAAATCTAAATATGCAATGTATGATAAAACCAAATCATGATAGCATGAAACAGGCCCTTAGGAACAAAGAGAAACCAGGGTCGTACCCTTCAATCAACTCCTCAAGTTGTGGCTGAAGCTCTTTGTCCCTTAATTCCTCGATCCTCTTTGATATAGAGTCTATCCGGTGAATTGCAACTCTAATTCTTGAATGTAGATCCTTGACTACAGCACGGGTTTTATCAATTGTGGCGGTCTTCTCTTCTTTTGATTCCATGTGTCTTAAGATTTTGCACTTCATGTCATATTCCCTTCTGACCAACCCACTTGCCTGAAATGCCCATTGGATGCAGCTCAGACTTGTTAAAATGTGCAGAAAATCCAAATCAAACAACTTTTCAAGATCTGACTCAGTCCGGTCCATTGAATGCATAATTAAGATTATCAACATGTTGCTGCAGTTATGATCTGATTATGTGGATTTTAGATCAACCCCAAACAGGCAACTAAAATATCATAGATAGAACTCCATATAATTTGTAAATCTGGATCATTTGCTATCTACGAAACCTACTCATGACAAAGAAAACGTCCATGTTTTAAGCTATAATTATCATCTTCTACATGAAAAGGAGAGCCTTACGAATAACAATGTAACTATTAATCAGACAAATATGCATGTAATTAGAGCCACAATGATCAAATAGCCTGATAGGCATGACTGGATCTGGATCTCTACATAAAAAGAACGTTAAATTAATCTGCGACAAGTGATGCCATCTGGTTTCTAAGAGGTTATTTCCCCTTTCAATTCAAATTGTTTCCCATTGGCCCATAATAATCCACAAAATCTTTTTTCTTTCAAGGTTTGCATTTATTTTACTATACCATTTTAAAGGACCTTCGTCACAAAACATAATTAAGTGGCTCATCAGACTACTTACAAGAATATATTTTGCAGATAATTATGACATTTGTCTAATCTATTTAAAACTTAACAATGCATCTTATTAAGTATTGTTTATAAGGACTAAAGATTCATATCCTAAGGAACAGAAAGATTCAATTTGCAGTAGCCGACTAATAGTTACCCTTAAATTTTTAACTGCTGTTGATATTTTTAAGCTTGTATATACCCATGCATCACATCTAATCTGCCATAAGACGAAGTGCAAGCATTTGCTTGCTTAACTTGACACTTTTATTATCTGTACCGTACAAGCGAAACCTTTACACCAGAATATGTTCAGGACAAAACCCAGTGAATGGTTTGTTAGTCCCCATTACCATGAAAATTTTACCAAAGTTAACAAAATTCTAGCTATCAATATTCTATATTAGTTAATGCTCAATGCCAACAAGATTTGATATGGGTGCCAAATACCCAGAGGAAGCTTGAAAGACAAAATTTAAACAGCACATTACTGTGATCTCTCCAACAAGTCAAAATTTTAAGACGCAGCATCAACACAGCAAACATGTTGACGTTGCAATGAGAAAGGATAACTTGTTTTGCTTTTCAAAATTAGGTTAGTACTAAAAACATCTCTAAAAATGAGATGATATCAAAATGAAACTAGAATTGTTTATAAATCTTTCTGGAGAACTGCTGGTAGGCCATTATAGTAGCTCGTCCAATTTTATCAGCAGAACATGTTACATGCAATAAACTAGCCTTCCTCTGCTTTAGTGTGGGATCTCCTACCATGGAGAAGTTTTGACAGAAAAACATCTGAAGTTGCATTAGTTATGTTAAAATTTTATGTCAACAAAGGGACAATCTGCTCATATTCAAACAGATGGAACTTTCTGAAATTTCTTGTTCAATTTAAAAAATGAAGTCATCTCCCCTTAGCCAATCATTAGGCCAATAATACTTAATATAATTACCAATCATCTGTGTGGGACAGTTAAAGCTTTCACCTCATGAGTATGCCATAAGGCTTCCGCAAATAAAGTTTCATTTTGCATTTTTCAACTGAATTCAATGATTAAAATCATACATTGTCCATTTTGTTAAGAAATGAGCCAGCCCATAAATTTAGAAAAACAATAAACAATGCATTTCACAGGTGCGGGCATGACCAAGGATTTTCAAATCCTACGGAGATGTGAAGGACTGAAAGTTGTGCCACTTCAGATTGTTGGTTAACCAACAGAGACAAAATCTTTTACAGTTAAAAAAAAAAAAAAACAGAGATAAACTTCAGATTGTAGTGTGCAGTGAAATATGTTAGGTGAGGTTTGGAACCCAATCCTATTTAAAACTGAAAAATTGTAGTCTGCAATGCAATCTTGCCAGCAACACAAACTGGCAAAATAAATAAATAAATAAATAAATAAATAAAAAGGTGACTGATACTCTGCCACCATATCAAGTAACCAATTAACACCTTATGCATTCAAGCATGTCACGGAGAATGATTTACATAGCTCTTAACACTTGGACAGAATTGAAGTTAATACTCAAGAATCGGAGAACAGGGAGAGACAAGAGGAAGGGAAGAAAATCAAGAATAATATTTCAAAATCATGGCAAATTAATGTATCAATTATACTTGTTTTCACTCCGTTACCTGCTTTAGCAGACTTTTAACAATTTTTCTTTTTTGGAAGCAGAGAAATAAGAAGACCTATCAAAAAACCTAACTTTTCCACCAAGAAAGAGATTATGTCTGCTCTTCCACAGCATGTAACTTTTTCCTTAAAAAGGAAACAATAACAACAGCAGCAACAAGCCTTATCTCACTAGATGGGGTCAATTACAAGAATTGTACAACGCCATTGTGTTCTATCATTCACCAAAATTTTAGAAATGTTGTTAACTAAGGTCTCGGTCAACAACTTTTATAAGTGTTCTCTTTGACCTTCTTCTACTCCTCTTAACAAGGCTCGAAAAGGAAAAAGAAAAAGAAAAAGAAAATCAACAAAATCATATAAGCTATTCAGTTGACAACACCTTCCAAGCCAATTAAAGTTTTTTAAGAGAGGACTTCAGGCCTTAGTTTAAGATCTAGAACCAGAGTTCAAAACACTCTATTGCCAAAAGGTAACATGCAGAAAACAATAACAGTCACAGAAATTGTTGAAAACATAAAATACACACAATTACCTTGACTTCGTCATAGAGCTTCCTTTCCCATGCATACAGTCTATCCAAGGTTGATGCATGACTACCAGAATTCATACAGAAATTATCAAAGAGATTACTTGTGACGTCCTCCATATCATCTTTTGAGTTTGCTGCTAAAGGATTCCTGGATGAAGAAGATCTAGATGATGCCGTCCTATGCCATGTTAAGTACTTAACTGAGTTTTGAGCAGGCTCTGGGAAGATAAAAAGAAAGAATTAAAATTGACATCCAGAAGCAGCTTTCAAAATTCAGAAATATCATGTTTCTTAACTCAGTAATCTCTCCAATTATAAATCCATCACCATTATTTTAGAACATGTAAAAAGATCCAATAAATTTAATGTTGTGTGTCTACCTTTTTTCTTTACTTATTTGACTGCCTAAATTAACTATCTGAAAATAATCTTTTTCGGGGAGCCGCCAGTCGCATGTGTTTGTTTTGATGGAACTCATGCTCACTTGTTTTTGGCAAAAAAAAGGAAAAAAAAAAAAAGACATTCACCAAGCAAGAGTAACCTGAACGGAACGGAAGATTACTATATGGAAATCAAGTGGCAAAATGATTTAAGAAAATACAACATATCCTTAGTTTCATTATGAATCCTCAAAATTGACATTTTTCACCAGGCAGAGCTGAAAGGCAAATTCCTTGTACAACATGTTCTATACAGATCAAAATTAACAATACCATGTCTTCTAAAATGAGTTCTACTTTCACTAATATTCTGGAGAATGAGATGAAAAATGCTACTTTATAATATTTTTTCAAAAAAGCTTATTATAATATTAAACAAAACATAAATAAAAAAGAAAGAACACCATTTGTATTTCCTTGCAAATTACTCACGTATATGAAATTATACCATGGTAAAGATTCAAGACTACCCCATCATTTCTTTAATAAATTTCAAAATACCTAGGTTTAGCACTAGAATATTAGTAATTTTTATAGAGGCAGATATGGACAATAAAGTCCTAAGGAATACTTTCTGAATAATCAAGCAGCCATTCATGGAAAATTGAAAACATAAAAACTGAGAAAAATACCTTCTGTACTTTGACTTGGGTCTTCACCACACAAGAAACATGCCTTCCAAAATGAAGATGCCACAGAACCTTCTGCAAAAATCAAGGAGTCTCTAGTCAGTCTTCTGACCATTTTAAGCTATAAACGAGTAACATGGTAAGGGAAAGCATAACCAAAAACTTTAATAGCCCTGTAACTGCAAGCTTGATACTAAAACTGGTTTGTAAATCAGAAGTACAAGAAGATTTTTGGTAATATAAATGTACCTTGATCCGATAAATGTGTCATACAGGAACTATCTGTAGGATATATCTTAAGGAGTCATGTTAACATGTTGTTGTTTAAGGAATCTTAAACACATTCTTTTCAGCAAAAAGCATAAATTTGAAGGGAAAGTGAATGCCATTCCAATCTTAAGCACAAGTTGATACAAATATATTCACATTTTCAAATTACAAAACTATAGCTGATATATATATATATATATGATAAATGCTAAAGTCACACATTAATGATTTCTTTTTGACAAAAGCCTTACCTTAGAAAGTCTATGGATGTCAACAGCATGGCAAAGCACCCAAGTACCATTCATAAACTCACCATTGCAATTCAACAATATGTTTATAAGAACTGACCACTTGTAAATTACCCAGATGATAACTCTCTCTCCCACACACATAGTTTTGGGAGCAAAAGAATAGATAGAAAGATATATATATATATATATATAGAGAGAGAGAGAGAGAGATTACTTTCTTTTGCTGGGAACATTGGCCGAAAATGCAACTTATTTGCTTCAAGCATTCTTGGAACTTCTTTGCCAGATTCAGAAGCCTTTACAAACAGAATTTCAATTTCTTTCATGCTTGAAAAGAAATCCTTAGGAGCAACTTTATCTTCACTATGATTTTCTTTTTCTGCTGGTTTGTTTGTTGCCTTAGTAAGATTAGCCTCTGTAGATGCTGCCTTTAATGGTGATAGACTAGCAGAGTTGATCTTCTCTGCATTAGTGAGTTCCTCAGAAAGTTGATCCTTGGTGAGGGGCTTGACTGTGGTAGGTACTGCATTAGCGACAACATTGTCACCAACTCTATTTTTAAGATTCTCAAATCTTCGAACTAAAGTATCTGTGGAAGGCTCTTCATCAAACTCATCTTCAGATTCCTCAGAGTCTTCACTTCCATGAGAAGAAATATTCCCTTCATCATCTTCCAACTCAGGAATTCCTTCCTCCTCCCTTAGTTGTGTTATATCATCACCATTCCCCATCTCTTGGTACATGGCTTTCCCTTCTTGAAAAGAAAATTGGTGGTCAATAGGATGGTAAAGACCAAAGAAATCCCATGGTGAAGCTGCAGCTGGAAGAGAAGAATCTTCAAATAAAGACGCTTCTGTCCTTCCAGTAGAATGAGGTGTGGCACTTTGTGGAGTACCTGATGATGTCACTACACCTATCATGGGTTCAGGTGGTTTTTCTTCAACTTTTCTAGAAAAGCTGCTGCCAAATTTCATATGATTTGCCTGGAATTTACTAGAGCTAGGAGGGGAGGGCACGGGAGAGAAGGTCTCAGTTACATCTATTCGCTGTGACACAGATGGTGAAGAAAATGAGAGCTGGGACAAGGTCTTCTCAGTTAATGCAAGTGGCTCCGGTGTTGCATTAGTGGAAGTGTATAATGAAGACTCCACTGGCACTTCAGGTTCAGTGAATTTTCTCAATGCCTTTCCAGTATTTTTCAGTGACTGGACGTATGAAACATGAGCAGCTGCCAGTGAGCACCGGCCATCAAGTGCTTGCCTAACAAACTTCTTCCTTTCACGGCAGAGCTGCAATGCCTTATCATCCTCCATTTTAGAGCTTGAGGTTCCCATTACTACAGACCTAGCTTCAACCTTTTCTTTGTAAAGACTTGTAGGGAGATGACTAGATGAGCCTCTATCTGAAAAGTAATCAGTATCAAATATATTAGCAAAGAGGCATTAATCAAACGATAGTAGACAAGACAGCTAACCTGTTAAGAATTGCCAAAAAAGCATTAAATTAAAAAAGTCCCCATAACTACTTTAAAGGATTCTAAAAGATAATAAAAACAGTTGCATCGCCATTGAAGGTTAGTTAGATGGATATGTTATGTTCACATCCGAGATGTCTCCATCAATCTTAATCAGGATACAAGCAATCCAAATGCATCTGACTGGGAACATTGAAGCCAAGTTAATGAAACCATCACAGCCCAAACGGCACCAACAATCGCTTAAGTAAGACCATCCAATCTTCAATATATCACATGAGAAAAGGGGAATCCGACCAAATCCCAAGCATTTTTGCAGGCCCTATCCCATCTGGATAAGAGGAGGGTTGAGGGGGAAGAGAAGGGAATGAAGAAAGTAGAAAAAGGGGAAAAAGAATACTTGAAAAGGTTCTAAATGAGAAATGTAAGGATCAAGGCATGAAATCAGACAGCATGCTCCAATTATCAAGTATTTCATGCTACCAAGATACAGAAACCAGTTGGACATGGCGGGGTGATGGTTTAGTGTTTAACATCAAAATCAAGCCCTCCGAAAAAAGATCCAAACTGCGGATTAAAAAGGCAAGAGAATCCTACAAAATTCAAGAACGAACTTTCACCCACTCTTTTTCCCTCAGGCATGAAACAAGAGTCGAACCTACAAAAGGCATCGGATTGAACCATCGCTGCACACCGCCAAAACAGGATCTTCACCCCATTAAACCAAGTCCTCCAGGTTTTTGGTAGAGAGATTACACAGGAAAAAAAAACGAAAATACAATATAGTCCCAATGGGAGTCACAGTACAGATGCAGTAAGCAAAGAAATAAAGCAGAAACAACTTATTGAAGAAAAAATAGAAGAATTTCGAGCAAGGGATAGAAAACTCAAATCACAAATCGGTAGCGGCTAGTTGGAAAAACCTCGAGAAATTCCAGCGAGTTGAATAAAATTCAGATACAGTTCAGATAGCAAGAACAGGCCGAATTCCCAAAAAAGCAAGTGTTAAGTGAACCCAAAAGCTTAAGAGAAAAGGAATTAAAGAAGGGAATTCGATAAAGTAGGGAAAATTTCAGCGCGCAGTGAATCAGAGTGGCACGCCAAGGACCTGGATTTCAGCGAAGACGCATGTTAGAGAATCATTGACAGAAACAGATTTTAGAGAGAGAAACTAGATTGATAAAGAAAGAAGGAGACGCATCTCTCCGGTCTATGGTCGATTCCATGCAAAACGCACATAGAAACTAGAAACGCAGACATCTTTAGTGTGAACAGTGGAGCCCACTTCCACCGGGTCCCACGCTGCGACCGGAGCCGATCGAATAACGAAGGAAGCGTGAGCCTCACGCGCTGATGAAAGGTTCATTACTGCGAGAAATTTTGTTGCTTTATCGTAAAAGCATCAAGCATCACTCTACAAATATCCGGTACGAAGAATTGCAAATCTTTCAAAGCTTTTGCAATGGATTGAAAATTTACATCATTTTCATTGAATTGAGAACCCTACAAAATATTTCTGATATGAACTCAATTGAAATGAGTGGGTAAAAATGGAAATGTAAGTGAAAATAGAATGAGAGAACAATGGAGTGTAGTTCAGTCTTGTTGGAAAGATTATCATTGTTCGTTTGGATTCATCATCATATCAACAACATCTGGGTTGTGTCACATCATCCAACTCAGCTTAACATCCCATATGTGATGTGGATGCTATGACAAATGACAGATGAAATATATCATAAAATTTTCTTTCATTAAAATCAGGGTAAAAATCTAAAGATTGTACTTCTCCTTTTAAAAAATATAAAATATTTTTAATTAAATTTTATTTTTAATAAAATAATTATTTATTTTTAAATAAATTTTATTTTTTTATATTTATTTTTATTAAACACTTTATAATAAATATAAAATTATTATCAATAAGGACACTTTAAAAAAAATAATTATTACACTTTAAAAGATTAAAAATATCTTACATTTTTTAATATTTAACTTTTCAAAAAATGTTTTACATTTTTAAATAGAGGGAATATGTAGAATCATTTCAGGTCATTTTTAATTGCACAACATATACTTTGATTTACCGTGTCTTTTCTTTACAAGCTTAAGAAGAATTTAATTTGAGTGATCAATATACACACACCCATAAATTATTGGAAATATTATCATAGTTTGTTTTGATTCATTATCCTCTACTTCACATTAGGATTGTTCCCCCTGGTGCAATAGATGATGTGATGAGATGGGATGACAAATAGGAAATAAAAATAAATCATAAAAATCTCTTAAATTAAAGTAAGTAAAAATCTTTTTTTTTTTTTGAGCCAGCAAGTAAAAATCTAAACATTACATTCAAATATTCTATAACTCTATGTACAAAAAAAAAACACACTATTATTTACAGTGTCTCTCTTTTTCCAAAATTAAAGGAATTTAATTTGAATAGTCAAATATACTCATTTGTTATTGTTTTTTTAAATATGGCTATCTAATTGAATTAGATTTGAGAATTATCAAACTTAATTAAAGATAATTCTTCCAAAATTATTTTCTGCATTCTTTCAAATTTAAACCTAAGAACACATGCTTAACTACTAAAACTAACGTTTATTGGTCACTTTTTAATGTTCTGAATATTATGCTATGTAACTTATGTAATGTAGAGTATAGAATCATGAATGCTATATGGCTTTTAATCTTGAATTTCATGGAACACACATGCTGCAAGATTGATTTTATAATTTTGCTATAAAATTATTTTTTTTAGAGAAATGAGCAAATTGGTCCATAAACTATAGATTAAAAAAAAGTTTGAGACCCTAACTTATCTTTTATACAATATTCACCTTCAACTTTTTAAAAAGTACACAATCTAACTCATGTAATTAATAAAAATTAATTTTGACCATTAATGACAAAAAATGTGGTCATTTTCCAGAATTTTTTAAATTATTTTTGATTTTTTTTTGTCAACTAACAATTAAAATAAACTTTTGCTAAAGATAACAGAAGTCAAATTACACTATTTTTAAAAGTTAAAAATAATTTTATGATTTTAAACACTTGTAGATATATAATTTAGGAATTAATTTGTTCATTTATCCTTTATTTTATAATTTTAATATTTTAATATAAAACATTATCATATATAAAATTCGAACCGCCTTAAAAAGTTTTAGATGGAAAGGGCAAAAAAAGGATGGTGGGGCCGTTATGTTGGCTTCTGGCAAGACTGCTTTTATAATAGATGCTTAACTATTTTGTGTCCATTGAATGAAAAGATTTACCTAATATTCTCTTACCTTTGGAGCAAACCCATTTAAATATTTCCTAAGAATGTACACAGGAATATTATTGTAAAGGACCAATACAACCTATCAAGTAATTATTTTTAACGTAGAGACAGAGTGTGTGTCAGCATCTTATAGCTCAAAATATATACTATGAGGGGATTAATGAAGATGATATAATGTTGCTGGTTGCGTAATTGATCATTAATTAAAGTAAGTTGTATCTGCTGGTCAATAAAAATTAAAGTAACAAATCGTATAAAAGTAGTTATATCGTCCATCATTTAATATTATAAGATATTTTTTAAAAAAATATCATATCAAAAATATAAGCCATTTTGAATATTTTAAGATACAATTAATAAATTTTTTTCCTTCAAAAATATCTTTAATTAGGAGTGTAATCAATAAAATTTTTTAATTAAGACACCTTATTTAATAAGGATAAATATGAAAAAAGAGTGTTTAATTTTAAAAATAATTTACTAACTAATTGAAAGGTGTAATATGATTAAAATTGTCTTATAGTACTGAGCAAACAGAGTATAAAAAAAAATTGGCATTACATATGATCATGAAGGTGAGAAATTCTTTAGTACCGGTGCATAAAACATGACAAAATTGACAGTCAATATGCGTCTAGGTATATTATCATCATGTTAAGATATTTATGTGATCAACATATTAGAAAAATTGAAATGAATTTGATATTAGGCTGACCATATAATAAAGATGAAAAATTATTATGAAGGGATGTAAGACCTCGTAAATTTTAATTAGCCAGCTTGAAATACAGAAAAAATAGAGGTTGAAAAAAAAAGAAGAAAAAATGGAGAGAAACTATGAGTGAGCCGCTGTAATTTTTTTCCCCCAGTTACAATGAGTCACGGTTACATTTTTAAAGTAACGTTCACGATTTGCCAATTTACTTTCTTTTAGGTGGAAGACGTGGGTTCAATACTTCACATAAGTCTGAGTCCAAAAAAACAAGATTGATCTAAATTACAGTAAGAAGTTGTGTGTACCACACCAATCTAATCCAATGTAAAATATTTTACCTCGAATAAAGTTCGTTTTAATAACTAGAGTTAATACCTATTTTTATTCTTGAATTTTTTTCAAGCAATGCTGGGCATTTATATTGATAAGTGGGACAATTTTTGTTTGAACTATTTTTTCAACAAACAAAAAAACTATTCTCAAGAAATTCTTAGGTCAACTGGGTGCATCATGACATTTGTGGTTTGCCCAATTAAAATGTTTCAAGTTATCTAAATAAAATATTATGTGACATTATTTTATTAATTTTATTATTATAATAGAATGTATATATAATTTATTATCTTTTCTCTCTTTACTATCATTGATGTCAGAATCAATTTATGTTCAATACCATCTGAATATCATGTTTTTATTAAATAAATTGTACATGGCGTGATGTATTCAATCCACCTAAGAATTTCCCTCCTTATGTTAGTCAATCATTAATTTTGTCATTTTCTACTAATGTGACATGTGTGTGAGACCCACACATACTAACAAGTAGGACTCTGATTATGTTCTTTAATGTTAATTTGCCTCTGAACTTTTTTTCTAAAAGCATTGGGCATCTTGAAATCTTTTCTAAAAACGTTGAGAATCCTAAAGTCTTGTGAAAATAAAATTTAATAAATATTTATATTTAATAATTTAAATATTATTATTTATAAATATTCATATAAATTTGTAAATTATTTTTTAAATATTAAAGATTCAAACTAGTTTTTCATAAATGTATAAATGACTTGTGTTTTTTTATACATCAATTATATTTTTTATACCAATTAAGTTTTTTAAATTTTTAGGTCCTTCTCTGTAACTTTGTTGGTCAACCAATAATCTTTCTTTAAAATACTACACCACCCAAATTTAGTATTTTTCGTACGCTGCAATGTTAAAGATACAATCAAAAACATGACAGATCAGGGAATAACAAACCAACAATAATGCTTATTTAGAAGATATCAACTGTCCCATTAATGTGCTACAAAAAAGTTGTTTAATAAGAGAATGATGGGGAGGTGAGTCTATTAATTTGGAGGTTCATTCCCTTCATTTTTAATTTAAAGTTGTAAAATATCAAAATATTAAACTCATTGTTGCAATATTTTGGAGGAAAACTATTAGTTGATTAAAAAAATTATAGAGAAGAACCTAAAAAATTAAGGAACTTAAATCAGAACAAATGGATTTTAAATAATGAATAATATTAATGACAAATATTTGAGGGAAATGCATATGTTATTTAGAACAAGACTTAGGCACTTAATCTTATATGTTCAATATACTTTTGTTCAATTAAATCAAAATACATGAATCTTAAAAGTTTATAATAATATTAATGACAAATAATTTACTATAAATTAATATTACATAAAAATTCACATATTTTGATTACATTCAAAATAAAAATATATAATTTTTTTTTGTAAGTTATTTATTGATACTAAGGATAGTCATAGGCAAAGTATTAAAAACCAGATGAATTATTAAACTGGTCAATACATTTATTTAAGAGTTAATGTTCACAACTGTGGTTGAATTATAATCAAATTAATCATAAATAATCCATTTCATTGATATTAAACTAGTCAAGCAATTAATTCAACAATTCGCTATTTCAATCCCCTGGATTGACTTGGTACTCAAGACTGTAGTCAAAGCTTAGCATGTAGGAATAGGTTGGCCTATAAAAAATAGAAACTTAAAAAAAAAAAAACCTTAATAGGATTAGAATTTTTTTATTATTTATACGTATTCTTTTATTAAAGCTAATGATATTTGAGGCACAATAAAATATTAAATATAAATATTCTTTTTAATGAATATTCAAACATTAATTTGTTATATTATTATAATAGACTGGCTCTTTTGTTAGGTCCAATCCACCGTTAATTAATACGTGAGTGTATATATTTTTTTAATAAATAGAAAAAACTAAAAAAAAAAACGCTGCTACAAAGATTCTCTGCAGGTAAAAAAAAAAAATGAAGATTAGGAGGCAGTGGTAGTGCACGCTTGGCTATATAATTAGCATCCATGTTTTTTTTATTAAGAATTTATACAGTAATCACAGTAAAGGAGAATTGAAGTACGTGGAAATGTCATCTTCCAAGAAAAAAAAGGTTCCAGAATCTTGCGTTAGCATCAGACTTTTCTGTCCTACGATGATAGAGAGACTTGAGTATGCTTATCATAATTGCTCTGACGAGGAAACACATGTACGTATCTTTTTTTTTTTGCCTTACCTTTGAAGGCTATTGATGCATGTGGACTTGATAAGTTTTCGATCGTAGAAAAAAAGATAAAGTTATAACAGAATACTGAATCATATGCTTTTTCCCTGTTTTTTTTTTTTTTCAATTGATTTACTATGTTGTACTGTAAACAATATAGTATAGAATATATATATATATATATATATATATATATATTATATTTTAGAGATGTTTGATAACTTGGAGAACAGGGTGTTTGGGAGGCAGTAATTAGTGATGTATGTAATTTTTTTTTTCATGGTCTGTAATTTTTGAAGTTTTGTATGAAGTTTTTGGGTCTTTTTTATAATTAATGAGATAATTTTTTAATCAACTAATTATTAAAATTAATTTTTATTAATAATAAAAATTAAATTATATTATTTTAAAAATTAAAGAAGATGTTGTATAAAAAATAAGTTTTAGATTTCTACATATAAAATTTAGAGTTCAACTTACTTATTTATCTTAAAAAATTGATTGTACACTGTATATGTGTCAAACCAGCATGAATGTAGCAAAGAAAAGTTGAAACCTCTTGGTTGGTCAAATAAAATAATGAATCAAGAAATGAGGGTTCTGAATATTCAACGGGCGTGCATGTGAATAGGATCCAAGGATACAGTTTATTCTTAATTAAGGTAATCAAATTGAATATTTAATTAATCAAATATTTAATATTTGGGAATCTTCCATGTCCTCCTGTACACCTGTGTTTTATAATAAATTAGTAAAAAGTGGAGGTTTAAACATGAACATAGCGAGAAATTATTAAATATCACGTTATCTATCAAATAAAAATATATCACTTAGGTGGCTTTAAATATAAATGGATTCTATCATTGACAATCGCAAGAGAGAAAAGGTAATCAATTAAAAAATATTTTATTTTAAAAATAAAATTATTAAAAATAATAATGTATAAGATTTTATATGATTAAATTGGAGTAATTTTATTGAATGAATTACAGATGATGTGTTACATCAAATTTATGTAAGATTTTGTCACAACTATTATTACGGAGTATTTCATAAATTTTATGAAAATGGCACTACAATTAACTTGGAATTTTTTTGATATAACTATATGATTAAATTAGATTCGGGAATTGTTGAATTCAATTGAAAATAATGCAATTCATAAAATTTACTAAACATGTTTTGCATTATAACGAGCATGACAAAGGTCATACAGTTTAAGATAGGATTAAAGTGCAAATCCACCCTTAAATTATTTCTTGACATACAATTGGTATTTTTAAATATTTAAAGACTCAATGTTGCCCCCTAATGTTTTAAAAATAGTGTAATGTCACCTTGACTTGACGGAAATAAAATGTTAATTGTTAGTTGACTTTTTTTCTACTTAAGTGCTATTCCTATAAAGCATCCATGTCACTTTTTATCATGTGGTGGGTCCCACCACTTTCACCATAAGCCATACCCTTCCATTTTTCTCTTCCCTTCCTCCTCATGATTGTTGAATAAGGAGGCATAATGAAAGATTAAAAATTTTAAATTCCTATTTTGATATAAATTAAACAAACTCATTTAAATCAATGTAGATAGAATAATTATCTTTTAATTCTAAGCTCCACATGTGTTGTCTTCAAATAACTGAATCTCAAAAGCTGACAATGTAGATCTACTCCTCTACCAATATTTACACGAATAGTTTTCAACTTAAATGATATGCTAGCGCTTGAAACTTTCATCCGTTTTCTTAAACATTGAACTACTCTTCTCTAAGGTTTTGCTGTGGTTCTTAATGTGTTTTGCTGTCAAAAATTTTCTTACTTACACCAAAGTATGAAGCACATTCCTATCTCTATATAATATATAAATTAGGATTTTTACCTTCCACTTGAAGAGTTCATGAAAATTTAATTAAATTTATCTCATAAATTTAATTTATGATATCATATCTAATTTAAATTTATCTTATAAATTTATATTGTAAAACTGATATGATATTCTCTCATATAATTTAATTATTAAATTTAATCTATCACATAAAATTAAATTTAAAACTAACATAATATAATAATTTATAATATATATTAGATATACATATTATATTATATATATATATATATGTATATACATGTGTACATGAAAATACACATATGTGTGTGTATAAATATATTCAAATATATATATATATATATTATATTATATTTTAAATTTTATATTTCATATAAATATATATATATATATTTGATAAATATTCAAATATATATATATATATATATATATAATTCGTTCAACCTGGAAAAACATGACATTCATTGAATCTAAATACATTTCAGATTGAGTGAACTTGAACATTGTAGCTCGAGTTGAGCTATCTTGTGTGTGACTCTGTAAGCTAATTATGTTACTAGTCCACAAGTCACAATTAGCCTCTAGTAAGATATTGTAACTACCCAATTCATACGGGGATTGATGATCTAATATAATCTATTATATAACTATATTACATCCCTTTTGTTATGCGATATTTTAGTCAAGTGTGAGACATGAAATTATCGTTCTCCTTTATTTAGCCATTATTTTCTTGATCTCTTAGTGGTTGACATAACAATGGAGAAACTCTTTTCATTGTAATATAGCTATATATTTTCTTAGTCTTACTCATCGAGGGGCCTAATAATATTTTTCAATTAACATGAGAAACAAATTTCATCTTGATCACTCATATTCCTCTATGCGAATATAACTAAAACTCAATTATAACCTTTATGATCACTCGATCAAATGTGACTTTTGACTAGGTCAAAGTTTAGAGTCATCATGTAGGAATCCATGATGATCTCAAGTCAAAGGGTTTAGTAATATAGTTATATATGAGATAAGCTTATGACTTGTACCATGCAAGTTTCTCATAATTGGTCGATCTAGCACCTTGTACTCTTTTAAATGTCTACTATTTTGATTTATATACTTATAATTAATTAAAGTCATACTAATTTTATTTCATCTATAATCCCTCACAAATGATCGACTAGAGACATTTAGGACAATCACTATAATTTGTCTAAAGATACAGTTATCATAATAAATATACAATTGATGTGATAATAAAAGAAAAATTCATTAGATAACAATGTATACGATACAATGATTGAGCTAGGGTATAATTTTCAATAATGACCTCCCATCTTCTACTTCTTGTTTAGATCAATGCTGCTGCTCTTTGATGCTTAGGTCTTTTACCACCAACAAATTGGATTCCTCAAGTTGTCTTAGGCTGGAGCCATGCACAAGATTGCGACCTACTTCGCCGAAGCGTTGTTCATCACACACCAGAAAAATTTTTCTCCTGTAAAAGCTTTGGTCAAACAGGTCAAATTCCTTGCGGTGTCTCAATCCAGGCCATGCACAAACTCGCCTCTGCTTTCTTCTTCTTCCTCTCTGAAGCTCATATCTACTGTACCATTCTTCTTCTTCTCAATCTCGCCTCACCATCACCCCTCTCTCCCTCTCAGAAGCTTGTATATGTTGTACCATTCTTCTTCCCAATCTCGCCTCACCACCACCCGTCTCTCCCGATCTCAAGAAGCAATAGGGTTTGATTTCATGATTTCGTCATTTCTAATTTCTTGATTTCATCATCTAGGAGTTACTCTAATTGTTAATTATTCTTCATTAATTTTTTTTTCTGAGTTTCCTTTTGGGTTTTGCTCTGTTTCGATCTTGATTAGAGTGGCTTGGTTTCATTAGTTTGTTCTGCTATGATTTTACTTGAGAGTTGAGAATCTATTCAATTTTGATTTTTTTTTTGGGATTTCGATTTTGCTATTTCTTATACCTTCAATCTTGTTTCATGTTTGATTGCTTTGTTCTGGTTGGTTTTCCAATTTTTTGTTCAATTCTGGATTCAATTTATGGGTGTGAGTTTTGTTCAAAGTTTTCATGTGCTCTAGGTTCTGGGCCAACCTTTAATTTCTGGGTTTGACGTTAATTCTGGTTATTCGAACAGGTGATATTCAAGCAATTAAGTGTTTTGACCACAAGAACTTTGAAGGAAGGCAATGAAGTTAAACCATATTGATTTATGGGTTCTTTCTTTGTTGCCTATATACGCTGGCACAAGGAGTACTGAATTCGACAAACACAATGTTTGGAAAGGTCAAAACTATTTCTTAAAAGATTAAAAAAAAGTGAATTGAATGTCACATGGGGTTGCCACATCAGCACAAAAAGTCAACTAACGGTTAACATTTTGCTTCTGTCTAAAAAATATTAGGAGCAACATTGCACATTTAAATAATTAATAATATCAATTACACCTTAAAAAAAACTTTAATGGTAGATTTGCATATTAACCTGTTTAAGACAATGCTATTTTTAAAATTTATATTACATATTTACATTGATATATCAATAATATTAATATTAATGTTATATATCTTAAATAAAGTTGTTTATAATTCATGGTTTAAATGGCATCACTCATTTTGGAAGGGAGTCCACAACAATGACAAAACTGTCACCCAATCAATTCTAAAAAGAAAGTACATGAGAAAGAAAAAGAATATTTTACTTTTTTAAAGCCTTGAATATAAATGGAGCAATCTACCCTGTACTTCGAATATTGCAAAAAATTAGTATTTATGGCCGAGGGAGGGAGGGAGGGAGGGAATGCTAATTTAATTTTTAAAACTGCATTAAAAATATTTTTTCTATTTTCAAAGTCATTTTTTACAAAAAAATATGAAGTTACATAAACATCCTTTTTATTTTCAAAAATTACAAATAAAATTAGAAAAATTATAGTGAAATCCCACAAAAAAAATTAATTACTACAAAGTTTATTGATAGCTGAAACAAACTGCATTGACAATGCAATCGATTGTCAATGCAGCTTAGTTCAATTATTAATGAACTTTATAGTGATTAATTTTTTTATGTGAAACTTGATTATAATTCTTCCTAAAATTAATTTATTTGAGCTTGTTAAAATTATGCATATCTAGAGTGTATTCGTAAAACTTTGGTAGCTGATTTAAGGACCTAGAGTCCTCGTGTGTCTTTTTATTCCATCATTTGGTATCTTTAAAAATCTAGGGTATTACTACTTTCAAGCTCCACCCCACCGATTATGTGGAACTATTATTACTAACAATAGTTCAATAGGTACCTTGGGTAGAACCAGTGATTCGGACCAGCCTTAATAAGTTCCAAAAAAAATTAAGAACTAGGCTTAATAAAATAATGTATTTTTTATGTTCGGGCCAAGCCTAATCCCATCAAGCTTAACCTGAATACTCGAATAACATTTTACATTTTTTAAAAGAGTATATTTTATATTTTTAAATAATGAAATCATTAATTTTAAAATAAATATTCAATAATTCAAGTATTTGAATATGCATGAAGCCTGAGGGTATTTGCATTGAGCTTGGCTATATAGGGTTTTTATAAGCTCGGGCTTATTCAGGCTAGCTAAAATCAAATTGAGATCGGCCTGAATAAACTTGCCTCTCTCAATTACCAGCTTTGGATTCAATAATGCCTTTGACATATTTATTCAATATGACTATGCATCCCATAACTTGAATTTGAAATATTATAATTAGTTGATTCAATTTTCTTGATTAGCTACTAAAAGACCCTTGGTTATAAAGTCATTTCTCAAGTATGTTAAATTACATAATTCAACACTTTTGAGTAAAGTTTAATCGTATTTAAAAATAGAGAAAAAAAATTGTACACTTTCAAGTTTCAACCATGATTTCGTAAATGACCTTGTTCACACAAATCCTAGGGAAAACTTATCTCTAATAAGATTTGCTAGAGGCACAGAAGTGGAATGGAATACAGGGAAAGACATGTATGTTAATTTAAAATCCAAAAGTTTAAGTTTATAAATATTTTCACATTGACGTATGTGTATATATGTATATATACTCCCTCAAGTCCTAATTATAAAACAAAACTTTAAAATTTTAGTTGATCCTAAATATAAGATAAATATGTAGTAGTTAATTTATTTTTCTAATATTACTCTTCTTTAATTGCACCAATTCGTTGATAAACTTTTAATTTCTTAACACGCCTTCTTGGGATTATTAATCTCAATAACTATCATTTTTTAAGAATAGTAAAATTAATTAACTTTGCTTTATAAGTAGAAGTTAGAATTGGAGAGAGTATATATTATTAAATTCAATCTTATTCCATGTGATACTTTACATAATCAAGTTGGCACTAATATTTTACATCTTAACTATTGGTCCGTTTGTTTAAGTTTAATCCAAAAAAAAAAAGGTTTTGACTAAGTTACATAGGGTTGTTAGAAGAAAATCTGTTTTTAATTTATTTTGATTAGCTTATCAAAATAAGCTGAAAATAAATTGAAAAATAAAAAATAAGGACCCTTAAAAAATACATAGAACTTTTACAACTAAGATATTAGAAATTTACAAATAAAACTTAAAAAATTTACAAATAAAACATCTTTATTTTATATTAATTTTTTTACAAGGTCTTCAATTATGGTTCCCTCAAATAAATTTGTTTTGTTTAGCTTAAGATTCTTCCAGCAAGTATCTCGTATAGCTCAATAAAAATATTTTTTTAATAAAAGTACACAGTCATCTCTTTTATTTTATGCAATGAAAAGAAAATCCCTTGTGTGGATACAAATGAAGAAAATGACTGAACTGTATATTTTTTATTTTCTGAAAATTTTGCGTAGATTTTAAAATAATATATATAGTTTTCATAATATTTAAAAATACATATAATTTAATAAAAATAAAATAAAAAAATGGAGAAAAAGTTGTGAGAAATGCCATGTGTGTGAGTGACACATGCACAAAGATTCTTTGCAGGGTAACAACAAATTTATGCATGATGAAAAAAAGCTTCAAAAGTTCTTGGCTAATTCCAATCCCTTTCTCACAGCTATTTATAATTTCTAAATAATTTCTGCAAAGTAAAAGCTTTTAATATTTTCTTTTCAATTTTATATTTGTAAATATAATATGTAAAAGCAAGCTTTTGACAAATATTTGGTTTTCCAATGTATTACATTGTATATTTTAAATAATTATGTCAATTATTATTGTCGGTGCTCATAACATGTAAGGGAGAGGCGCAACTTCACAACTTGCAGGGAAAACAAACATGAAAAGTTACACTTTTCTGCACATGTCCATTTGTAATGAAATACAATTTATAATCATATCTGTTTTATTTGAATCATTATCTTTTGATTGTGCAAGATATTTTTTATTAGAGGTAATTTTTTTTATAAACAAAGATAATTCTATTTGAGATATGTTTGAAGAGACATAATTTCATTGAAAATTTAAATATTAATTTATCTCGTAGTATATAACTGTGCAAGTTGTTAGGTGGCGTGGTCAGTTGGGTCCTACTTGAGCTGGTCGAGTGGGGCACCAAGCTACCAAAGATATTTATATATTTTTATTTTTTAATTTTTTTAAAAACTTAATTATATTATAGTATTATTTTACTTAATATTTTTTATACATTGTATTAATTTTATGTTTATAATGGACATTTTTTATGATTTCAATTTTTCTAATCTTTTTAAATGTTTGAAATTGACTTTTTTACTTTATATCATTTAAAAATAATGAATAATTGTTAATTATATACAATTTAAAAAATTATTTCTTTAAATTTTAACATGAGTTTTATAAAAAAAGTCCATTATAAATAATTTTAATTTTATATTTGGTTTTCCAATGTACTACATTGTATATTTTATATAATTATGTCAATTATTATTGTTGGTGCTCAAAACATGCAAGGAAGAGGCGCAACTTCGGAACTTGTAGGGACAACAAACATAAGTTACACTTTTCTGCACATGTCCATTTGTAATAAAATACAATTTATAATTATGTCTGTTTTATTTGAATCATTATCTTCTGATTGCGCAAGGTATTTTTTTTATTAGAAGTAATTTTTTTCCCTTATAAAAAGAGGTAATTCTATTTAAAATATGATTGAAGAGACACAATTTCATTGAGAATTCAAATATTAATTTATCACGTAAAAAAAGTTGTTAGGTGGTGAGGTCAGTCGGCTCCTACTTGAGCTGGTCGAGTTGGGCACCAAGTTGAAGTTAATCTTAATCTAACCTTGCCTGGTCTGAAGATATTTATATAATTTTATTTTTTAAATTTTTTTTAAAAATGTAATTATATTATAGTATTATTTTACTTAATATTTTTTATACATTGTATTAATTTTATGTTTATAATGGATATTTTTTATGATTTCAATTTTTCTAATCTTTTTAAATGTTTGAAATTGACTTTTTTACTTTATATCATTTAAAAATAATGAATAATTGTTAATTATATACAATTTAAAAAATCATTCCTTTAAATTCTAACATGAGTTCTATTAAAAAAGTCCATTATAAATAATTTTAATTTTTGTTAGTTAATAAAATTATTTTTAAAATAATTTTTAAAAATCGAGCCAAAACCAGGCTCAAATCTTAGGGTGGCCTAATGCTTGAATATGCATATTGGGTTAGGCATCGGCTTGAGTGGAACCTGACTTTTTCATAGCTTGTGTGCAATTTGGTGAGAGACTAGCTCCTACTATATTTAGTTAATTTTATTTGAATTATTTTTTTTTAGAAAGAATGATATTTGAGGCCCTTTCAAAAAAATTTATTACAATAAAGGCTTATCAATTTTAAATTGGATATTGTTTGTTATTAAAAGTTGAACATTAACTTTTAAGTGTATTCTCCCCATTTTTATCTACAAACAATTTAGTATATAATCTTTTAAACTATATAGAAAAATAAATTTAAAATTAGTGTACATATAATTTATATTTGGAAATTAAGTTTTCTATATTAGATAATCATTTGAACTAAAAGGATAAAAAAACTCAATTTAAAAAAATGCTACACATTTAAATATAGAAATTGTGTTTTTTTATAAAATTTTAAAAAACTTGCAATTTATTCAGTAAATAATTACAAATTTTGAACTTGCAGTCAAGTTCAAAATATCGATCAGCATCCCACAAAACGCAATGTTAATAAATATTGTAAATAAAATACACAATTGGATGAGTTTAGATATAAATTAAAATAATAGATATCTTATCTTCCTGTCAAATCCTTAGCATGCAAGGTACTTGGTGGTGGGAAATATGCCCACTGTCCTTTATTTCCTCCTTTATTCATGCTATTCAAAATTCATTCCAGCTCTCTTTCACGTGATTTGTCGTCATTTCCTAGCATTTGGGTAAATTACTTTTAAAATATAAATATAAGGACATAATGTAGAAATTAGTGGGCCTAACCCATATGAAATTGGTTAATATAAACCCAGGCCCATAAGCCTGATTTCTTTTTTTAAAAAAATAAATGTTTTTTAAAGTCCTCCCTTAATCACAAGATTCAGGGGTCATGACTATAAGCATTTTTTATTTTTTTAAATTTTTTAAATAAATTTTATATTATAATATTACATGTTTTTTTATCTAAATGATAAATTATAATGATCAAAAATTAAAAATGAGTAATATAAATTCCCATTTTAAAATATAAATATATATTTTAAAGTCTAAATTTAATTTAAAAATAAAAAATATTTTAATTTTAAGAGTAAAATAAAAAAATATCTAAATGGACCACTTGAATTTGAGCCTTTTTTTACAAGGCCTAACAAAACTTGACTTAAAAGTTTGATTATACTAAATTCTCAATCTTTTAAACTCAAATTCTTATAAAAATAGAGTTTAAAAGAATGACTCTTCAAATTAAGCCCATACTCTTGACTCCATTTAAAGGACATGAGAATATGGGTAAATTATAGCTATTTTCTATATAGTGCATTCCCCATCATGTGTGTCAAAAAAACACCACCTCCATCTTTTATAATCTCATCAGGAGTATTTTTTTTTTGTCTAGTTAGTTTTTTGTCCGAAATTCTTCAAAATATTCTAAGATTTAAAATTCAAACACAGAGACATGCATGTACGACGTGTATATGCATAACACGTTTTAGATTTAGAATATAAACTTTCTTGAGTGTTCCATTTTAAATTTGAGCTCAAAATAAACCAAGTTTAAATAATTCACATTTAAGTTAATTAATATCTTTATTTTTCTAATTTTTATGACAATAACTAACCTAGATATGTAAAACAATAATAATTATATTTTATTTAAACACAAATACAATAACTTATGTTGGGAATGACAGATTGAGAAATCACCAGTTTAACACCACATAACACAAGCATTGAAGACGAAATAGAATCAGCTGTACTATGATAATTACACAAGCATTTAATAGTATTTGCTTATTGGCTAGAAAAGGAAAAAGGCAGAAAATTATGGTGAGATTAATAAGTGAATCTGGATTCTGGACCACATAAGCTTCAATGCTTCACCAAGAATATTAAAGAGGCCTTATTAATTTCATACTCCTACAATCCTATTTATAAAATAGAGAAAAAAATGATCTTATTTATAAAGCATTTACTAATTTCTAATGCTCTTCTCTACATTTTTGCTCTTATTAAATGTTTTGAATAAAAATACCGATAATAAAATTTAAGAATAGTTATTAAGGATAAAAGTGAAAACTTGTTAAAGTTTAAGACAAAATTAATAAAATTTAAAATTTTCCTTAACTTTGGTAAAACATGAAAGTGACTTATAAATAAAACTAGAGTGAGTAATTTGTATTCTATACAATGTATGAAAGGTAAAACTATTAGTATTTGTGAAATTTCTTTTCCAATGCATGGATTGGAAAAAACTACAATTTCAAACCGATCATTTTTTGGAAAACTGAACTCAAAGGCTTGAGCTCTTAAAGGTTGAGCTTGCCCATTTTCCATCTCTAGGTAACACAGCAAGTCAAAGATACCAAGCAAAACTAAACCCCACTTCATAAGCAAAGGCTATTCTTTTATGTGTGTGGTGTGGGTGTATATAAATTCAAACTAGTCCTAACTAATTACTCCCTTGAGTCCAAATTATAAGATATTTTTTCCTAACTAAGCCCTAAGACACAGTACTTTTTGAAATTATTTTCTAAATTTATCTTTGTATTAATTAATGTAAGCATGAAATATATAAGATGATTAAATACTTCTTCTCACTCTTCATAATAAAGGGATTAAGGGTCAAAAAAAATGAAGACATGCCATTTTTTTCATGAAAATAAGGAAATAACTACTTCTATTGATACGTAAAATATGATAGGAAATGTCTTACAATTTGGAGCAGAAGTGTATCATGAAATGCCGATTCACTATATCATGTTAGCAATAATCTGTAACTACTAAGCATTGGTTTTCATCAGACCAATGGATATGTAATATGTTGTTTTCCAGGACATGTCAAAATGAGTCAAGCAAAATATTCAGTCAATATCAAAGTAAGCCTAACAATAAAAGATTTTGAACTTGATAGCTAGAAGGTAAATAAATTTTCAAAGGACTGTTCTAACATGTGATGAGCATATTCTGGATTTTCAAATATTCACCGTAACTTAATTAAGGGAACATCTCCATGACACAGCAAAGTTTAAAAATCAGAATATGCAGATGTCAGCAACAAAATATACAGTTCAGAGAAAGGTGCCAGTATTTACATTAAACGAGCAGACCTTCGAGTTACTCTTCTGAAGTCAGAAGTAGATGATGAAGATTGAGACACACCTGATCCAACCATATCTGCATCATTGGTTCTATTGCTTTTACGCCTCTTTCGTGCAAGCCCTGAACCATGCTGGCTTCCTGTTGCTTCATTTTGCTCATCCACATTGCTGCTTGCAACATCATCTTCCTCAAGAGTCCTATCATTTCTACGCTTTTTTCCTCTAGAACCAGTAGCCACTTGGCTCGCTCTAGGTTCGTTGTTGTCTTCAATCTGGATAGCTTCTTCCTTAGGTACTGTATATGGCCAGTGTTTGCCACAGCTTGGGCAAACTTTCTCTGACTGGAACCAGTTAATATTCATAATCAGAGAAATACTGCATTTTCTAGATGTAGGAAGACATTTATCCAACAAGAGTTATACCTGTTTTCGAGCGAAAAGCTGCTTCAGGCAGTAGTGATGAATTCGAACTGTACAAGCTTCATTTTTGCATAACTCTGCCTGTGAAACCAATTAAAAAAAAAAAAAGGAATTCCAGACTCAAAACTAGGAATCAGATATGAATTTTTCCAACTCCTACTTCAGACAAAATACCTAGTGATATTCACTCAGTGCATACAGGACAGCTGGTTAGTCAAATATTTTAAGTATAAAAGGCCATGAATAAGGGAAAAGGAAAATCGAAAATCCACTAATGAATCAGAATAATCGAAATATAAACCAAAAAAAAAAACTTGGAAGCAATGCAACAGGAACAACCTTCACCCCAGCTTCATTGCAAACATGACATGATGGAACTTCGTTATTTCGAAACCAACTACGGAGATCAAGAAATGATTTCACACCAAGTGAAATGTTACCATCTGCTGTCAAATTAAGCCACTGGTCCCTCACAAGTTCATCAAGAGTTTTTTCCTTCTGAGAAATTGAGAAATACTTCAATGCAGGTGGGACTTGATGCTGGCCTCCTTGAGATTGTGATGCAACTATAACCTGAACATGCTCAAACCATAAAATTTGTCAAGCACAATAGAATAGTCAACATTTGTAGTACCTTAAAGTGTTGTGTATGTTTCATCAGATGTACCAAGACATTCCCTATTCGAGTAAAGGGCATAAAAACTTGATCAGCTTTCCGTCGATTTTTCCAAACAATGAATATATGTTTTTTGCACAAGTTTCATCAGCCAAAACTTTTCTCACAGCAGAATCTGATGACATATATGGTTACCAGGAAACAAAAATTATAATAAGATATTACTCCCAAAACCACACTCGTATGAATAATTTCAACTAAAAAAATCTCATTACTTCAGATATTAGCTGAAATAGAAATTTAATGTGGATTGCTGTTGATTGCATCCATAATTAACCACATTCTTACTTTCCAACAGAAAGATAACAGCAATCAAGTTAAAAGGGAAAAATACAAATACTTCACGCCAATACATTTGAGGATTCAGCTCCCTAAAAGAGGATAGTTCACCCACATGGCTTAGCGCAGGTCTGTAACAACAACAACAACAAGCCTTTATCCCATTAGGTGGGGTCGGCTACATGGATTGCAAGACGCCATTGTGCTCTATCATTTATCAAGCTTTTAGGAATATTATTAATTAAGAGATCGCGTTCAACAACTTCCAAGAGTGTTCTCTTAGGCCTTCCTCTACCTCTCTTAATCGGACTCAAAGTTATATATTCCACTCTTCTCACTGGTGCCTCTCTTGGTCTTCTTTGGACATGCCCAAACCATCTCAACCGATTTTCTACCATTTTTTCCTCAATAGGTGCCACCCTAACTTTTTCGCGTACGTGCTCATTTCGAATTTTATCTTTACGTGTATGTCCGCACATCCATCATAACATTCTCATCTCTGCTACTCCAACTTTATGTTCTTGTTGTCCCGTTAGAGCCTAGCATTCACTACTATATAACATTGCTGGTCTGATAGCAGTACGATAAAACTTTCCTTTAAGTTTATTAGGCACCTTACGATCATAAATAACTCCTTTAGCTTTTCTCCAATTAGACCACCCAGCTTGAATTCTATGTGAAATATCTCCACTGATTTCGCCATCATTTTGAATAATGGCTCGCAAATATCTAAACTTTTCCACTTGAGGTATAATTTGATCTCCCAATTTCACTTCCAAATTATTGTCGAATAGTCCTTTACCAAATTTACAATATAAATATTCCGCCTTACTCCTACTCAGACGAAAACCTTTCGACTCCAATGTCCTCCTCCATAACTCAAGTTTGCAATTAACCTCTTCTCTTGTCTCTGCTATAAGAACTATATCATCCGCGAAGAGCATACATTTCGGGATTTCCTCTTGAATATGTTCCATCAAAACATTTAAAATCAAGTTGAACAAATAAGGACAACATAGATGAAAAATACTAAGAAATTGTGTTCTTCCAAATCCAAGAGTTCTTATCCAGTGGCTTGAACTCTTTTCATAAACTTCATTTTAAACAAATTTTTCCATGCTTGATCATACTTGGTCATCAACCACCAACAAATTAAAACGAGTCAATTAATTATGGACAGAGAAATGCAGAGAAGTAAAAATGTATAACCTGACTCTCCAATTTAAAATTCAGAGCATCAATGTTGGAGACAACACCTTGAGCTGTAGCATCTTGTACTATCGCTTCAATCTGTCATAAAATAACCAAATAAACTGTTGTGTCAAATGCCATAATATTATAGGTCAATTTATTAATCTGCAAAAAAATTCTGGTATTCTCGGGGAAAATTTTGCACACATAGTTGCAAACATGCATACGCTGTGCAATAAGCACAAATAGAGGGAAAGGGAGGAAGAGAGAAGCAAAAAAACAATATGAGATGAATTACTGTGAACCAATTTTAAGTATGAATTATTTTCCTGAGTTCTCAGAAAAAAAATACACTTTAATACAGAACATGCACCAAGTTTTTTCCCCAACAAAATTTATAAGAAATAAGGGGTGGAGGACCTTCTATTATCAAAGCGCATAGATACATGTAAGCAAACTTTCCATGCAGATATTGTAGTTAGTTTGCATAAGGATCAATGGAAAATGATTTAACAGTGGAGGTTGAAGACATTTCTTTCCTAAATCTGCCTATTCTAGAAGTTCCATCTAGGTTAAGATTATTACTCTTCCTTCTAGGTGTATCTCCATCAGTTTCTGAATAATAAGATTTGGAAGAAAAAGAAATGAGAATGTAGTAAAAAGATAGTTGAATGCCTAAGAACATTTCCCCCTAGTCTCCTTTCTGGAAAGTGCAAATGAGGATGCTATATTGCTACTTATACTACACTTCACTACTACTATCAAAATTTTCCCTATAACACAGTATGCGCTTAGAACTTTATACATGTCCGATTATCCTATAAAAACCATACTACTAAGTCCCATACACCATCACCTTACCCATTTTAAATTAATATCCCAAGTTATTGACCAAACCATTCATAATCTTCAACAAATTCAAGGATGTCATATGCATTATTCCCTGCTTAGATTGTTCATATGAACCAATGGCCTTGACAAAGTAGTTAGTCAAGATGAATACTTTTTTCCACGTGCAGCAGACACAAAGAAAATCAGAATCAAATGTAACAATACTTACAATGGCCTTATAAAAAGCAATTTGTGGAACTGTGTATTTTGTGCCCAATTTGGACTGTTCATCTGAAACAGTATTGACCACTCCATAATAAACTTGACCATCATATTGATTCATGCAGCGCCGCAGCTCTAAATGAACAGAAGAAAGTTCTTTGTTTATCTTCAGAAGATACTCTTGGAGTTTACGTTGATCAGTGCCTGTACTATCAATTAAGACAACAGCAATCAATAACTTGACCAAAAGCTGCCAAAGGAATACATGTAACAAGCCTTTTCTCAGTCATAAAAATAAAAACTTCTTCACGATCATACAGTTCTTAACTTATTTCCATTTTCATCACTTCAACAGTTGAGCCATTAATGGTTATCATACCATATCAGATTCGATTTTCAGAACTTATCATGCAAAACTTCCTTGAAAGTAAAAGTAAAATGACAAAGAACATTTCTAAGGCCTTGATTGGAAGGATGATTTGAGAGTGGCGGGTGGATTGATCAGGATGATTTTGAAACCATACTAACCCAACCCACACCCAAATTTTTAAATCATTCCGAATAGGATGGTTTGGGTTATATATTAATTAACATTTCTTCTCCCTTTTTTTTAACCCTCTCCAAATAAGCATCAAGAGCATAATTTTACCTCCAATTTTATCCACCCTATAAATGGCAATGTAACATCCAATCAGAGGAAAGTGTAGACTGTAGAGTGAGGAAATTATCAATAATTTTATTCAATTTTCTTTTAGGAAAGGGTTGCATCCCACTTCACTCCACCCCAACCCACCTCCAATCAAGCCCTAAAACAGAAATTGCTACCACCACCATAACTTGTCAAAGGCACTTTGTCTAGATGCATATTCAAAGTTAACAAATACTTGACTTCTACAATCAGCTCTTATTTATACCAAAATACCAATCAAAACACAAACGTTCCCTCTTGGATGTCAACATCTTAATTCATGGAAAGCAGCTCTTGTGAAGAATTTTGGAACTAGACTCCCCTTTCAAGAATCAACAACATAACACCCAAGTCCAGAAAAATAAATATATGGGCTCAGATAATCAAGCTTCTAGGAGTTACAGAGGAAAGAAATCATATTTTCGGAACCTGGGTTTTTCCCTGTGAGGTCATTGAACATTGAGTAGAAGTCCTTTTCCTTCAACGGCCCACGTGACAATAGAGCTTGAATTATGGCATGATGCTTCCAGCTTAACTCCGTCATGTTTGTCCAAGTATATAAGAAAACTCTAGATGAGATCAGGAATTTAGAGGCATGATTGTTGACTCATTTACTTCAAAATCCCCAGTACAAACCCATTGAAATAAGGAGTTAGAGCTTGATATTGCTGGAAACCTTTGGAAATTTCAGAGTTAATAATAAAAGGTTGCACACAACATTTCAAGTTAGACAACTAGTCAATAATAACAAATTAACAATATACAAAATGCAATGAACTAACATCAACATCCCACAATTGAGTTGATGGGTTCAAAGAAAACCCACTCAAACCATTTCTAAGAAGTTCAGATGCCTTATCACTTACATGAGTTCCACTTGTCTCTTCATAATCATATTTTTCCTTTGCAAGACCTTTTATGTCACAGAAAAAGATTAAGGGCCAAGCTGAGTATTATTTTCAGGTGAAGTGATTCTTCTTAAGTAGCTTCTAAATGTTGCTATTTCTTTTACTGGATCGATATTTAACTTCAACCACCAACTTTTCACTTAATTTCGAAGCTGCTGAATCTCTTGGATAACAACAATTGCAGATTGATTCTAAGCTTCATCTTTTTTTCTTTTTCTTTTTTTGGCGATATAATTGAATTAGATAAATGAAGCAAATAAGAGAATAACTTGTATTAGAAAGTGACAGAACAGTGAAAGTCAAAACAAAGATCAAATTTTTGTTATAACCATCGCCACAAGAATCTAATCAGATTGTACGTCCTGTAACTTATTTTTGTCTTACTTGGCTATTTACATTGTACAAATGCTGAACTTCGTTGAGTAAACGAGGTAAGACTGCTACCCTGAGGTTGGAATATTATTTATTACCTTCTATCCATGGTCCTTCACAAATACTGAGAAATTTTAGACTTAATTAATTCGATGTCATGAGCCTAAAATTTTCAAATCAGAAATCCCACCATCTATAATTTTCAAGTCATGAGCATATAATCAGAAAATCCACGCGCTCAAAGGCCTCAAATAATTTCGAAGGCTAATATTCAGGTAAAGGGCAAGGCACTCCATCATAACTCAGTGAGCCCAAAAAGGGAGAAAAAAAGGTACATCTCGTGTAGAAGTAAAACACTGAGAGGGAAAATAATGACGCGGGAATCCATTAAAAAAACAGAACAACATTCCTCAATCACCCCCAAACAATTTGACATAACATTTTCAACCCTTAATTAAACGCTGAGTCCCCAAACAATTTGATTCCAACTTCCTTAATATATTTACCAACGTCGTATTCAAGAAAGCAGGAACGGGTTTCCAATTGCAATAACAACAGCGAAAATTCTGCGGCACACGGCAAACGAGAGGCGGACTTCAAAATAACCAAATACAATGCATATACAGTAAACATTGGAGCTTTGAGGGGAAAAGGGACACGAAATTCAGGAAAGAAAAGTGGGGGCAAAAAGAACAGCATTAGACAAAAGGGAGAAGATTATACCTGAAGATGAGCAAAGCAGCACTGAAGAGCAAACTGGGGATGGTGAAGTTGAGCAAAGCAATGGTGGGAATTAAGAAGAAACGCTCCAACCAAACACTATTTAGGTTTTCAACATCGAAGAAGGCTTCGGAGATTTTGATGGCGGGAAAATGTCCGGCGGGAGTGTATTTTACTACCACTTTTTTTTCCCCTACTCATATTTATCTCAGTGGAACAAAAATTTAAGCGAGTTACCGCTCGCAGGAAATTAATAATTACAGATCTTCATATTCTCCTACTCTCTCTAGTCGCGTTTACAGGCTACATTTAAAAAATTTTAATTGGTTTTATCAGTTATGGTACGCTTTTCAGATACTATTTAATTTGATTTGATTTGATTAAAAAATATTTTTAAAATTATAAAATACTGAAAAATAAAATATAAAAATCTAAAATATTAAAAAATAAGTACTTATCTATAACAAAATTTGAATAAAGTGTAAGAATTCAAAGCTATATTTTTTTTTATATAGAAACATACTTAAAATTTTATAATTTTTTTATATTGGTATTAGTGAGATTACTAAGAAAGACTTATAAAAAGAAATTAAGAATATGAATCAAAGCTTTATTAACTAAACCAAATATTGTTTTTGTTACTAAGATATTCGCACAGCTAGTGATCGTAAAACTAATTACTTCAGAAGTGTAAATGCTATTTAAGATTGTACTCTCCGTGATCAAACTTTGTCTTCTTGTCTATTCTTAATTTTTGTCAAAGTTGGCCTTTTAGGAACTCTATTAAAATGCTTATTGGTTTGGGCAATTAAGACCATATATTTATTAGGCCCGATGAGTTTAAGCCCAAGATTGAGTTCTTCTTTCTTCTTTTTATCTCGGATAAAAGAAATTCATTTTTATTTATCATGAAACATTATTACACTTGCTGGTTCAGAATAACGAAAACAAAGAAACGAAAACCATATTTTTTTTTTCTTTTGGTAAAAGAGAGGGCAGAGCCCTAATATTTAAGTGAGAAATACAAATAAGACACTAGACTCTGTACGAATGTAGGAGCGATATTGAATAAAAAAGAATAACATAGCCCTTCCTTAGCAATTTTATCTGCCACCTGATTCTACTCCACGTCCACTCGCTGAATCTTAAGGTCTGTTTGGTTTTTGTTTCTTTTTTTTTTTTAAAAAAAATCATCTTGTAATACAATTTTTAAAATTATTTTTCAAAACAAAATAAAATAAAAATTCATTTGGTTATATTAATTTAAAAATAATTTTAAAATTAAAAATAGAACAATAGTGATGGTTATAGATGATTAGTAGTGGTAATTTATAATAAAATTTAGTTAAGATAATTATAATTTTCAATAATCAAATAAAGTGTATTCTGAAAATGAAAAAAAATAAAATGAAAACAACTTAAATTTATTTTTTATTTTAAAAAATAAAAAAATGAAAAGTTTTAAAAACAAGACATTTATCGAAATAAGTTTTAAAATTTTTCTGTTTTCGAAAACAAAAAACAGTTTTTAAAAATAGAAAACAAACAAACTCTTAATTTCTCAATTCCACTGAAGCATGTTCATGATTTCAACGAAAACCATACTGCCCGAATTGCTGCAGCTTCTTCCTCTGTCAATTTGTTCCACTATTGCAATCTGATTCTAGCACAACCTTTTTAAAACCAGAGTCTCATACAAGACAGAGACCCTTAAGAACTTCCCATTCCTCTGCTTCATAAGCACTACAGCTCCCCAAATGATGATAGAAGCTTGCTATTCAGTATCCATTATGCTGTCTAAGTACCCCTCCACAACCAGCCCCTATGGTTGAGAGGGACCAAGAAACAAAAATCATCCACTTCATTATAGACATAAGATTTCATTGTTTTGGCCCAAGATTCAGTTTCGAATTTAGATTCTTTAAAATGTAAACTTATTAAAATATTTTTAAAATAAAAATTGCTTGTAAAATAAACGAAATTAGGCATTTAGTATTTTGTATTACTCTGTTTAATTTTATAAATATTTTTACAAATTTATAAATTTTCATATATATATATATATATATATAATAGATCTTAAAATGTTGTATTGAGGAAAAGAAGTCAAACGTTGGGATAAAAAAAAATAAAAAAACAGAGTAGGCTTCGTGATGTTGCATGCCTCTAAAAGAAAACCTGGCATGGGTCCTAAATAGCAATATAGCATGATAAAATTGATAAAATAAGATGATTTGTGTATTATTCATGACTTATTAATAATTCTCCCCATAATCAAGAGGCGTCAAGAGAGTCCTGTATGGCCGCTCTTGATAAGAACAATCCCACACAATTAGAGTCTGGATTAGTCTAGCTAAATAGTGATAATATCTCCAGATTTTCTAGAATATTAAATGATAGAATAAAATTACTCCTGCCCATAATTTTGATATTTATAGTTTGTATTGATGATTGCCATTTGAAAATGAACAAATAATCAAATCTTTTCACAATCTCCTGGGTTCTCAAAAACAAGGAAATTCAATCATAATACCACCCAAAAATGCAAGGAGAACAAGGATAAATAACCCTGACTCATGGACAAGCAACACGGAAAATCATCAACATAAAAATACCATGTTTAGTATCAATAAATGGAAATCTATTCAAGCCCTTGAAATTGGAGAAATTGAAACCTCCATAGCAAATTAAGTGACAGGCTGACTGCTGACAAATGGATTCCCTGCACATCAACTTATTTACATAGTAACCCTTCGCAATGGAATCTTAACGAGTCCTCAATAAAATTTCAGGACACCATTTAGATGTTCACCGTTGACTTATCTTGATAAAATCATAAATCATGACCAACTTAAGTTGACATAAGTAGTAAGGACTCTTATTACTCAAATAAATAGTTGAGAGTTGGGAGAGGTCTACCCTATGTCCATAGTACCCTGAAGGAGAAAATTTCTGACGTCAGTAGGATCAATTCCTTGTACTCACCTAAAAAAAAATCACAAGACATGAAAATTTCTTATATTTTAAACCATATGTCTGGTCGTCTGGACATTTCAAACATTTATATGTCACTCTCATGAAGTTCAGGACAAAGTCCAAATTTTTGGCCGTCAGGGAGAGAATTTTTTTGTTTGAAAGACACCTTCATTTTTTTCGAAGCTCAAGTTTCATCTGTACCATTTGATCACCCAATTGAATAACACAGAAAAACTGCAAATAATGCAAGTCACACAGATATCAATAAAAGGGCACACACTTCTTTTCTTTTGAATGATAGCTGTTGATAGTAGGGATACAAATTGAGCTTTCCTTCCCTGGCAACATAAAAGAAATAGGGAACAAAATTGCATACCATAGTGATCTGTCAAATTACGGTGAGGTCAGCAACTGTAAATGCAATACAATTTAAACAAGAAAGGAAGGAGTAATTACATATGTGATTGACAATGAAATTAGCTGGCTCTGGTTTAGGGTGTCATTCAAGGCAACATGTCTAGTTTATAACAACTTAACTATTCAGCAGTATTTTCTATCCAAATATTGACAAAAACTATGAGACCATGAAATTGTTTAAAATAATAGTGAAACATACTTTCGACTCAGGTGGCCAAGTGGAAACTGACCAATCCACAGGTGGGCTGAATAACACACTTTAATCAAATGGGGGAAAACTAATTTCTGACAACCACGTGAGGGTAAATTGTAATATACCCCAGAAAAAACAAAGCAATTCATCCACCAACTGCCGCTTTAGAGCTGCAAATCAAGTTTCCACGTCCCACTATTAACTAGACCAAACTGGTCAATTCTTTGCATGGCAAGTAGCAACAGTGGCAATGCCCAAAAGCTTCATAATAACAGGGCATGCATGATTCTCATAGGGAAATCATTTTCCTGTGTGAGTGCCCTCCAAAAGAGCTTAACCGTCCATCATGATCATGATCGTGGAAAATTAGGGTCAGAACTCCAACCAAACACAGCACTGAACCAACAAGAAGTTTGTCATACCGCTCCACCCAGTGAAACTTTAGCTGACTGGCCCCATAGAATGACAATGCTACAAGTGACGTCATCACAGATATAGTGCTGAAAAAGCAACGTCATGAGGAAAGCTTGATGGCAATGAAACATATTCAAACATGACTTTCAAACGTTATGGGACTTGAAATATTGTGCATTTCCGGTCTACAGAGAAGCAGTAAAAAGCATGACCGATAACATGACTCTCATAAGTCACCTGAACTTTCAATATCAACTTAAGGTATTTAGTTTGAAAGTTTGCCAAACTTGCTTCCTAAATGCTACAAACCATGCTGGTGTAAATTAAATTTTGAAACTTTTGTTTATATAAGGCAAATGTTAAAGCAATAAATGGCATTTTGATGGGCCCATTACTAATGGGCCAAGTAAGTCACTATGGGCTCTGAAATGTAAAAGTGAGAGAGGGAATGGGATATAAATGGTGGGGATTGAGGTTAGAAGGAAGCAAACTATCACTTAGTGACAGTGTGTCAATGGGGGAGTTCCCCACCCTCTTGAATGTTAGAGAAGGGTAGTCAGTCATTTTGTTTCATGCTCTTCGTGTCTATAGTTGTAATAATCTGAGTTCTTTCCTCCATCATATTTGGTCAGTGTAATTCATATATTCCTTTTATGGGTGTCAAAACACACATTGTCATGAAGCGAAAGCAGTTTAATTCTTGTTCCCTCGATTCAATCCATATAGCCGACTCTACCTAATAGGATAAGGCTTGTTATTGTTGTTGTTGTTTGGTGTTGATTCAATAGAAGGACCAATATCATAAATTATCACTTAATCATAGGAAAATTTTCAAATAAACAAACTAAATAATCACACATTGACTGATTGACAGCAAACACAGAAGCATCGTCCATGCAAATATAAAAAGGAGATGCCAAATCTTAATGAATAAAAAATAAGGAAACCTGAGTAGCAGCACTATGATGGCAAGAACCATCATGGAAGATGAATTTCCAACGGCTAGAAATACTGGAAGTGTTGTTGCACAAGGAGATAATGCGGGAACAAGAATGAGTCCAGCAACAGCCATTTTCTCCATGGGTTGGTTGTGAGAATGATTATGGCCACCCTTCCCAGACAAAAACAGAATAACATAGCCACCACCAAGAAATATGAGCAAAAGTGAAGCAAGCTTATGCACTGTTTCTTCACCAGCAATAGTATTTGCCATGGTGATTGCTGTTATTCCAAGAAGTGAAGTGGATATTACATGCAAAATTGCTCCAAGTGCAGCTGCAAGAATAAAGTGACAGAGTAAGGATATTGAAAGGCGATCTGTAAATAATATTTGAAAATAATGCTCGCATATGCATTTGTCAGATGACACTACAAATCTAATTGCCTTTATTGAGTTGATAGAGAAAAAAAAAAAGAACATCCTTAGACTTTTGAGTAAAATATTACTATACTTGATAGAAGGCCTCGTTTAAGTACAGCCTTTCAGCGAGATAGAATAGCAATATATATAACAGTTATCAGTTTGATAGATTCTAAGACTGTCGGTCATAAGCTATGAGATATTTGAAGTAAAATATTTATCGAATTAAATCAAACAAAGGGCACCTAATTATATCAGATCGAAATAAAAAAATCCTAAAAAAATAAAGATATGGAAGTTCAACAGAATCCCATCACCAAATCTAGCGTATGTTTACAGAAATCAAGTCTCTGAATGAGGACATTTGCTCTTCCTTAAGGAACAAATGATGCTGGTAAAGGTAGAAGAAAATCGTAATTCCGAGACCCTCATGAAGGCTAGCACATATATCTTCCTTGCAAAATTTGTGAAAAAAACAAAAATAGACTGATTCCATAAACATCACCAAAAACAGAACACAAACCAGTTCAAATGTAAGCGATACAACTTCACATTAAGATCCCAATTTCCCACTATTTTCCCGGTACCCAGAAAACTGGAACGATAACTTCCTCGTGAAAACGAGATCTAAACATCAAATTCTAAATCAAGCACGTGCGAGATCAGGAATTGAGAAACGTACTGACGAGCACAGTCCGAGAGAGAGTCCATTTCTGGGCGCGACCGACAATGGAGAAAGGAAGCCAGTGGGTGGGAATGAAGGAATGTAGAATCGAAACAGTAGCGATTCCACCGATAGTTGAAAGATCTTCGGCGTTGAAACTATCCATTACGAACCGAAATTTTTTGCAGAAAAAGCGAAACTTTGGAGAGGAAATTTAATGCCAACCTGAAATCTGCACCAAGGGAGCTAAGCGGCATCGAATTCGACCCTTTCCATTGCCAAGAAGCAGGAAAGCATCAGATATTACAGATTTTTTTTTTTTCAACGTTTTTTTTTTTAGCAGACCAACGTCACTACGTCAGTGATAAAATGAGATGTATTTGATAATAAAACTTTCTACCCCTTGAATTCGTGTCAATTATCATTCATGTTTAATGAAAGATGTATTTTTATGAATAAAAAAAGCTAATCCCTGATAATATGTCTCAGAGGCACAGGGTTTATCGATTTGGACCAATAGAATGCTTCACATCATCAATTTTGGTTTATACATAGTAACTTTCTGTCCTACTAAATATAGGAGCTAGATTAAAAAAATTGGTTGGGTGAGTTATTTGTTAAAAAAAAAAAATTGATCGTTTCCTTTAAATGTAATTTCTTTTAATCATTTTACATATTTTTGCAATCAATGGGCATGAGACTTTCAATGTGCTTTGTAATGTCTTGATCTTTAATAGTTTTTTCTTTTTCTTATGATCCTTAGTTTCTACATAAAATAAAGATATTTTGATATCTTATAGTGATCAATTGGTAAAGTTTTGCACTTTTTTATGTTTTTTTAAAAAAATAAAAAACGCACAATTTTTGGGTTTTTTTTTTAAAAATCATAGAAAATATAAAAGTACACCATTTCATCATGGTAAGATATCAAAATGTCTTCAATTTAAAATCTAATGATCAAAAATAAAAAAAAGAAGAAAAAATCAATCAGTTGGTGGGATCATTTCAAATTAAAAGGTGTGAGGGAATGTGATTAGAAGCCTCAATTAACCCAACTACAAAATATAGAGGTAGTTTGGAAAAAAAAAATTTGTGAAAGGCAATTGAAATAAGATTGAGACCTTATATTTAGAATAAAAACAAACTACCCAACTAGTTCATACATTTAAGACGAGAGGAATATATTATTCTACCATAACTCTTCACGTAAAAAGAAAATGAAAACAATTCACAAACAACCAAATTAAATTGAGCATTGATATGTATTTCGATAAAAAAAGAGGTTAAAAAGCCAATTACAATAATGATATTATTTTATTGAACTCATGGTTCTAGTACAAGAGTGAGAGCACAATACATGACATAATTGGGATTAGATTTAGTTTTGCGCAGGACAGGCACAAATACAATACCCTTGTTTACTACATTGTTTGATAGTACAAGGCTGATTATGAACACATATTAAACTTTTGCAATCATGGCCATTTTTGCAATTTTGCACCAAGTTGTGTGGGTTTTGTCCATTACAATCGCACTTTCCCAAAATACACACAGCTTTTGGGCAATTAATCAACCCTGAACAATCAATATCTCTACGACATTGAGCAATTTCTTGTCCTATTGAAATGCCTGCATGGTCATTTTACGCAAATTCAGAGAGAGGATATAAATTATGTCATGGTAGAAATGTGGCATGGAGCACATAGTTCAACTGTTAAGAGATTTGTTAGTTTAACTAGTAATTTTTAGCTCGAATTTTAAGTATGCAGTTGTGTTAAATACCTGTTAGAAAAGCTTTACTGTTAATATAATCCTACATGACTTGATCCATGAATAATGAATAATTGCATAAATAAATAAAAAAAAAAGAAAATAACATGGAGCATAGAGCCACGTGTAGGCTTTAAGGATCTGTTTGGTTGGAAGGAAATTGAGGGAATGAGAGATTCTAATGAATTCAATTTTAAAAGAAATGGAGAAATGGGGTTAAAAAGATTTTGACTAATTTTACCTAGTAATTTAATTTACATATTTTATTCAATTATTAAAATTTTAAAATACCATTTATTCATTTTTTAGAAACTAAATTTATTAAAATTTTCCCTCCTTCCCATTACCTTCCAACCAAGCAGGGAGTAATAGCAGTTTTGAAATGTTGTGATAAACTATGTCATGGTGAAAAAGTGAGATGGCAGGACCAAAGAAACTTTTAGAAGTATGTTTGGTTGGAAAGGAATAAAGAAAATGTGAGATTATAATGAATTCAATTATTTTTAAAAAAATGGAAAAATAGGGTTACAAAATTTAATTTTACTTACCATTTAAATTTACCTATTCTATTTATTAAAATTTTAGAATCCCATTTATTCATTTTTTAGAAATTAAATTTATTGAAATATTTTCTTCCCTCCATTACCCTCCAACCAAATAGAGAGTATGCTGTACTTTTGATACGTTGTGATACTTTTTGAAAATCCAAGATTATTAAAATAATATTATAAAATTGTTTATATATATATATATATATATGATTCGGTTATATAAGTAAAATATATAAAAGTATCAAAATTATACCATTCTCAAGCGATGAACAATGTTATTTGTCTTAAATTTTGTACAAATACATGTCTCACTTCAGGTTTTAAAATGTATATCGTGCTATGGTGTGATTGAATAGTATAACCAACCAAAAAAAAAAAAATACATACACTTACAAATATCAATCAATATATAAAATATAAAATCTATAAAACATTGTATTATATACAACTCAAATAAAGAATAAGTCGCATTGCTTAAACTCTATACAATAATAAGATGTCTAGTATTGCCAAGTCAAAGAAAGTGATATTTACCATGACATGCAGATGTGGCAAGAAGAACCAAAAAGAGAGCTGAGATGAAGGAAACTTGTTTCATGATTTCTTTGTTTTCTAAATTTATGGAAAATATTTGCTAAACTAGAGAAGTAATTGTGCTTTTTGCAAACTGGTTGAGCTCATTTTATACATATATTATGATGAGAATATAAATACATATGTAAGCTTCTTCTTCTTCTTCCTTTTTTAACGGAAGTGAATAATATTGTATGATCTTGGTATATTTGAAAATCTACATATCAGTAAAGAAAAATCCTACGTAATTAATTCCTTAACTTTTGCAAATTAAAAATGTAAATATAAATAATGGCCCATATACTTTTATTGTGTTTTTCTATTAGTCCATGTACTTGTTTCATTACTCCAAGTTCTTTAAGTTTCATGTGTTAGCAACGTTAATTCGTATATTTTTAATCAAAAAAAAATAATAATTTTTATAGTTTTGATCTAGTTATAACTTAATCCTAAATTTTAATTCATTGTAATTTAATTTTTATAATTTTAATTCATTTATAACTCAGTTTCTAAATTTTTCTTCTTCCAACTCAATTTCTATAGCTTTAATTATTTAAATATTAGTCCCTATATTTTAAAAAATAAAATTTAAAAATTTAAAAATATTTTAACATTTTAACATTTTAACATTTATAATATTGACAAAGAGTAAAAGGTTTTATTAATTTAAAATATTAGTAATAAATTTTAACATAATTTTAATTTTTATATTTTTATTTTTAAGATATAAGGACCAATATTTAACTAATTAAAAATAAATACAAGGACTAAGTTATAAAAGTTAAAGTTTAGAGACTGAGTTATAATTAAGTTAAAACTTTAAAAATTAAGTTATAATGAGTCAAATTTTAAAAATTAAGTTACAGTTGAGTCAAAACTACAAACACTAAATAATTAATTTTTTCCTTTAATTATGACTATAAAAAATTAACGATGACTAACATGTACATAAATATCTTATACAAGCGTGTTTGGATATTTTAAGAAAATTGTGATTTTGGGTTTATAATTGATTTTATGGTTAAATGGGAAATTATAGATCCAAGAGAGTTTGGAATTATAAACTTATTTTTTTTAACATAATGTTTTTCTTCAACTTTTAAAAAAGATATAATTTAAATTTATTGTTAATAAAAGTTAACTTTAATGATTGGTTGATCAAAAAATGATAGAAAAAAAATAAAAATTACATAAAAGAACAAAAAATTGCAATAAGGAATCCAAAAATTACAAATAATAAGAATCTCAAAATTACATAAAAGGACCAAGAAAATTTTTCTAGTCCTTTTTTGTAATTTTTGTCATCATTTACTATTATTTTTTAATTAACTAATAATTAAAGTTAACTTTTATTAATGATAAGAGTCAAATTGCATTGTTTTCAAAAGAGAGAGAGAGAGAGAGAAACGTTGGGCAAAAAATGAGTTTAGAATCTATACTCTTTGACCTATAATTTAAGAGTTAATTTACTCTATTACCCTTGATTTTAACATATATTAGGGGCATTTAGATATTATTAAAAAAATTATAATTTTGGATTCATAGTTGATTTTGACACACACACATATAAATATAAAGGTGTTTAGATTTATTTTTATAAAATTATGACTTTTAGCCTCCAATGATCGGTTATTTTTAAGTATCCAAACAGAACGGAACCATGGATAACATATGAAGTTCACGGTCCAAAAAGAATACCAAACTCGAATAAGTCCCATTGAAATGTGAAACTAATTGGATAAAAAGGCAATTATAATTGTGATTTTAACTATAGCTGTGGTTAATAATGTCAGAAAAAAATAACGATATTGGGCTGTCACTGGGGAAAAAAACTTAAATTCCAATTTGTTGGCTAGAGAAGTTTAAAGGCTTAATGTTGGTTTTGTTCACTATCAATCATGTATTATTGTGCTAATGGGTTGACTGATTTGGAAAAAAGTGTATCACATCATCAATTTTACTTGTTGGTAAATTTGGTATGCTACCTCATTCATGGTCAATCTTTAATAAAAATATAACATTCAAATAATATTGAATATAAATTAATTTTACTATTAATAATAGTGAATAAAGAAAATGTAAGAAATTAAATAGACATTTTATTATAAAAATAAATTTATTTAAAATAATGAAACATTATATTTTCTTTAATTGAATTTGTGTAATTTTATTGATTAGACTATGGATGACATAGTACATCGAGTCTATCAAAAAATTTTTTCAATTTTGATTATTCTATACATGATTACTCTCTATGCTACTAAATATAGGAGCCAAATAACTGATTCCTATAGATTAAGAAAATGGGTCAAATTATCCATTTGTAAAAGAAATTTGATGGTTTCCTTAAAATGTCACTTCTTTTAATCATTCAACATAATGTGTGCAATCAATGAGCATGGGACTTCTAATCTGCTTCATAATGTTACAATTTTTCAATTTTCTTTTTTTTAATATAATTAGTTTTTACATAAAATAAAAAATATTTTGATATCTTACAGTAATCAAACGATAAAGTTTTGAATTTATTACTTTTTTTCAAAGAAAATAAAAAATGCACAATTTTTGGATACTTTTCTTTTAAAAAATCATAGAAAATACAAAATTATACCGTTTTATTATTTCAAGAAATTCAAAATATATTTAAAATCTAATGATCGAAAGAAAAAACCAATTAGTGGATTGGGTCACTACACAAGAGAATAAGACATTAGAAGCCTCAAGCTAGCGATCAATAGAGGTAATTTGGGAAAAAAAAAATAATAAATATACTATGAAAGACAAGAGATTAATATTTTATATTTAGAATACTCAACTAATTCATATACTTAGGACGAGGGGGAGTATATTTATAGGGAAAGAACATAAATAGATATGGTTGGCTTTTATTTTGGGGGGAGTGGACAATGTATGAATTAATTAGTTTTGATGAAAGCTTTAATTAAGAAAATAATTATAATAGCATTTGATGCAGCGGATCTTCGTATATTTGAAAATCTACAAATCCTAAACAATTAATTCCTTAACTTTTTTAAATTAAAAGGAAAAAAAATAAATACTAATCCCTATACTTTTTAATGTGTTTTCACATTAATTAGTCCATGTGCTCTTTTTGTTATTCTAAATTTTAAGGTTACATTTGGATGAATGAATTTGAGTTATGAATTTAGATTTGAAATTTCATACTCCCTCCATTAAAAAATATAAGGCATTTTTAACTGAATCTTACCTCCAATAAATTATTTACTTACTTTCAAACTAACTCTATCTTTTCATATTTACCTCTATTAAATATCCTATAATAAATATAAAACCATTATCAATAGAGGCACTTTTGAAAAAAAGATAATGATTACACTTCGAAAGACTCAAAATGCCTTACATTTTTAAACATCAAACTCCTTAAAAAATGCCTTTCATTTTTTAATAAAGGGAGTATTTGAAATATTACATTTGAAATTTATAAATTCTAAATTCTTTTTTTATGATATATTAAAATTCTTGGTTTGGATCTTAAGTAAGATTTTAAATTATAAAATCTATATTTGAATTTAAAAGAAACTTGGAAGACGTCAATGATTTGTTCTTAGTCAAAGTTGACAGTTCGAACAACAACTTCCATCAAGACTAGACAGCGAAGGACCGATCAAGACGGTACCACTGGTGAGGATTGGGACTGGACAGCCGATTTCCACTAGGATCAGATTGATATATAACTTGAATTTAAATATGGGTCAAATTTAAATCTATATATTTTTAATTACCCAAACAATAGATTTGACTCAAATTCAAATTTATAAGTTTTATTTATTTATATTTTTAAGTATGACTCTAAAAACTTACTAGTGACTAACATGTATATAAACTTTATGTGTTTCCACAACTAAGCCTGTAGAGTGTTTAGCTATTATAGGTTACAATAGTAGCAATGAACCCACCACAAATCTAGGTTGATCCATATTATTTCTTTGTTTAGGCTTTTTGCCTCCCATTATATTACAAAAAAAGAGAAAAGAAAGCAATTCACAAACAACCTATAGTGGGCATTGATATTCATATTAAAAAAAAGTTTAAAAACCAATTATAATCATGACTATTTTATTGAACTCATGGTTCTGATACAAGTGTGAGAGAACACAATACATGACACAGTTGGAATTAGATTTAGTTTTGGGCAGAGCAGGCACAGGCACAATACCCTTGTTTGGTACATTTTTTGATAGTACAAGGCTGTTGAATACATTTTAAATGATGGCAATCATGGGCATTTGTGCAATTCCTTACTAATTTGTGTTTGTTTTGTCCAATACATTGGCATATTCCCCCCAGCACACATGGCTCCTTCTATGCAATTAAGCCTACTGCAATCAGTACTGCTATTGCATTTAACATGTTCTTTCCCTATTCAACACAAATTCAAAGAGAGGGTATGTAAATTACGTCGCAGTAGAAATTGTGAGTCTGTTTGATTGGAGGGTAATGGAGAGATTGAACTGGAGATTCTAATAAATTTTTATTTTAAAAGAAATTGAGAAGTGGGGTTAAAATGATCTTTTAATTAATTTTACCTACTGTTTTAATTTGCATATTTTTATTAAAATTTTATAACCTCATTTATCTATTTTTTAGAATTTTTTAAAATATACTCCCCTTCATTATTATCCAATAAAATAGGGAGTAAGAATAGTTTTGAAATGTTCTGACGATTTTTGAAAAATCAAGACGGGTAAACTAACTGATTTTATAAAATTTTCTCAATATACGTGATTTGGTTAAAAATTTCTAAAATATAAACATATCAAAACCATGCTATTCTCAAGTGATGACCCACGTGGTCTATCTTAAATTTTGTACAATACATGTCTCACTTTAGGTTTTAAAGTATATAGTATATTGAATAGTATAATCAATAAAAAAATATACATATGCACACCCCGTTAATATCAATAATAAGAATTTAGTTCTTAAAATTTAAAATTTATCAGTCAAGTCTTTAAAATTTCATAACCATACAAAATTAGTCATATGGTGTGAAGGGAAATAACAAAATAAGGACCTATTATATATGATTATGAAAATTTAAGGATTTTGTTGCAAAGTTAATGACTTGATTATCTCTCCTTAATTCCAAAGAGATGGTTAAATCATTAAATTTGTTTGAAAATAAAAAAATCTTTTAATTTTACCCCTATTTAAATGAAAAATTTTAAATTTGTATTACATCCCCTTTCATAATTAATAATTTTAAATAAAGGTAATATTGAGAAAATGTAATTAACACTCATTAAGTATCTTATATCAAGGATAATAAAATTATTCTAAAAGCGCCCTATAATAAAGACTAGAGGAGTGTATATCTAGTGCTACTCTAGTTTTTTTTATAAGTCACTTTCAACGTGTTTTATTAATATCAAGGAAAATCTTAAAATTCATTAATTCTATCTTAAAATTTAATAAATTTTTAACTTTGTCTCTATTAAATATACACATTTTAATAATATATATTTCTCTTTTCAACATTAAATGAAGGGTAAAAAAAGTTTATAATAAAAATTTAATGATATTGACTTATAAATAAGATTAAAATAATTTTTTTTCTTTCTACCCTATAAATAGGACAAGAGAGAGTATTGTCAAAGGAAAGTAATATTTACCATGACATGCAGATGTGGCAAGAAGGACCAAAAAGACAGCTGATATGAAGGAAACTTGTTTCAGTTTTTTTTTTCTCAGAATTTATGGAAAATATATGCCAAACTAGGAGAAGTAATTGTGCTTTCTGCAATATTGGCTCGGCTCATCTTGTACATATTTATAGTGAAAAAATATAACTGTAAGTTTTCTTTTTTGGTTTGTTTTGGAAAGTGAATAATGAATGAAGATTTAGCTTTGACGAAAAAATTTATTTACAAAGTATTAAAATAATTATAATAGCATTTAATGCAACAGATTTTGCTATATTTTGAAAATCTACATATTGGGACAGAAAAATCCTACAAAATTAATTCTTTAACTTTTTGAAATTAAAATAACAAAGCAAAGGAAACATACTCCATATGGTTTTCTAGATTCTGAATTGTGTTTAGAAATTGGTAGATTGAATAGTCACATGCAACCAAACAACTTGATTGGGAAAAATTTACTTTATGCGTGATTCCAAAAAAAAAAAATTACTTCTTGCAATTTTATTTTTCTAAAGTTGTTGTTTAGAAAAAGTTAATATGTTAAAATAAAAGAGTCATTTTAAAAACTCACTTGCCCCAAGGTTTTTTTTTTTTTTGGTTCACCACTTGCCCCATTTTTTTACTTTAACATATTTGCTTTTTACACTTCATCTAATTTTGAATAGAATATTAGGATTATAGAGAGACAACTATACAGATGAAAAGAGTGATACACTCTGAAATTAATTTTACATAATAAAAAAGTTTTTTTGGCCAACAATTTTAAATCAATTTATAAACAGTATAATTGTTGCCTTTCTTTCTTTCTTTCTTTCTTTCTTCTTCTTCTTCATTTTTTTTAGCCCTTTCCCGCTCTTTTTTTTTTTATTTTTTTCAAGTTTATGTAGACATGGAAGGTGTTTGGATACCACATCTAATCTCTTGATTGATTGATAAAAGTTTAAATGAGTTGAGCATAAGAAACTCACCAAAGCTAAGACATACTTCTAACACATCCAAAAATCTCGTTAAATAATACATTCTTTAAAAATTTTACGTGAATAAAAAGATTATTTTGAGCTTTGAAAGTCCATCCACAAGTCTTAAAAATTATGTAAAAGTCATAAATAAGAGTTGTTTTTACTGTTAACTTAGTAAATATTCTTTTAACTTTTGAAAAGCAAACACGCATGATCCATCATATTAAGGTATTGAAAACTAAATTAATCATTAAGCTGATTGAGACAATAATTTAATGGTTAGTGATCTAACTAGAGGTCAATCTAAAATTAGATTGATCATAATTAAAATAACATATTTAAATTTAAAGATACAAAAGTATTCATATTTAATTATGAAAAAACAGTAACATTCTAATAAAGAAGTCCTTATACATGTCTTATACAAATAACATCTTATACATGTCTTATACAAATAACATCTTATACATGCCTTATATAAATATTAATTACAAGTTTATAAAAATAATAAAATACAACAACATTAAAAATATTAATTAAGGAATTTGGATTTGATTTACGGTTTAATATTTAGAAAAGGAGAGAGAGAAAGAAAAGAAAAAAAAATCATAAAAGTATGCAGGTTAACCTATTATCCTATTCTGGCTGACGAGGTTGAAGTTTGAGTTGATCAATTCGATACCTATTTGGTTCAACTCATTAACAGGACTGGGCAGGTAACCTGTTCATCGAGTTACCAGTTCAATCAACCAATCTGATTTTGTTTTTTATAAAAAAAATGATAATAAAATTTCTCTGAAATATATAAATAATAATTTAATTTTTTAAAATGTCATAATTTTCTTAAAGTTTCTTGTGACTTTTCTGTCATTAATAAATTTATATAAATTACTAAATTGTCCTTGTTGAAAATAAAGGATTCACAAGTTTTGTTTAAATATTTACAACTTTTCTTCTTATATTCGCAACAATACAACAGCAAATCACTTTGCATGTTAAATTTCTCATTTGCTATTGCATTGTTGCGAATATAAGAAGAAAAGTTGTGAATATTTAAAAAAAACTTGTGAATCCTTTATTTTTAACAAGGATAATTTGATAATTTATATAAATTCATCAATGACAGAAAAGTTTCTAAAAATTTTAAGAAAATTATGACATTTTAAGGGATTAAATTATCATTTATATATTTTAAAAAAATTTTATTGTCACCTTTCCTTCTTTATACCATGTACTAGACCCCGGGGGAGGTAAACATGCCTCAACATTGATGTAGCATTTTCAATCTTGTTTTTAAGAAAAGTTTTTCATATTCTTTTTTTTTTCCAAAAAAAATTCTTCATACACACACTCAGGAAAAAAATCTATTAGATCATCCATTTCACATGAAAAACATCTGGTTTATTTTTCCTTTTCTGTAAGTGCCCGTTTGAATTTTTAATTAAATATAATTGATTATAAAAATAATTAATTAATATAATTTATTTTAATTATAATTAATTATATTATAATGTAATCTGTTTGAATACTAAAATTAATTTTAGTTATTTAAATTATCATAAAAGATATTACTTTTTAAAATTAAATTATTGATAAAGTTGTATTTAATATTATTAATTTTGTTCAACTTTATTTTAGAAGTAAAATATATTATTTAACAATAAAATTAAATTTATAAGTAACCTTCTGGAGCTTATTTCAAAAAATGATTTTGGTTCAATAATTAATTATTGACTTTTTTTTGCTGTTTGGCTATTTTTTCTTCAATAATCAATTATTTAGGCCTCAAAATCAATTAATATGATAATCCAAACAGGCTCTAAATCTTTCAACCAATAGACACAAATGACTCTTTTGATGCCTAGGATTCAATCCCATGCTTAGATGAGCATGGAATGATCATATTTTCACGATTTTGTTAATAAGTCATTTATAACATATTTTATTAAAATTAAAAATATTAAAATTTATTAATTCTATTTAAAAATATAATGAGCTTTTAATTTTGTCCTTATTCACAAAGGAAAGAGTGAGGAATCTAAATGAATTTTCAATAATACACACCAACATTTAATGAAAGAGGATAAAAAAAAAAAAAACTTGTGATAAAAATTAATAACATACCTCATAATTAGGGGGGATCATCTCTACCTACCTTACAAATAGAACCAGAATTAGTATAAATTTAGATTGTCTAAATTAAAATTAAATGGTTTGAATTTATTACATTCTATTTATGAAATTTTAAGCTTTTACCACAATCAAAATAAAAATGTTAAATAATAATTTGGCTCTTAAATTATAAGTTCATGAGCGTTTGAGATCTTAAATTTATTTTTTAATTAATAGTCTTTCTTAACTTTTAAAAATAATACAATATAATCTATATCAAAAATTAACTTTAACTATTAGTTGATTAAAAAATGACAAAAAAAAAACTAAAAAAACCACAGAAAAGGACCAAAAAATGACAAAAAGAATCCAAAAATTACAAAAAGGATTAAAAATATTTTATTAAAAAGACAAAAAAATTATAGAAAGAATCCAAAAATTATAAAAAAGGATTAAGAATATTTTATTAGTTCCTTTCTATAATTTTTAAAGTCTTTTTTATCATTTTATGATCTTCTAAAAGTTAAAATTAACTTTTATTAATGATAGAATTATATTACACTATTTTTAAAAGTTATAAAAAAATATTGTATAAAATATGAGTTTAAAATTACAAATGCTTCTGAATCTATAGTTTGAAGGATATATTACTATTTAATCCAAAATAAAATATAGAGTAAAAATAATTTAAATATTTTGTTCCAATGAATCTTCTAATGGTCATTGTACAAAAAATTTACGTTAAAGCTTAAAAAATATAAATAAAAATTAAAAATTTTTAAATCTCAAATTTCACATTTTATCTCAGTGATATATGAGCACACCATCCAAATCCAGGCTCATAGTTGAAAGCAGAGACACGAAGACCATTTTTCACTCTTGCAATCTTCTCTTTTTTTCTTCATTTCATTTCTTTCCATCCTCTACATACCAAATTACAGAAGTTTGAAAAAAAGGAGGAGGAAAAATACAATCATTAATCCTTAAAAGGTTATCAAGTTTTACTTTTAATCCTTGTAGTTGGTTTTCAATATTTTTAATTTTTATAATCTCCATAATTTAACATCATTGGGGACTTAAAGAACAAATGCCACCCAATCTTGATAAAACTATAGGGATTGAAAATATTGAAAAAAACTACAAAGACTAAAAATAAAATCTGATGAAATTATAAGGACTAATGATTATATTTTTTTAAACAAGAACAAACAAAAATTAGAAGAGTGGCATAAATTTAGAGGTTAAATATAATCCAACATACTACACTTAATTCCTTTTCTCTCTAGTAAAGGTTTGAACTACTTGTTTGCCTCCTGCTTCTGTATACGCTCAAAATCTCCCCAGATGCCAACTTGTCTGCAATCCCACATTAATATACCAAAACTGGATAAACAAAAAGAAGCATCATGTGGGGGCTCTGCGGGCTCTGCAACACCACAATCATGTTTCTACTTAAATAATGACCTTAACTTATCCAAACCTAAGAAGTCCTTCATTTCAAACTCAAAGCTTCCCAAACATGCTCAAATCAACTACCACTTGAACCATTTCATGCAACAGGAATTTCAGGCTCTCCCAAGTTCACGAAAGCCTCGGCTCGCGCCAAGCGCCCCATTGCGGCATCCCAAGAGACAAGGTGATCCATGAAGACATTCACATACTTTGCTCTGTCATTCTGTCCAACAGGTTACACAAGCATTGTAAGGAAGATATCTTCAAAGGAAAGTAAGGCACAAGTATACATTAAAAATAAAACTAGATACGGGTCCTCTGAGCATCGCACATAGCCTTTAATATGAACCTGTAGTGTCATAACTGTATTGTTCAGATTTGAGAAAAAGAGCTCAAGTGAATTTAACATGTATCATAAATAAGTAACTTCTTCCATATAAGAAATGACCAAAATAAAAGTTTATAGTCAATTTAGTTACAGTTTTAAAACTAAGTGAACTTTTGTCCTTAGGTGAAAATTGAAAACCGAGGAATGACAAAAAGGATATGAAGAATGAAGATACATGATGAATGGTAATGCAAATTTAAAAGAGGTAACAAAAATTGATGAATGTTGTTGATCGACTTGGGCCAAGCCCAACTTGACCATAAATGAGATGGACTAGAATTCATCATATAGGGTTAAGTATGCGCATGGGCTGGTCAAGCCCACGTGTAGCTCCTCCACCAGGCATGAATATTGCAACGTACCTTGTAATCCAGATAATATGCATGCTGCAGAGAAGGAAGCAAAGTCAGCTCATGATGGCTACAAATCACAAAATGAGTGAGAGAGAGAGAGAGAGAGAGAGGAGTATACCTCCCACAAATCCAAATTGATTATGGGCTGCACGAGAGAAAGATTATCAACTCTGATACTAATAATATCAACTCAAACAAGTGATGGAGGGAAGTAAAATTGACTTACTATGTCATCCCACACAACTGGGCAAATGGCATTAGATGTTTTCAGGATTTCGAGTCGTCTCTCTTCTCTCTTCACTGAAACAACCATGCCATAAAGATTAGAAAAATTCATCAGCATAAAGCAAAATACTTGACAATAGAGGTGCATTTAACATGCTATAATTCTTGGCACAATTTAATTTTGGATTATAAGTTTCAAGAGGTACTGATGATTTAGGAGGCATTTGAATGGTGAATATCTTAATTTTCCAGGACTTGGAAATTCTCAACATCTGCTTTTGGGGAATCATAGACACTGACATGGACATTGAACATGGCACAGACATGGACATGCTGACATATCTGAAATATCTAAATATAATTTAATTATTTTGTGTCCAGCAAGACTGTTCTACATCTATCGAACATGTATGTGGCTCCGTTTTCAGGCGTCTGTGCTATGTGCTTGAGATATATTTAAAAAAAAAAAGTATTTACTCCTATATTATTTAGAGCATTAGACAACACTGAATTTAAACTTTCATATTCATTAAGCATGTTGAACATTAATTTTCTTACATAGAAAATAGCGTCTTAAGGAAAATGTGGTTCAAAAAAATAGACTGGTCAAGAGATATAAAGAAATAAGGAAAAGTCCAGTAGGTTTCAGAAATAGTTACTTGTCGTACATCCAAAATAAAAGGATATATGTAGTACTGTGTGGCTATATTAGTTTAGTATAGATATTATAAATTTTAAGAAGAAGGATATAATAATAATATTTCAATAATATAAATTTTGTTTGGCTTCCTCCTTCTCTCTCTTTTCTCCCCGAACGTACTACACACACACATTCTTTTTGAGAAGAAGCAGTCAATTTGGAGGGGACTTACAAACAAGCCAAACCCAGCCAGAGCCAAACAATGTGAGGGCAGCTTCAATGAACTTCTCTCTACAATTTGTAAATGAACCGAAATCCTTTTCAATCTGTTGAAGGAGACCTAGTCTGGGCATCTCACCCCCTCCTGGTTGCATAGATTCCCAAAAGAAGTCATGATTCCAAACCTGCGTATGAAGGCCCCACGTAAGTTTCACGTCTTAATGACACTAATCCTAGATAAGACATTGTAATAGCTGCCTCAGTCATAATTTCCTCACTAGATATTGTGGAAAGTAAATAAGGTTTCTTTTGTTTATTGTCGATGAGATGAACAAGATAGGATATTGATACACGGGAATGAGGAATCGTAAGGTAATTGGGGGAATTATGGGTAAAAGTGTAGTTTGGAAATTTAATTATATTCTCCATAAATAGGGCCAGCAGATATGTATTCCCCATCTAGTGAATTATATTTTACTTTCTTAGCCTATTTTCTCCTTTTATGAGTATCAGATATGCTAACAGATATATCAGAAAATGGAGCGAAAACAAATTCATTACGTTGATGTGAGGGAGAAGTTCTCTCTTACAAGTCCACGTAACAATCACAGCCTTGTAATTAAAGAGAATTTTAAAATAAGACCAAAAGGGAGATATCTTCTTTAGAAATGTAAACTCATACAGTCCTACGGCAATTAAAAAAGAATTTGGCTAAAATACATTGAATCAAATTTCAATAAGCTCATAAAGCTATGTACAACAATAACAAGCCTTATCCCACTAGGTGGGGATAAGCCTCAAACAGCTTAAAAAATTCATCAAAGCCAATATACTAAATGTAATATAAGTACCTCGGCTGTATTGTTGAATTCTGGCAAGGGATTTCCATTGTTGTATGTTTCTTTGACAAGTTCATCCATGGTATAGCCATATAGTATGTCATCCTTCTCCAATTGCTCATTCAAACTTTCCACAAAGTTCCGATGAATTTCCCCCCAGTGTACATCAATTGTTCTTTTACTCATATATGGCTCTAATGCATCCTAAGAACATTGAAGCCGCAAAGTAAATGAACAAGTCAGAATTGATTGATCAATTGTTTGTACAAGGTTGAATTTGATATTTGCAAATAATTGGTTGATTGAGCAGATAATGCATGATTGGGAGAAGAACTAGCTTGTTTGTCGAAAGGTGTTGCCTGAAGATGAATATAAGTCAGGTCACATTTAAGTTTTTATCGTCATTCAAACACCTAAAAGGCAGCAAAATAATGATGATGTTGATGATGATAAAATCACTTACAAGACAGGGGAAAAAGTGAACACGAACAAAACTCAAACCAAAATAACAACCATAACCCAAACAAGAAAACACCTCGCCTAAACATATCAAATTTCATATTATTAATATGGTAGTCAAAGAAAAGAAATATTACGCAGGTTGATTAAGTTTTGATGTTCAGAATGAGTGCAAACAAACAGTGGAAAATAAGGAGAGAGAGAGAGAGACAATGCATAGAAGAGTGGGAGAAAAAAATAAGCGGAGAGAAAGTTGGAGATAGTTATCTAAAATAATAATTTTCTAACCAAATAAAGACACTTCTACTTTGGGTAAACTATTAACGCCTCAGCCAACAAATCATGTGTAAAATGAAAGCATATGCTCATTGTAGTGCCAGTTGATGCATGCGCCAGCACAATATAACTATCTTCGTACATGTACATGCACAAACAAGATTTAAATAACTGTGATTATTCACTCACAAGTTTATAGGGAGGGGTCTTTAAGCCATAAAATGCAGTGACTTTTGAAGATCTTGGAGATATGTCAAACCTTCTTTTTGCCTGTGTTCGTAATGTAAAATGGAAATAAATAAGCACAAGCTAGATAGGAAGTTGCCACAAGGATGATTCTCTCATAACATATGACATAAAGATAATTTTATTGATATAACAGTAGTCCAGAGCAAATGCAGAAAACCACTTTGCTCAGTCAACTACCATTGCAGTAAATCCTCAAGGAGTAATTTCATTTTCAAGGAAAGATTAATATGGTCTCCCAATATTAAAAAATTTCCATGTGCACTAGTCAACTAGCGACCAACATTAACCACTGTTCTCAAAGCAAATGCTTATTGGTAACTTATTCTCCTTCAATGATAAAATAACAACAATTTTTGATTTCAATAATTGTAGAAATTCCATAACAGAAATCCTGCCCATGAAAATAAATTTTCACTTCTAAATCCTAATTTCTTAGGGTTACCCAACAACTTAAATTTCTATGACATGAAACAATTTTACATGCATTGTCATGCAAAACATAAAGATTGCTTCACACTATATACAACAACAACCAACCTTATTCCACTAGGTGGGGTAAGCTAGATGTATTGAAAGACACCATTGTGCTCAATCATTAACCAAGCTTTTAGGAATATTGCTAACCAAGAGATCTTGTTCAACAACTTCACACTACATCTTAAAAAAAAAAAAAACTAAAAATGGCTGAATTACTATTGTATTCTTTGAAAAAAATACACAAAACTCCATTTACCAATACTAGTCAAAAGACAACTATGAAACATGAGAACTAAATACTGACGATATACATTTAGTGCAATAATTGTCCGTAGCTTTAAGGTAAAGCAAGTTGAATAACATGAAAGGACAATAAGTTAACCAAAGAATGAATATCAGTAACTGAGATTTACCCCGTAGAGAAGCTGTGGAGCTTTGAACGGACTGAAGAAATCTGATGGAATGAAATGAGATATTGTTGGAAAAGAATTACAGCAATAGGAAGCCATAGCCGCTTTGTTCCCTGGCATTTAAATAAGTTTATCAGATCATTGATTAATGATTATTTGTGCTACACAAAGAAACCACATTAATGCTGAAAAATGAATGAAATGTAACTTTGATCAAATTATCACTTTTCCGCATTCACTCTGATGCAATTTTCAAAATTTCAATAGATGAGGATACATAACAAAGGAATAGACAGCTAGGGAAGGCCAAAACAGTGGCATAAATTTTGAAAATTTCAGATATCTTGAAGTTTCAAAAATAATAGAAGCACAAACCTCTACCAATTTCCATTGTGGTTGAGTCAGTTTGACAAATATGCAATTTCCCTGTCCCCGGGTTGAACAGCATTTATGGTTTATATTCCAACCCGCACAATCTAAGAGGTTTAAAAATCAAGAATAAAATTGAAAAAAATATCAAAATCCAAAAAGTCAAAGGATTGGTGATCTAAATCATGGTCCTAACGAAACTAGCACCTAACAGGTTAATCATATATAGATTTAAGCAACCACTTATCCAGTTGATTGTTCCCAATCTAGAAATACTTTTACCAGAAATTTTTAAATTATAAATATCCTACTAGTCTTATTTTCCATCCCCTCTTCCTATAAGATTACAATAGCATATAGTATGACTTCTAAAATTCCTCACACTACTGTTAACAAATTTCCTTGAAAAAATAGAAAGGATTATACAACCTTCTCACAAGTCTGCAATGACACAGGCCTACACAGCTCTAGCTTCTTCAAAAACTCTGAACTCAGTTTATGTCTCAATCCAACTATACCCCAGAACTTTTGCAATACCTCCTTCAGTCATTTTCCTCCTCAAGTTAGTAGCATCCTCCCAACTACCACCTTCAGAGTAAACCTTTCCTAGCAGTACATAACCTGCCTCATTTTCTGGAAATAACTGAAGTAACCTCCCAGCAGCCCATTCCCCTAATGCTCTATTTTCGTATATCCTACAACCGCTGATTAAGGTTCTCCAAATAGCTGGCCAAGTAGGAAATGGCATCGCTTCGATCACACATTTAGCATCTTCAAGGTAACCATTTCTTGAGAGCATATCAACTAAACAACCATAAATTTCAGGAGATGGTCTCAAGCCATAATCTAAACCCATTGATTCAAAGAGGGAACAGCCTAGATTGATAAGACCATTATGACTGCAAGCTGATATCAACGAGATGAATGTAGCTTGGCTAGGATGTATATTAGCTGATTTCATCATCTCAAAGATATCCATAGCTTTGACAACAAGACCTTGGTGTGCATAAGCCATGATCATGGTGTTATATATAACAACATCACGCAATTTGAAAGACTGGTCAAAAGCCACTCTTGCATCCTCTATGTCTGAGCATTTTGCATAGGCATCTACTAGAGCACTTGCAACAAATGGATACACACAACATCCCAATTTTATAACTAAAGCATGAAAACATTTCACTTGTCGATAAGCTGCAATATTAGCACAACTATTTAAAATGCTGGCCAAAATAAAATCATCAGGCCTTTCACCAGCTTTCATAAGCAGTTGTAAAAAATTGATAGCTTCATGATTAAGGCCTTGGTGAGCCAGTGAAGAAATCATGGTTCCCCAAGAAATTAAATCTAATTTCTCAGGTTCACTGAAAAACTTGTAGCAATCATCATCTAGTAGCCCAAACGAACTATAACATTTAATTAATGAACCGCAAACATAGTTATGAGAATGGAATCCGGATTTGAGGAGGTCACAATGAAGTTGTCTGCCAATCTCTTGGTTTTCAGATCTGCAACAAGCTTCTAGAGTGTTTGAGTAGGTGTATTCATCTGCTTCAAAACCCAATTCTCGTAGATTATTTAAGTTTTTAATTCCTTCTTCGTAAAAACCATTTATAATACATCCAGAAATTAATTCATTCCAAGTATTTACGTTAATAAAAGATGCAGTGCAAAATGCAGTGTATGCCATATCCATTTTCCCACATTTAGAGAACATACTGATTGCTGAATTTATGATGCTGACTTCATCAAATAATCCAACACGTAAGGAAACACAATAGAACTGAAGCCCAAGGTTGAGATTATGCAACTCTCCGCATTTTCTAAGCAACACTGTAAAAGTGACATTATTAGGTTCCCCACCTATTATCATTAGATTATGATATAAAGTAACAAGCTCTCTTGCATTTCCATCCTGAGAAAAGCCTGAAAATACAGTGTTCCATGTGATAATGTCTTTCTCTTGAATCCGATTAAAAACCCTCAAAGCAGAGTCCTCATCACCATTTTTAAAATACACATCCATAAGAGCATTCATTATGGAAGTAATACTTTCCACTTTACTTTGAATAATAAATCCATGAATTTGTTTTACGCATTGCAAAGTTCCCATACTTGAACATCCCCTAAGAGCACTTACAAAGGTATACATGTCCATTTTCAAACCTGCATATGGCATCAATGTCAGCAACTGCAAGGCTTTAAAGTCACGTTTACATTTGATATATCCTCCAATCATAGAATTCCAACAACCAGCATCTAGGTTTTTCACACAATGAAAAACCAGTTCAGCAGATTCAATATCCTTTAACTCAACATACATGTTAAGAATTGATGTGCTTACAAATGGATTCTGCTCCACCCCAATTTTCAAAGCAGAACAGTGAATGGCTACAACAAGTGTGTGCCCTCCCAGACTAGCACATGCCTTCATCACACTGCCAAGAGCAAACTCATTTGGCTTCATCCCAGCTCGTAACATTTCCAGATAAATTTTTAAACCTAATTCAAAATCACTATTTTGAATTGCACCTGAAATCATTATAGTCCATGACACCAGATTCTTTTCATCCATTTCCTCAAACACCTTACAGCCATTGGACAAAGCTCCAACTTTGAAATACGTCTTAATCAGATTATTCTGTGAGAAAATGTCATTAGAAAACCCCAACTTGATGACATGAGAATGGATTTGAGCACCAAGAGAACATGATTTCAAGTCTTCAGAAAGCGAAAGTGCAGTTGCAATCACAATTTGATCTCTTTTCTCTAGGAGATCAGAGAATGAAAAGAAGGATTTTCCCCTATGAATTTGGAATCTTTTTAAGAATGGATGCAGCTCACAAGGTCCATAAGCAAGGGAGAACAAACATCTTGTCTTTGCAGTAATAAGATCATGTCCTAGCCTTCCCATTAATTTCAACACAAAGCTCTGTCCAATCATGCAGACAGCTTTGTAGCATCTAGGAAAATGGTGCTGAATTATTTCTGTTAAAATCAACCATATTATGTTCAATGTCACTCACAATGTAAATCCCATCTTCAATCAGCTATGGCAGGTATACTGGATGGAGTGTAATGATCAAGCAAAATGATAGTATATGATAAACCATCTTCCACACTGGACTTCAAATCCTACCATGTGTTATTGTTAAGAAACATAAGACCGGAATCCTCTAAAAGAATCTAACCCAACTTATGTCTAAAATGTTTAAAGGTAGTTCAAAACAGAAAAGACAAAATTTGACAAACAAGGGCACAACTCTGAGCACAAAATCCATCCTGACGCAAACATGAACAGCCAATGATGTATGAACATATAATAACATGAAGCCATGCATTATTCAAAGGGAAGAACTTTGACATTGAGTAAATACACAATTTGGCCTCTGAAAAATATAACTCCTATCATTTTATTCGTTGAATTTATAACTCTACAAGATTAATCCTCAAAGTTTGTAACTCCTGCACCAACTTGACTAAGGACAAAAGTTAACAAGGTTATTGTTTCAGGGACCTACTTACTTACTGTAGGTACTTTCAACAAACCAAAAGCAAGCATCAAAGACCCAATAGGACTTGGACTTAGAAAAGCAGACACAATTTAGCAACAATCCAAATCTCAAATTTAGAAGATTTTAATGGAGGGGAGGGATTTTAATATTACCTTATCTAGTTCAAGAGGGGAGAGAGGGAAAATAATAATTCATGGACAATTAACTTTTATCTCCAGGAATCAGATGTGAAATCACAAAAAATGTCAGAAAAGCAGAGGAAAAAGAGGGTGTGTGATGCACTGTCATTATAGAAAAGCAAGTAATGATCCATTGAAGCACAGATTTCATGTGAGATTCTTCTACTTTTTATTAAAACAATCACATACACATTACATAGGACTTGGACTTAGAAAGAAGAACCGTAGAATCACATTTTCATATTGCAGAGATCTACATAGCTATAATTTTTTCAAGTAATCTCAGATGCTTTGCAACAAGATATACACAAATCAGATTCATAGCATTTCTACAAATGATATTTATTTTCTCTCATGAAATCTGGAAAAACAAAAATATTTTTTTCTTTTTTTTTTTTGGGTGTTTGGACAGAACTAGTAATTTATAATATAAATGCTGTGAATTAGAATTTAAAGAATCAATGTGGACCAAGCTTTCCTTATATGAACTTATATGAACTAAACCCATTGCATGAGAAAATCAAATTCTTTCCTTATATATAATACCAGTCGAACACCACGCAAGAACAGAAAAAATTTTCTTCCAGCCACAAACAACTGTTCAGCAGCACTACCATTATTCAACTATAACCAGAGAAATTGCATAGCGAACAATGATAATGCAAGAATGAGAGCAGCAACAGTAGAGGAGAAAAACAGAACAGATGGGGGCGGCGACGAAACCTGAAGGAAAACGGCGACGGCGAGAAATGGACGGCAGGTGACGGCAAGCTCTATCGGCAATGAACAATGAAGCAACGATTTTCCCTATCGGCAAGCTCTATAAGGCTCTCTTGAAGCTAAGAGGGTAGTGAAGTATGCTCTGAATTCAGAAATTGAGAAAATATCTTGAAAACGAGTGAGGTGTTGGGGGCTTTGTGTATTGCTCGGCGCTCCGTTCAAAGCGAAGGTTGATGACGTTGGGCTTGAAGAGGGAGAAAGGATAAATACTGCTAAATAGTAACAGTATTATTATTTTTTATTATGAAAAATAAAAAATATATCTAATTCTCTTACCTTTTTTGTTTAATTTATAGGACAAAATTTTGATTTTTTTTAAGAATAGTTTGTTTCCATTAATCAGATGAATTAAAATTGAGAAGTATTTAATATTTTTAAAAAAATCTATGTTTTTTTTTTTGGCAAAATGGGTGTAAGTTTAAGACATGAATTAGTTAAGCTAGTTTAATTGGTAGGTGAGAATTAGATAATTTCATCATGTAAAAAGAAATGGAGGATTGGAGGGAATAAATAGTAAAAATACTTAGTATTTTTATTTTATATTTTAAATACAGTGATTTGGTAGAGTTTTATATTAATTATATTAACATTAATTATTAAAAAATTATGTGATTTTATATTTAAAGTGTTTATTTTCAATTAAATCAAGATATTTAGATTATTTATATATTATTTATTCTACAACAAACTATTATTATTAATATTATTAATATATTAAAATTCATTTGTTTTAATTTAATTAGATATAATTATATTAAGTATAGAAAACTGAAATACCCAAGTCAAGTTCTTTTTTTTATATAGTATTCTTTTTTAATATTTAAAAACAATACAATGTGATCATTATAGTTAACAAAGTTAACTTTTACAAACAATTAATATAAACAATTAGAGAAAATGCCTCCAAAATTATACAATAAGCACCATACAAAAAAAATTAATATTAATTAAGTTTATTAAATTGCAAGAGATTAATGTTATTCCTTACCTATATAAAAGACTAAAATACAATTTTATCCAACCACTTTTGACTAACTATTGGGTGGTTATCAGATCATTATTATGGTCAACAACATCCGTAAATAACTAAAAGAATGTTATATTTGTTTTAATAATATCTTATTTAAATATGGATAAATAAACAAATTACTTTTGAACTTTAAATTTAGTAGCACTGTAGGCCATAATTTTATTTACCGTACAAATTATTCTCTTAACTTTTAAAAATGATGCAATCTATCTATTATTGTTAATAAAAGTTAATTTTGACTATTAATTGATTAAAAAATGACAAGAAGGGATTTCAAAAATAAAAAAATTTCTTATCCGTCTCTATACTATTTTGGGTCCTTGTTTCTAATTTTTGAATCTTTTATTATAATTTTTGAGATCATTTTATATCATTTTTTGGTCAATTAATGATTAATTAAAGTTAACTTTCATTAACAATAAAAGCTAGATTGCACTGTTTTTTAAAGTTGAAAGAATAATTTATATAATAAATAAGTTTAAAATTTATAGTGCTACTTGACCTAAAATTTAGAGGGTAATTTCCTCATTTACCTTTTAAATATTAATATTTCTATATAATAATTTAAATATTATATTATTTACAAATCTTCATACAATTTATAAGTCAACTTTTAAGATATATAAATTTTTCAAAAATTACAACTTAACTAATGTGTATATATGATGTATAAGTGAATGCATTTTTTATATTAGGGTAAATTTTTTGAAAGAGTACTTGCAAATTTTAGATGAAAATTTATAATTTTTTTTTGCCAACAATAAAAATTTATGATTGATCACGCTACTTTAATTTAGAACTCAATTAGTGTGAAAAATATATTCATATATAAATCTTGAATACACTAATTAAGTTGCTAATTTTTAGATGGTAGTTTATAAAATTTTTAGAAGGATTTATAATAAATAATAATATTTAAACCATTAAATATTAAACTATTAATATATTAAGAAGATATGTTTAAAACAATATATTATTTTAAATTACATACCAATCTTGCTGCCAATAATGATGATCCAATAATCACCAAGTTGCTGGCCAAAATGATGTTTTGGATTTTCACATGAGTAAAAAATATTTTTTAATATTTATTTGTATTTTAGAAGACTTAAGCAATAATATTTTAATAAGGTATTATTATTTTCTGGGGATTTTTCTATAATTTTAAGATATTTTTTTAATTTTTTAATTCACTAATAGTCAAAATTAAATTAATTTTTATTAATGATAAGAGTATCATTACACGATTTTTAAATATTGATTAAAAAATAGAAAAAAAAGCATTTAGGTAATTTTTTATTTATTTATTTTGGGTTGAAAAGAATAGAATTGAATCGCTAGAAGCTTTATAAAATTACTTGAAAAATCTTCTTTAAAAAAAAATGGAGTGAAATGATTTGAGATAGCCTTTCAAACTATCTTGAACTATCAAACACTCTATTTTTTTTAATATATAAATAATATTATAGCAAAATTATTTTAATCTTTCCTCCTTTTTTTTTTTTGGCCTCAACTAATCCTCCTCACATTCCACTCTATAAACAGCCTTAAATATATTGAACTTCGATTTAGTTCGACTAACATAACCTTATATTGCGCGTAAATCGTTTTGTTATTCTCCCATCGTGTTAGATACTTTCTCTTTCAATGTATCTGCATGGTGCAGTAGGCAGCCAAACTTCTTCACTTCAAAACCTTTATTCAATTAAATTTAAATAACAACCAGCATCAAAATTGTACAAACTTCAATTTAATAAACAAAAATAAAAAAAAATCATTAACGTAGTTTTCACTTTCATCAGCAATGCACCAGATAAACAAGGAACAAATTATCTTCATTTCTTGCTCATCAGGCAACCATGTCTGTAAACTCTGGTTAAAACAACGTGATAAAAAAGAATCTAACAATCACACAAAATCTAGTCATGAATATTGGGCAATGGGAAAAGTCAACATATTCTATTGTTTTCCAAAATCTTGAAGGCTCAATCAACTAAAACAATCTGCAACATGAGCCACTACATCAAGAAATCAATGTCTTGATTCCTCTCTTTAAGACAGCATTAGAAAAAAAAAAGGGGGACTTAATGCTACTCTAGTATTCACTGTTCACCAGGCATTGTCTTGATAATATCAGAATCACCTGAAAACATCAAATGATCAAACAATTAGGAAAAGACAAGCCAAAAATTGCCTTACAAATCTGAAGATGTTTCCTTGAAGAATGTAATAGATACCAGGATCGACAATGCTGAGACAGCAAACCCGGAAATATTTGCGGCAAGCTGTGCCCAAATCAACGTTGTCTGATGAACAAGAAATCATTTGTTATAGGGCTTTAACACAAGAAATATTAAAGAATCACAAAAGACCAACATGCTTATGACCATCGAAAAAATCCTATCCGATATTTCTTCCCATTTGAAAAGACACATTCAACAATTGCTCATTGATTCAAAGAGAAATAAGAAACAAGACATGCATCTATCATTCTATCGATCGGTAAAACATTTTTTGGGTCTGTCACGAGTAGTTCCACGTAAGCACCACACTGCGAAAATGGTTAATTGATCAACAACAGAGAAATAGAAAAAAAATTAAGGGGTAGAACTTAGGTGCAGGTTCTTAGATATTTGGTAACAGGGTTTCCAATAGAATAATGACATGTGGAGGGGTTTTCATCTTATAAGGAGACAATAATATGGTGTTAAGAAGCATACATATTGTTACGTTCTATCAAAAAACAATAGCAAACACAAACTGACCAAAATCGTTCCTAGATTCATCTGCTTAAGCTAAACAGATGTTTGCACAACCTCATGAAGCAATACGTGCTTCCAACAGCGAGTTTGCAAAAACTACTCCAACATTGAAGTCAAAGAAAGGACCTTGACATGGTCCTGTCTTGTATGTTAAGTCTAAAAAAGTATATTATATGTCGGTTCAAGTATCACTAATCAGAAATATTATTCTCGGGTCAGGGGCCTCCAATGTGTCCTTTTTTAATACCCTTTATAATGCCCTAACGTTCCAATTTCATTTTTTATTTTTCTTTGGATCATTAGCTTTTATATAAAATAAGAAACATTTAGATATCTTGATGTCCCAAAATGATGAAGATTTATATTTTTTATGATTTTTTAAAGAAAAATATCACAAATACACCCTTTTATATTTGAAAAATGATAAAAAATACAAATCTTCACCATTTTGGGACATCAAGATATCCAAATATCTCTCATTTTATGTAGAAGTCAATAATATAAAAAAAATTAAAAACGTAATTGGGACGTTAGGACATCATAAGAGACATTAGAGAAGGACATATTAAAGGCCTCTAGCTTATTATTCTGTAGGGTCAAAAGCATCCAATATAAAAAACGACCAAGACGGAGGGTGACCTGAGTTAAATAAACAGACTTAGCTGTGGGGAGCCTAGGGTTTGCTACCACTGTGATGAGTAACAGATTTTTTTCCTTTCGCCAAGATGATCTACAGATCAAGAATTATGACGCGGTAAATAATAATAATAGTTGTAATAGTATTTTTTTATACAGATAATAGTAGTAGTAATAATTACATCTCTTTTTATACTATATTTGAGTCCAATTTTCTTGATGCTTTAGAAAAATCTTATTGCGCTGGCTTAAAAAAAAAAAAAAAGAGGAAAAATCTTAATTAAAGTTGTATTTTCTTCAAAAAAAAGATAATTTATCTTTGGTGACTTTACCTTCGTAACTTTTATTTATTTATTTATATATTATTATAATTTTATAAGGAAAGTATTATTTTCCAATTAAGAGATGATTTTAAGGGTTTTTTTTAACAAAAGACTACAAAATACAAAATAATGATAAATTAGGTCATGTTATAGTACAAAATATTCATACACCCATTAATATGATTTTAAGGTTGATCACTTGAATCTCACTTGCGAAGCTAACGTCAGTGGGTCGCCTCATGAGGATATAAACGTGTCAAATCTGAATTGAAAAAAACTTAAATTTAAGATTTTAAAGTCATCTATTGGATATTAATGGTTGAATTTAATAAGGAATAATTATCCAAATCTTGACCCCAAAATAAATTTATATTATGATATATTACTTTGATCTTATTTATAAAGTGTTTTACAAAAACAAAAAACAATTATAATTACAAGATGTTAAACAAAAAGATAAAAGAATCACTTCAAAGAAAATTATCTTTAATATAAAGATATTTATGAACAATTAAAAGATCTTTCAACTTTAACTTTTATCCTTTAATTTAAAAAAGTATTTGCATAAATAAAAAAAAATTGGCTCGTCATCTTTCTTGAGTTAACAAAAGTATAATTGAAAAGTTGGAATTTTTCAAAGGGAAACTATCACTTAAAGACCACTATAGAATGTTTATATTAGTCTAGAATTGTAAGATTATGAAAATTTACTATAATCCCTTAGTCCTTAGCTGGAATTAATTTTTTATGTGAAATGACTGGATTACCCCTAAAATTTAAAATAATAAAAAAGTCATCCCTTGTCACTAGCGTCGACCACTGAACTGCCGCTGGATGTAACGCCTCACTCCACTAAGCACATTTAATAAATCAAGCTCATGGTAATTGAGGAATTAGCTCCGAAGAGTGATTACCAGGTTTAATCCAAAAGAGAAAGGAATCCCAAGTTTTCTAAATAGAAATAAGTTTAGATCGAGCAAAACCTTTCATATCAGAGTCAAAATAAGTTTCGGAAACATGAGATACCTCAAAGGGGTGAAAGAAGTTGAAAACGGTTGAAAACAAATTTTGTATTGAAATACAGAGCAATGCACCATGACGAACGCACTTTGCGCCGTGCATGTTGCTCTTTATGCCACGCGTCGCGGCATGTTACACGAATTTTGCACTGGTTCTTTTGTCAAAATGATAGCAGAATTAGGGAACTTCCGACTTGCCCTGATTCTCCATTTGATGTCCGAATGATATGATCTAGGTATTTACGGAAAGCTGTTTTCCTGTACTAACTAATGGCATGGGTTTTGCTTCCAAAACAAGTCACATTAGGAAGTTGGACACCTAAACACATTTTAACAACTTTTTAATACTTTTACATAAAGTGGGTGTCTAAAACCCTCAACAAGTGCCAAAAGCCTTTTCCTAACACCTGGACAATGTTCAATAAACCTAGGACTATCAGTGCAACACGTCACAAGCATCGAAATATCATTATAACAAAAATTCACTCCTCAACCCTAATTTAATAAAAACAAAGGGGGAGGTAAATTAGCATTGCATTTAACTCAAATCATTCAAAACATGTTTAAATCTTTACTTTTACACTTGCACTAGTATTTTGGCCCTATAAACATATATATGACAACTTACACAAAGGCTAAGGGCCTAAAATATAATTCTAACATTTTCAACAATCAAAATAGTGCAAGTGAGATAATATGCATCCTAGAATTGACAAACATATGCTATTAAACCACTACATCAAAACTAGGGGCATACGAGAAGGAATGTACTAATTCCTCGCCTCTTTAGTCTTCTCCCTCTCAACACCAAAGCTAGAGCCTAAAAAGTATTAAATAAGAGGGGTGAGTCTAACCACTCAGTAACCAAGGTTAAACCTACCCTATGCAGTTATATATCAATTATAAAACAATTTCACGCATAACGAGATCAAATTTATAAAACATTTTTCCATATATCACATTTTATCATTTATCACTCTATAGCTTATTTACCCACATAACTAGGTACATTGTCGTCATATTTTCAGATATGTGACAAGAGCCATACTCTAGTGACCTGCCACCACTTAGCACGTGTGACACGTCATATATTTATTTAGGCAATGATCAACAAACCTTATATCCTCCTTATTTCCTCAGACTGAAATTGTGGGCTATAACATTGATTAGGGCTCTGTCCGTGTAACTGGACTACCTAAGCTCACTAATTGTGAGGTGTGACCTGACTAAAGATCACAAGATTCACTCCCAAACCACGGATTTCTCTATTCTCGAATCCCTGGGGTGTCTCATACCCTAGGCTATTCTCCTCACTGAACTGGTGGAGATAGTTAAGTTTTAGTCCCTCGACAAACTATGGGACAGTCTCTCGATAAACAGTGGGACAAGTCTATAACCCCCGTGCACCGGAGGGCATCCTAATTACCATATGAATTTTCTCTACTCTCAAATCTCTAAGCGAACTCTTGCCACTGATCATGCCATAAACCATACTCACTTGTTCTCACTTTTCACTTTCAGATACTCACCATTACAACAATCATGTTGGGCTCACGACCTTGCGCTACCCAAGTTTGTATTCTCATCTTTTTCTCAAAATTCATTTCTTATTAACACAAAACTATTTTTACACATCACTACATTCATTTCTCAAAAATATAGGCATATTCATAATACAATCCTTTTAACTTTGCACTTGCATTTTTCAAGCCCAAAAATAGCTTTTTCATGCACTCAAAGAAGCTAATATATAGTTCTTACTTAAACAACCAATCCCATGCATGTAAGCATTTACAATTTCACATTCACAACCAACTAACATATAACTACTCAAAGTAGATTTTTCTCTTGGTTACCTCAAACCTTTGAGAGGTCAAAAGTTTACCCCTCAATTAATTAGCCTTCAAGCTTACATTTGCACTCCAATAGGTGACCAAGAGCCAAAGCTACAATCAGTCAATTTGAATTCCATCAACATAACAAACAATTGAACCCTCCATCTTTATTCCTAAACTATCCAACATTTATTTTATAAGAGGTGGAGCCTAACCATTGAGTTTAATAATTACCTTTAGCTCCCAATAGCATTAATAAGCCATTAAATCCCCATTAATGGCATCACAAACTTCCAACCACCCATAATAAACGGGATTTTCGGGTATTTATGGTGCCCAACAACCCAAAACATCAAAACTCATCATATCAAGGTTTGAATACTCTAATCTATCCTTATTAACTCCATTTGAGTCAACAAATTTGGACCCACAATCTATATGGATCGAATTTTCACTTCCACTATCAAACCCTAACCATAAACTCATAAATGTGGAAGAAAAGGGGAGATTAATGGGTATGATACTTACCTTGGGTGTTTGTAGCCTTCAAAATACTCTCAAAGTGATCCCTAAGCAAACCCTAGTAGAGCATTAGCACGCCTCTCTTTTCTCTCTTTTCTCTCTTTTCTCTTCTTTCTTTTTCTATCTCAATTCGCGTATGATAAAGTGCAGAAAATGACCATGAGCCGCGACGCACGCACAACGCGCCGCGGCACATGGCATAAAGAGGTCCTCCCTCGCTCAGAAATGGCTGTGCACCGTGACGGACGATCTATACGCCGTGACGTGTGGCACAGCAACTTCAACTCTTCTTTTTCTCCTCCTTTCGATGCCCGAGTGGCCTACCTCAATGCCGGACCCACAACTAGGGTTGAAAAAGTATCAAACATGATTATTAGACCTCTTTGGCCACACACCACTTCAATTTACTTAATTACCCTAATTAGGTTTAATTAATCAAGGAATTAAAACTCGGGATGTTACACTGAAGACCCTTCCAACAACAAGGTCATTGGAGCCCTGATTGCTGATGACACTTGTATTCACATATAATTTGTAAAGGTGGTTGGAGCATTTGAAATTAATAAAAATTTATTTGAACTTTAATAAGTTAGAAAATCGGATAAGATGAGCATAATTGTACATGTTAATCCTTCATTAACAAGTATCCATTTGTGATTTAACGATTCAAAATTAATAATAATTTATTCAAGTTTTAACAAGTCAAAAAAATGGGATATCATGGACATAATTATGCGTGTTAATCATTTATCAACAATTACCCACACTAGTTGTTACATAAAAAAAGTATCCATTCGATTTTTAACAACAACTCATTTAAAATTAATAACAATCCATTTAAATTTTAACAAGTTAGAAAAATAGATAAGATAAACTTAATTATTCAAGTGTTAATCCTTCATCAATAAACATTCATTTGAGTTTTAACAATAATGTATTCACAATTAACAACTATTCATTTGAGCTTTGGAAAAATAAATAAGATGAGATTAATTGTACAACTGTTAGTCCTTTATCAACAAATATTCATTTAAATTTTGACAATAACATATTCATGATTCATAAAAATATACTCAAATTTTTAATAAGCATAATGCATGAAGTTTTAAAACTCTCAATTTATAACTAACTATGTTAGATTAATAAATAACATTACTAAAATAACAAATGCTATTTAGGAATTAATAACACTCTGTTATATTATAATATAGAAGTGGTTTAAAAGCTTAGGTTACATATATTTTTTTGCCATATATAATTAAATGGGTTTGGTGACTTAGTAGCCATCAAGGTTTTTAGATAGCCACCCTTGGCGACCTTTACAAAATATCTATTCATAAAAGTGTCATTGGCATTAGCACTGGACAAATAAGTTATGGGCCAGCTCGCAGGCTAGCCCGCATGAGTTGACATTTTTACGGGTTGGGTTGGGCTAGCTCGCTAGATAAAACAAGCTGAAAAACCCAACCCAACTTATTTTCTAGCAGGCTAGCCAACCCGCAGGCTGGCCCGTAAAAAATTATCAGAATTTTTTTAATAATTTAAAATTTATATAATATAAATAAATATATTTATTTTATATTTTAAAGCAAATTAGCAATTAAAGAACTTGTAAATAAATAAAAAAATATAAAATTTAACCAAGCAAATTCATTTTGCTAGATTTTTACCATCAATCATCTTCTCATCTAGGTATGCTGTCTTTGCTACTGAGAAAGAAAATTTGAACATAAACTCATATTATTTTTCTTAGTGAATTCATATTTATGATTTCAATCAATAGATCTTATGAGATTAACAAATAATATATATTCAAAATATTTCTATAAAAACTAATAAATCATTTTCACAAACTATAACAAAAATTTTATTTGCAAATTATAAAAAAGATTTACATTATATTTCAAATGTAAAGAACATATTTGAGAATCATAAATTATATATTTAAAAAATATTGTCATTATTGTAGATTTATAAAAAGATAAAATATGATTTAAAAATAATTTTTTTAAAAAATATGCTAACCCACGGGCCAGCCAATTTTAGCCCGCTAGTTTTATGGGTTGGACTAGTCCAACTCTTTTTAAAAAACGGGTCAATTTTTTCAATCCAATCTGTAAAATTTTGCGAATTAAACGGGTTAGCCACGTGCTCAACCCATTTCTCCAATTCTAATTGATATCGAAGCTTTAGTGACCAATTGCTAGTGGGGTCTTCGGCACTCATTGACATTGATGACAATGAAGAATGATTGTACATCATAGGATTGAATTGATCTCTACCATCAATTAAAGATGTGAGAAAACTCTATAATAAGGAGGAATTTTTTAAATATCCCTTCACCTCTCAGTTGTAATTATCAAACAAACCAAGCAAAGTTATAAAGCTCTTAAGTTCTCTCATTTAAGTTCTCTACTCTCTCTTGTGTGGTAAACTCTTTAGTCTCTTTGTCTATATTTTGAGGTTTTAGCTGACTTAGCCAATTTGTCTGAGATAAGGGCTTTGATGACCTTACCGACAGCGGTGATCGTAGGATGGCTTTTTTTAATTATTTTAAAATTTAAGGGCTATTTTGTCATTTTATGTAAAAAAATTAATTTTAGCTGAGAACCAAAAGCCTGCAGTTCAAAATTTTACTATTCTTGATTGATATAAACTTTCCACGGGCATCCTTGAGTAATGTTTTTCGTTTTTTTAATAAATAAACCAATCTTCTAATAACTGTTTTCAAAACACGTGAAAAATATGCATGCACTTCATAAATAAGAATGGAGGTGGATATTGTAAACTAGTTATGTTCTGGTTCTTCGACTTAATTATAATTTTGACGGTCTGATAATAAAATTAGCCCACAGATGTCATTGTTTTCCCATCAAGGTCATTATACTTAAGTTAGCTTCATGCATTAATTTCCCTTGTTCTTCCTAGGGATGTTCACGAGACGAGACAGGATTGGAACACCCCAGTTTCGTGTCTCATCTCGAAAAAAAGATTTAGACTGAATTTTTGTCCCGTATTTCATCCCATCTTGTTAGGAATCGGGATGAGACCGAGATGAGATCGGGGCGTCCCACCATCCTGATAAGTCAAATAATGTCAGAGAAAGATTTAGATAATAATATTCATTAAAATTTTAAATCATATAATTTATTAAATTTAAAATTAAAACAACACAAATACATAAATCACAAAAATTTAAAGTCAATTATTGAATTACATTAATTACATAAGTACACATTATGATAGCAATTATAAGTGATTTCGAGGCCATAAGAGCAGCAACAACAGGTAAGCCAATTGCAACATCAAATCATTATTTTTTTTACTTCAATTGAAGTGTACAAAGTTAATTACTCTTTTAAAAATAAAACAAGAAATATGATTTAAATAAAAGTTATTAAATAGATAGATATAAGAATAAATTATATTAATATAATTAGTATATTATAAAAAAATATCACCCTATTTACTTTATATCATTAAAATTATTGATATAAAAAACTTTTAGTTTTGAATAAGAATTGCACGTATTGAAATTATAATTAATATAAATATAAATTATATTAATATAAATAATATATTTAATCTATATTTTTAAAATAAAAAATAATATAATAATAATATTCGGGGATGGAATAGGACATTTCAATGATAATCTTGTGTCCCGTTCTATCTTGAATTCCTTTCTCATCTCGCAAAATCCCATTCTAATTATTTTCATGTCAGGACAAGATCCATCTCTCAATATGATTGGAATAAAATTGAATCAATTATGATGAATACAAATTGAACACCAATAATTCTTGCATCGAGACATATCTTGTCTATTGAAAAGTAGCTTTTCAATGACGAAATTACATTTCCACCATACTCAAATGAGTCTCGAGACGAGTTCGATCAATTTTACAATAAGTGAAATCGTTTTTTTTTTTTAAATATATGTTCATGCTGCTCCATATTACTAATAAAACTAGAATTCTTTACAGCACCATTTTTCCAAAAGATAATTGAAGCTTTTCATGTTTCAGGGGAAAATAACTTCGTCCACTAAAAATTAAAAAATTCACAATTAACATTCTTTCCATCCAGAACTTGATGGTGACACCAATCAATTGGCAATTTTTATCTAATTTAGTAACTCTTTCTAATCAAAACATACAAAGCTGTTGCAAGGGAAAGCAAGAGTACCAAATGCACAAAATTAAATCGCAGAACATCTGGTTTAAGCCACAAAAGCCCAAATGGCATATCAGCACTCTACTAGATGAGAACTCGTGATACAAGAGCATCTTCCCTGTCAGTATGGCGATTTTAAGCAGGAAAAAAGCATAGAGATGAACATCAGCATATGAGAAATTCCACTGCTACTGTGAGGCCGAGGTTGACGTTCCTGCTTCTGCCGGTGCCAGTGCAGCCGGTGCAGACCCTGAGGGAGCAGATGATCCTGGCTGCATAGCTTGCTGATACGGCTGATTTACCGCTGGTGGTGGCTGAGATGTAGCCATCCCAGGGTTGTATGGTGGTGGCGGGTACTGTTGATAAGAAGGTACAGGTGGCATATAACCGTACGCCGGAGGGGGATAATACTGATGATGGTGATATTGCCCAGGTGGTGGAGGCATCATTGGATGGGCAAAATGCTGCATTTGCTGCTTCTCCATACTGGGTTTGTTGTTCTCTCCTGTCCCAGCGGCCCCACCAGGAGGACCAGCATCTTGGGATGGAATAACAGCACCCATTCTTTGAGGATCCATTGATGGATAGTAGCTTCTATCTTGCTGAGGAGGAGGTGGAATGTTATAGTAATGCACTCCCTGGGTTTGATCCTGGTTCTGCTGCTGTGATATGACGGCTCGAGGCAACAACCCGCTATGAGCCACAGATGCCTGCTGCCTCGCTTGATCGGAACCTTCAGAGTCAGGTTTAGATGTCTGAGGTCTGCCCCACATCAGCTTCAACCTTAGGCCCTTGATAACTAGCTTGTTGGAGAGCTCTTCTGCTGCTTTTTCTGCACCTTCTCTGGTTGTGTAGGTTACAAAAGCGCAAGCCCGTTGGAGCACCATCTTGATGGATTCTATTTCACCGTGGGCGTAAAAGTGATCACGCAGATCCTGCTCACTAACCCTAGCATCAAGCCCACCAACATAGAGAGTTTTAATGGTCTCATCCTCTGGAGGCTCCAGAGAGGTCATCTCTCCTGCCTTGCCAAGTAACTTCAACGCCACAGGATCATTCACCCTACAAGTTTAGAAAAAAAAAAAAAAAATTCCAAGCGACAAATGATATCACCAATTTATGAAAGTTAACATAACAAAAATATTCAGTTAAAAGAAAATAGACCAGAAAATAAGAAATCAAAAGGAAGGAAATGTGAGATTAAGGATAATTACTGTATCCAGTATCCATAAAGAAATACCAGATATCATAAATTATCCATGCAATAAATTAATCTCATTTGTTGATTATTTTACTTGTTTTGCCCGTCTTGTCGGGGGGAAAAAAAAACCATTCCCTATAGATTGTCACTCTTTACTGCAGACAAAATGTAAAAGCAAAGAACCATGCAGCAAGCTAAATTAAGTGAATCAGACCTGGTAAGAAGCCCAGAACAAAAAAAAAACATGAACACTAGCTAACACAATCGTCTAAGACACTACAATGACTAAAGTAGGAAGCCATTTCAAACTACACGTACCCATAATAACGATCTTTGATATTTTGTTGTGACAACTCCCCAGTCACTGGCATCTCATGCCTATAAGGGCATTCAGCTCCTCTGGTACACTCACCCCTTATGTAGAAACTGCAAACATGAGCCCGGTTTCTTTTGTAGTATGGTGTTGTCCTTTGAAGCTTCAAAATAGTATCATTTGGGCGTACTTTTCCATATGAGGATTCATAATCCAAGCCAGCTCGAGTCTGAACAATATTTCAATTGTTAGTCATAATTGATTTGATGGTTGAGAAATTCTCAAAGTAAGGAACAAATGAGAGCTTCATGAGACTTCCAAGTATTTCTGGGCTTCTTTCAAGACAACAAAATAAAGCAATTATATGCAACAAAAAATTATCCTAAAATTGGTACAAAAACCACAATTCACAACATATAAAATTTGCTCCCTTATGCTGATAGACTGATAACTACATAAACTATTTGAAACAGAAAATAGTACATGTTAAATGGAGCATCAAAGAGAATATAATTGAGCATAAATGCTAGATTGGTCAATTAAATAACAGGAAGTGGCCTGGGAGTTTTGATTGCTAGGTTGATTAACACTAGTGTAGCACGGATACTGCAAAAAAGTAAATGTACCCGTATCCGATACATATCCGATACGATACTTGTAAGATACTTCTGCATATGTATCTCATATTCTAACATTTGTGATATGATTTTTTTTCAATAATTTTTTACTATATTACTTAAAAACTTGAAAAAAGACTTAATATTTTAGTTAATTACTATAAATATCCTTATATTACTTTAGAAATTCTTGTTTAAAAATCAAAATATCTATACTTATATCATAAAATATTGAAATATATATTATAAATGTCCCCGTACCTGTATCCTAAAATTTTGAAAATTTTCCATATCCCCATATCATGCCATATCGTATCGGATCGGATACTCATACCTGTATCTATGCAACCTAGATAAACACACTCAAATTATGACTATGCTCAAACTAAGTTATCAGATTTTATTAAATTGAGGAGAGGTAGCAGAAACCAAAAGCAGGTTCAACATGACATTCAGAAGGGAAATATACAGGGGAAGAGGAAAAGATCAAATCCAACAGTCAAAGTTATATAAATTCAGATGAAACTCAAAAATAATGAGAAGGAAAACCAATAATGAATATATAAATCCAACAGAATTCAATTCTCCAGACCGAACTAATAAAAAAAGACTCAAATTTGCTGAGACAACATTATGACAGAAACAACAATCATTGTATTAACATCATGGGCTTTTAGAATCTGGAATACAGCCATTGATATGCCTGATCCATAAACACAACTTCTATGTAAACATGTAACCCTTCCAAACGTAAGACAAGGTTGATCCATAATTACATAAGTATTGACTTTTGATAGTTTGCTGTAATTTCTATAGGGAATTCATTTAGTTATTTTAAGTAGTTTTAGGGTAACTATAATTAAATTAGAGTCATTGAAGATAGTACGAGGATAGGATAATCCTACAAGCATTTTTCCTAGTAAATCAAATTTTATTAATCCTATACAAGGCTTCCTACATGTAAAAATACAATGCAACTAATTTTTGTAAATATGAATCATATATTCAGGATGGCTTTCTCTGTTGGATTCTAGAGTTATCTATCTGTTGCATTCTAGGTAACATCCTATATCAATGCCTAGCCTCAATAGTGTATTAGTGTATTTCTTTCCTTGTCCTGCATCATCACTTCCTAATAACTCATCCCCATGATTTTTGGGCCAAAAATAAGTTAACAGACATTTCCTTGACCCCTTCCTTTTCTTTATGTGCGCAAGCAGATGATATAATTAACTAAGCTACATAAAACTATGTACCAGTAGCATATCTACGAACGGTCATAACTTGTATGCATCAATTTTAAACTATAACAATGACGATAGGCATAACTGCAGAACACCAACGTAACATCCATTAAAATTATGGGCAAGTATCATCAACTATAAGATATGGTAGTAAAATCAATAATACCTTGCGATCATGTTCTTCAGCAAAATACTCCCGATTAACATCACTCTTTGGAATAGCATCATGGGAGCTAATGCTGAGAGCAGTGTCTCGGACTTGAACTGGTAATCCATATTCAAGATCCAGAAGGCAGACTTGACAAACGTTTTTCAGTTTACTACATGTTTGGCAGATCTCAGTTTTCTTATATCTTGCATCTCGACCAGGTCTCCATCTAAAAACAGTAAATGGCCGTGTACAAATCTTACACTCCTTATCATACTCAGCTCTTGTCTGCATCCATTTATACCCATAAATTAAACAATTAAAGAAGTTAGATAAACAAATTTAACTTCCTCGGAGAAATATGCTAAAGTCTGAAAATGATTATTATGAACGCAACAAGATGAAGAATTTAATGGTAGTTTACAGATTAATCACTCTGCACAGGGCAAGCTTAATTTTCGTGAACAAAAGTTGGATTCAAACACACACATTACAAGCTATAGTTATTGGAATATGTATTTTTCATAGCTGGTACAAGGTAATAGAGTTAGGTCTCCAATTACGCACAGTAACCGACCTGTTACACAAGAACTTTAAACTAGAGACTAGCGCACACAAACCAGTTTACAATCTCAGAAACCTAAGTTATATAATTCTTTGCGGATAGGAAAGACAAATATTTTTAAATATCCTTAATTCTTGTTTCTCAGCATTGTTTATACTTGTGAAAGGGATTAAAACAAAGAGGGAATAAGAAGATACATACCATACGAACATATGGGTTGTCACCCAGACATGATTCGCAGATAATAGGGAAATCAGATCGTTCCCAACCATCTGCCTCATGGTCTCTAAGCAACCTATGCGCCATGCTCAAATCTGGATTTGGTTCAAAGATCCTTTTTTCCTTGTTTGCTTCAATGAGCCTCGGCGAACGTCGGAAAGGCTGAAAGGGTGGCAGATGGCTTGCCCAACGAACAAAACAATGGCGAGCGATTATCCACGGGTCGAATCCGAATTCTCCAATACACTCGAATCTCGTTTAGGGGCTGGTTATTTATTTTTGACCCGATAACTGATTATAAAATCAGAAAAAGACTCACGATGGCCAGCGAACCGAACAAGTCCCTCCCTTCCAGCGAGCTCTGGCCGGAATAACGTTCACGGTCACGGTGCAGGGTAGGCAAAAGCAGCAAGGGGCAAGGGTTAAGAGTCCAGGCCTCACACTTTCTGCAAAAGTACGATGATGAGGGAAAGACTGGGGAGGCACTAATTTTATTTCATGTATATTTTAAAACTAATTCTTTACACATAACATGCAAAAATATACCATTCATTTAAAAATATAATATATTTTTAATTAAATTTTATTTTTTAATAAAATAATTATTTATTTTTAAATTAATTCTATTTTTTATATTTATTTTTATTAAACATTTTATAATAAATATAAAATTATTATTAATAAAAATATTTTTTTAAAAAATAATAATTTTATTTTAAAAGATTAAAAATATTTTTTATTTTTAAATATCTAACTTTTTAAAAAATATTTTAAATTTAAAAAAAAATAAGAAGTATAATTTTGCTGTGAAAAATGAGGGTGATTGATGGAAATCTCGATCCTTGATATGATTCGTTTGTTTAAAATTGAAAAAAATAAACAAGTAAATATTATTTTATAAAAGTTAGATAATCAAAAATAATAAATATTTTATAAAAAGTAAATATTATTTTACATTTGATTGGAATAATCAAAAATAATTATTATTTACTTATTTTAAAATTTTATCATATCTTTATAGGTCTCTGTATTTTTATATTATCTTCTTTCACTTACCATATTAAATTGTTGTAAGAAACTATTCAAATTAACTTCATAAAATAATTGAAAATTTATTTATTTTTTATTTTGATTATTTTAAAAAGTGTAATCAAACAACATAAAATTTTATGAAATACATTTTTCAAAAAAAAAAATATGAAAAAGCTTAAACAAAGAGTTCATAATCTGATTTGTTGACAAAGGATGCATGGTAAAATCTTTCTTTCAAAAAATTAGCACAACATTAACTAATTAGATAAAAGTTTTAGGCAATTGATAACTTTTAATTAAAGTACTATATATATAAGGATTGGATTTAAACACCTAATTGAGAGGATCTATTACTTATGATTATATTTTGTGATTTTAATTTATATCTCAATCCTGCGTTTGTTTTTCAATATTTTCTTGATGTGACATAGACAAAGTAAGGATGTCAAACATTAATATCTTGCAGTTTTTCACTACAGTTTCATCAAGCTGTAAAGGTAAAGGAAACAAATATAATTAAAAAATTGGTAAATTATTGAACTGGAAAGAAATAAACTTTAATAAAAATGTGAGTACTTGGAAATTAAATTGCAAAATACTTGGCTATGCAAGTAGCCCGACATCCCAATAAAAAAGATCAACTAAGATTTGAAATGAAAATAAAAAATAAAAATGGAGAAATCATTTTTAAAAAAAATTAATCTTTTAATCCTTTAATTTTTAACTCACTTGCAACTCAGTCCCTTAACTATAACTCGCTGCAACTCAGTCCCTCAACTTTTGATTTATCTATAACTCGGTCCTTATTTTTTAATTTTTTTAAAAAATTTTTTATCAAATAAGAGGGATTCAAAAATGCTCATATATTATTTTAAAATATCCTCTTCTTATTCATTAATGTGAGATATAAGCTAACATGAAAAAAAATTAACAAAGGCTAAGGGACTAATTTGTAAGTGATTCAAAAGTTGAGGGGCTGAGTCATAGGCGAGTTATATAGTTGAGGGACTGAGTCACAGCGAATAATAGTTAAGAGATTAAGTTACAAGTGACTTAAAAGTTGGAGGACTAAAAGATTAATTTTTTTTATTTTTATTTTTTAATCAATAAAAGATGGTAAAAGATACAAGAATAATAGAAGTATAAACAATAAAAACACAAAAAGTTGAAGATGTTCGAAATGATTGAAATTTTAAATTACTATGGTGTAAAAGAAATTTAAAATTATTACAGAATTATAATTTGAAATGAATTTGAATTTGAATTAAATTTAAATTTATAAATTTTTGTTTATTCAAATAATAAATTTGATTTAAATTCAAACCTAAATTCTTATTAATGATAACAAACCTTTAATTTTTTTTGGTCAAATATTATATTATATATTTTTTATGTATTATATTATTTTCACATTTATTATGAATATTTTTTATCATTTCAATTTTTTAATATTTTTCAAAATTTAAAATTAATTTTTTAACTTTATATCAGGTAACAATAATGAAAATTGTTAAAAATATATAATTTAAAAAAATTATTACTTTTAATTCTAATCATTATATATAAAAAAATAAAATGCAATTTTGTGTTTCATATACCTTCCCCGCTATTTTGAGCTTTGGAGTCAAGTAAGGATTAATGTTCAATTTTTAATAATTTTTATGAATTCTGATTTAACTAGTAAGGGTGCTAATTCCTATTATTTTTTTTCAAATTATTTTATGTTTGTTTACTACAATAAAAATAAATTAATTTATTTTTGAGATAGATTCAAATTTGAAAATAAAATAAAATATGTTAATTTTTTATTGTCAAATTGTTTTATGTTTGGTTACTATCATAAACAATAAATTAATTTATTTTTGAGACGGGTTTGGATTTGTTATTCAACACGGATAAGTAATTAAAAATATTAATTTTTTAAATAATTTATTATTAAACTATTAATATTTTTATATTTGATAATTTAAATATTATTATTTACAAATTTTGACTCACAAATTACAAATTAAATTTTAAGATATACAAATTTTTAAATGAGCACTTATTAATTTTGGAAAAAACTTATAATTTATCAAATTATTTTAATTTACAAATCACCTATAAATTTAAAAAAAAATTGTTGAGGAGTACTTATAAAGAGTAATATTTAAATTATTAAAAAGATTTTATTAAAACATATATAATACTTTTAAATTACTTATTGATATTTCCAGTATTGGTTATTCGGAAGTGAGTCAAAATACTTGGTTAAAATGATATTTTCATATTTTATAGTAAGAAATAACGTTAGCTTATTGGGACAACAAAGATTTGTCTAGTGCTCCTCGAAATAAAATTTAAGAAGTAAATTAGATCTTTAACCCTGACTTAAATGATGAGACTTACTATTTATTATTACTCACATCAACTTTAATTGGTGGCTTAAAATATTTTTAACATATGATTTGATGAGTAAATCAGGTATCACTCCCAGTTAGTGGTATTCAAATTAAGGATATTTTACCGATATTTTACGTATCCCGAATTGCTTCATATCTGAGACCATTTATTTCCTTTAGTATTTGTTTTTATGAAAGTAATAAAGATATTATTAACTCGCATGTCAAAAAAGTTTGGTTAATTATTGGAAAGGTTCTTCAAAATCAAATTCTACTTGAACCCATCTTAATTCAATATATTTATATATTAAAAATGTAGAATTTAAAAATGATAGCAAAAATAAAAAATATATTTAAAATAAAAACAACAAAAATATGTGAAGTTAATAGAGAAAGCAAGTGATAGAATGTGACAAAAGATGCTCTGTATATACTTACAAAAAAAGTACCCTCTATATATATATATGTTAGGAATATATAAATAATTATAAAATAATTAGATAATGAATTATTACTTTTGTAAAATAGAGTTTCATGAAGACTCACGAAAATACCATAAAATTAAAAGAATCGCTAGATAATAATCATTTTTTTATTATTATAACAAAAGATAATATAAATTCAAATTTGCTAAATAGATAAATTTCTTTCCATAAATTGTAAAATATCTAAACCATGTAAAAGTTACTTTTGTGACAGACTGGTAAGCTTAAGCTTGAATACTTTTTGTTAAACAAAGATCCACGAAGGTTTATGGGAACATTAACCAAAAAAAAAAAAAAACCCTAAATAATATATGAGTTACTATACAATTTAATTATAAACTATAAGTTTAAGAGTAATTTAAACTTGATATTCGTAACTGATATATTTTAAATTCTAAACAATTAAAATTAACACATCCTCACCCCCACCATTAATTTAAAACTAACATTTATTTAGTTTAAATTGTATATTAATACAATACAAATCACCTCAAATTATTATAACACAATAAGATAAATCAAACACGAAAAAAATATCAAATCAACGACATCACTAATTCTATTGCTAAATTAATGATGAAATTTAACAACAAAATATTTTGTTATTAAAATTTTATCATTATTCCAATACTAATACATCAAAAATAATTTACGAATAGAATTTACCGATGAAAAATGTTGTCACTAAGGTTTAAAATATTTTATTTCAATTTATTAACGGAATTTGTGACAGAAAATATGAAATTAATATAATGTCAAATTTCAGTTAAAAAAATATAATGTCAAATTTATCAGTTTATAAAGTGATTTATTTTATTACAATCAAATTAAACAAACCCAAATATATCAAGTTCAAGTCCTCTTCTTAGCATGAGAGATGAAGCGGTCATTGGAAGAGCTTGCCGTGGATCGTCGATGTTCGAATTATTTAGTACCGCGGAGAGAGAATGTTGGTCTATAATAAATCATAGACATCATGTTTCAGTCTCTGAGTCTTTCTAGAATTGAAAACCAACAACAAAGCACAAAGTAATTAAACTCCGCCTATGTTTATAGTCGGTCCCAAGCCCGGATAAAAGAGGAGGGTTGTGTTAGGCCATCAACAGCCAATATAAAACTTTGTTGAATCTATCATGAACATGAACAATAGACGTTATAATGTTAATGCTAGGTCGTTGCCCGTAAGTAACGCGCTGCATGGCTCGAGTACAGTGATAAGTGAGTTAGAGCCGCTGCATCGGCGCCCGGATGTAGTGTTAAATGAGCAAGGGTTACCGCGTCATTCTGGACGCACGCGGCTAAAGAAGTTAGTCCATAAGAGCAAAATTAGATTTGGTACTTGGAATGTTGGGACATTAAATTGTAAATCTGTAGAGGTTGTAGGGGTTATAATTCAAAGGAAAATCAATATCCTTTGCCTGTAAGAAACAAAATGGCGTGGGGACGAAGCTAAGGATATTCAATGTTTCAAACTTTGGTATACAGGAAAAGTAAGTGCACGCAATGGAGTAGGCATCATTATAGATAAGGAGTGGAAGAAGAACGTTGTAGAAGTTAGCAGAATTAGAGACAGAATTATTTCCTTAAAAATGATAATTGGACGCGAGACTGTTAATATTGTTAGCGCTTATGCGCCGCAAGTCAGGACAGAAGCCAGTCTTAAGGAATTATTTTGGGAGGATCTGAAGGGGTTGATTCGACATATACCACAGAGTGAAAAGATTTTTATTGGAGGAGACTTTAATGGGCATGTTGGGAGGGAATCTGGTCAGTATGCGAGGGTGCATGGTGGTTTTGGTTTTGGAGAGCTAAACAATGAAGGACAAACTCTTCTTGATTTCTCATTGGCGTATGATTTTAAGATTGCCAATACTTGTTTCAAGAAGAGAGATGAGCATCTCATCACTTACAAAAGTAGAGCCTCAAGGTCACAGATTGATTTTCGTTTGGTTGTTAGGAACACAGATGGAAGACTTTGTAAAAATTGTAAGGTGATTCCCGGAGATGCTGTAACGACACAACATAGGATCCTAGTCCTTGATGTGTGTATTATGAGTAAAATCCAAAAACATCGATAAGTAGTGACACCAAGGATTAGGTGGTGGCAATTAAAAGGTGAGAAGCAAGATATTTTCAAGCGAAATCTTTTGAATAAAGGAATTTGGGAATCCCAGGGAAGTGCTAACATCATATGGGAGGATATGGCTAAAAAGATACGGGAGGTTGCAAAAGTAGTTTTGGGAGAATCAAAAGGTTCTGGTCCGAGAGATAAGGAGTCTTGGTGGTGGAATAATAGTGTACAGGACAAAATCAAGTATAAGAAGAACTGTTTTAAAGCCATACATTTGTGTAACAATGATAAAAATTGGGAGAGGTACTGTATGGCTAAGAAGGAAACTAAGAGAACTGTGGGTGAAGCTTGATCTAAAGCTTTTGAAGAATTTTATAAGAACCTTGAGACGAAGGAAGGAGAGCAAAATATTTATAAGATTGCTAAGAGTAGGGAAAGAAAATCAAGAGATCTAGAACAGGTAAGGTGTATTAAGGATGAAGAGGGAAGAATTTTAGTTACAAATGATGAAATTAAAAATAGATGGGAGACTTACTTTTCTAAACTTTTCAATGATGGAGAGGATTCATCTAGTAACTTGGAGGATTTAGTAACTAGTGAAGGAGAACAAAATTTGTCATTTTATCGAATAATACGTGATAAGGAGGTAAAGGAAGCTCTTAAGAAAATGGCAAATGGTAGAGCCAACAGACCTGATTGTATATCTATCGAAGCATGGAAATGTTTAGGTGAAGAAGGGGTGAGATGGTTAACTAAGTTATTTAATGTGATTTTACGGTCCAAGAAAATGCCTGATGAGTGGAGGAGAAGTACATTAATTCCTATTTATAAAAATAAAGGAGATATTCAGAATTGTACTAACTATAGAGGGATTAAACTCATGAGCCACACAATAAAATTATGGGAGAAAGTAATTGAGCATAGGTTGAGATTGGAGACAAGTATTTCTGAGAATCAATTTGGTTTTATGCTAGGTAGATCAACTACAGAGGCGATTTATCTACTAAGGGGATTAATGGTAAAGTATCGTTGTAAAGATAAAGATCTACACATGATTTTTATTGATTTGGAAAAAGCTTATGACCGTATACCAAGAGAAGTGTTTTGGAAAGCGTTGGAAAAAAAGGGAGTACGGATTGCTTATATTAAAGCCATACAAGATATGTATGAGGGGGTAAAAATTAGTATAAGAACGCCTAGTGGTCAAACAAAAGATTTTCCTATAAAGATTGGACTACATCAGGGATCATCTTTGAGTCCTTATTTGTTCAACTTGATTTTAAATGTTTTGACGGAACATATTCAAGAGGAAATCCCAAAATGTATGCTCTTTACGGATGATATAATTCTTATAGCAGAGACAAGAGAAGAGGTTAATTGCAAACTTGAGTTATGGAGGAGGACATTGGAGTCGAAAGGGTTTCGTCTGAGTAGAAGTAAGACGGAATATTTATATTGTAAATTTGGTAAAGGAATATTTGACAATAATTTGGAAGTGAAATTGAAAGATCAAATTATACCTCAAGTGAAAAAGTTTAGATATTTGGGAGCCATTATTCAAAATGATGGCGAAATCAGTGGAGATATTTCACATATAATTCAAGTTGGGTGGTTTAATTGGAGAAAAGCTAAATGAGTTATTTGCGACCGTAAGGTGCTTAATAAACTTCAAGGAAAGTTTTATCGCACTGCTATCAGATCGGCAATGTTATATAGTAGTAAATGATGGGCTCTAACGGGATAGTAAGAGCATAAAGTTGGAGTAGCAGATATGAGAATGTTACGATGGATGTGTGGATATACACGTAAAGATAAAATTCGAAATGAGCACGTACGCGGAAAAGTGAGGGTGGCACCTATTGAGGAAAAAATGATAAAAAATCGGTTGAGATAGTTTGGGCATGTACAAAGAAGACCAAGGGAAGCACCAGTGAGAAGAGTGGAACATATAACTTTGAGTCCGATTAAGAGAGGTAAAAGAAAGCCTAAGAGAACACTCTTAGAAGTTGTTGAACACGATCTCTTAATTAATAATATTCTTAAAAGCTTGATAAATGATAGAGCACAATGGCGTCTTATAATTCATGTAGCCGACCCCACCTAGTGGGATAAAGGCTTGTTGTTGTTGTTGTTTGTTGTTTATGCTTGGCACTTATTATGTCGCTCAACATCGCTATTTTCTGAGTCAAGTTCTTGCGATCTTCAGAAAGACCCAGTAACTGAGAATCAATTTCTCTAAGCTTGACCTCCGTGACTTGAATTTCCTCTTTTGCTACTGACACATCTGACATGTCAGACCCAAAAACTTTTGCACAAACTGATTCAACCCAGTCCTCGTCGAACCCAAGAATAATTGCTTCACTTAGGTTTTCCTTCAAGGTTGATTTTTCTGATGGTGTGATGGTATAAGCAGTCTTGGTGGCTAGCATGACCAAAATATCAACCAGAACTCGATAGGACCAAGCTATTATCCGAGGGGTTCGATGTTCACGAGGTAGCAATAGTTGAGGATATCGCTCGAGTGCTTGAGCAAGTAAAGCTGTTTCGCCAAGTTTGAGCTCCACAGGTTGAAAAATTTCACAGATCCCCAATTTAGGAGATGAAGTTCCAACACCAGCAATTTTTGATTCTGTCACAGCCAAAAAGTTAGGGGATGGTTCAAAGACAAAAAACGCATAATCATCATTGAAAGAATGACACTTACGATGAGGGGCAGAACGAGTAACTTCAGGTTCCTCTTGAACACTTGAGTCATCTCTAGTTTCTTTAACAGTCTGCATAGAACAAAACAGAAAAAAGCATATATTTGACTTTATTTGGTTCTCTTTTAAAATAAATTGTTGCTTACAATTGTGTTAGAGCTCAAAACATGTACATGTGCTCTAATGAGTTCTCTTTAACTATTACTTGTATTACCTCTCTATTTCTTGTAGTAGTAGTCGTTGGCACCTGTGAAGCATGTACTCTAACAGTTCCTTTCCCTGGTTCTGAGCTCTAAATGATATCAAACGATAAAATTTGTTTAGCGAACTTCTTCAACGATTCATATAGAAAATAATTTTCTCTTTATTCACTAATAAATTCTCCTTCTAGTAATATTTAGATATATATACATATATATCTCTTTGAATAAAAACGAAAAGTAATTTGAGCAGTTAAAAGATTAAGCTATCTAATATATTTTCTTTGGTGGCACTTCCATTCAAAAAATTATTTGTTAATTCTAATGAAATAATTAATTTAGTTGCTCAATAATGGATGATACTCTAGTTTGCTTCCTTGACTCTGAATCAGTTGATTGAATTGCTATTGTAGCTTCCTCAGTTGCATCATTCTCTTGAGAGCCTTGTTCGTGTTTTTCTTTCATGCTAGCAACCTAAAAAACATGAAGAAAGTTTCTTTTTCACTTCTTGTGCTCTTTTCAATTATACAAAAAGATCACATGTAAGTATTTGGTCATGAGAGCAACTTTTTTTACTTTTTACATCATTCGCATAGTTATAACAACCAAGTGTGAATAATAGGTAAAGAGATAGGATATGTCATATGGATCACGTTTGGATTTGATGAAACTGTCTTTAACGTTGATGCAGTGGCTTTTCCTGCAGCTTCCTTCCCTATTTCTAAGTTCTGAATAACACCAATATATTATAATAATAATAATAATAATAGATTTAAAAAACCATTAACATGCACTTGCAGGTTTTTAATGTGATAAGATATATATAAAAGAGTTAAGTTTCCATTCTAATCACCTTAGTTGCTGGTAACTTTGAAGAAGAAACAACTACTTTGCCAACTTCCTTCTCTATTTCTTTAAAACTCTAAATTACACCACAATATATAACTAGTAGTCCACTAAGGTCACTTTATTAATTCATAGATATTTTAACTATCCAATATTCGGTTCTTTTTCCAGCAGTTCACTAAAATTGAGATTAAATATATGAGCTTACCATTGTAGATGAACCATATTGCAAGCCTGCTGGTTGTGAACAGACTGATGCAGCAACCATTCTATTTTTCATAACTGAAGTGTCTTCTGGAAAGCTTTCAGCAACATTCTGTGAAAGTAACAAAAGATATGTAAGCCATGTGATTAGAATAAATTCCCAATCCATTATTTAGGAAAGGGCATAAGATGCTAATCAATACCACTGGAAACTCATTTGGGAGAGGAGTAATTAATTCTGAAGATGAGTTTGTTGCTGTTAAATCATCTACCATGGTTGCTCCCACTGCATCCTTTGATGTAGGACCTTCTTGAACTCTTTCTTGTATTACGGGATCCATACTCTGAAGAATATAAAATAGAAATAAGATATCAAAATTTTAATTGATTAAACTTGTCCTTTGAAGTTTCCAAAGAAACAGAGAAAGAAATTGTTGGAATACTTCATGCTTCAAACTTATTTAGGGCTACAATCTCATCAAATTTAGAGGTTATCAAAATCATATATCCTAACTCTATCTCTATTATTAACAGCAAGCACTTTGATTCCTGGATGTATGGCAAAAATAAAAAAATAAAAAATCATGAAAATATTTTTTAACATTCCATAATCCTGCATATGCAATAAAAGAATCTAAAAATTATTTCCCTTTTTCAGCAGACAATCACTCAAACTTAAATAAGCTTATCGACGACTTCAACAATTTAACAACTTGAAAAAGCTATGACATGGTTAATTTATTGACTATCATTGCGCACTTTGCAAGTTTCAAATGAAATATTTAGTGCATATGTTTCAAATGAAATATCTAATTAACAATCTGTAACATTTGTTGATGCTATAATAATAACTACATCAACTTTATTAGAATTCAAAAGTTAATGAGATCTGAAAACCAATAACATTTCAAATAAAAAGATAGGTTTTTTTTTTTTTTTTATGTTGTAGATTATGGAGGAAACATTAATGGAAGTTCAAGCTAAAGATCCTCCTCCGGTTTCAAAGAAACATGCATCAGAAACATCACTAGCTGAATCACAACTGAGATCAACACCTTTACATGTAAGTTTATAGATTATTTAAGTAATTTCAACATGATAAGAAGTCGCGTATCAAACTAGTCAAGATGATTTTTTTGCTAATTTTTTAATATTCCAAGTAGGAGTTGGAGGATGAACATAAAACAAGTGAATCAACTACACAGCTCCAACGTGGGGATATTGCAGAAAGAAAAATAATCATTAAAGCTTCTAATAAATCGATTACACCATCTGCTAATGATGTATGTTATAACATAGAAGACTATTTATTTTCAAGTTTAATCAATTAAAATTTTGATATCTTATATGCTTTTGAAAATTAAATTCATTAGTAAAAGAGAAGACAAAAAAATGTTAGTTTATTAAAATTGGAATTTAAATTCGCTCATTCCAACACATTCAGATATGATTAAAAGTAAAAAGTTTGCTTTGTTCATGTAATTGTTAGTCTTACTTACCTTTGCTAAGTTTGAGGATGAACCACTTGTTTCTCCCATATATGGCAGAACCTGAGCACTATCGAATTTGAGAGAGAGTTGCTCCTCTGTGTTTACTTGATTTTTTGAATTCAAATTTGACGGTCCTTCTTGCAGTTGAGAAGTAACTTCTGCAATGGAATTCTCAATATCATATTAATCTTAATAGTACATTAATAGTCTTAAACTAACAAATATGAGCAGTGAATTTTTTCTAAATTCATACCTTTATATTTGGGACAATTAACAACTTCAGGATTTTGCAGAGTTTGGAAATCAATCCCATCACAAATAGCAAGAAGTATGGGCAGTTCTTTGAGAATTAACCTTGATAGCTTTGGGAACACATCTTTCAACACCATCTTCTTTGTATCATCATGTTTGCGTTTGAATACTTGCTCCAACTCTGAGGCTTCTTGTATTTCCAAGCACTCTAGCTTTGGAAACATGGAAGGTGTTGTGATGGAGAAAAGACATTTCAATCTATTACAACCACTGATGTCAATATCTTTTAACTCTGGGAACAAAAGTTGATGCAAAGGATCCTCGTCACTCTCTTCAATAATGTCAACTAATTCATCACAGTTTTTTATCCGTAAAGAGGTCAATTGTGGGAGGCTTTTTGATATTGAGACACAGAAGATTGCTCTTAGCTTCTTACACTCTGTAATGTATAATTCAGAAAGATTGGGGAGGCTCAAAATATATTTGGGAGCCTTCCATATATGCTTCAACTCACTCAGATATTGCAAACTCATTTCTTCTAAGCTTAATGTCACTGGACCTTCAATTTCAACTCCTTCCAAATTAAGAACCTCTTCTATCTTGGAGTTGCTTACACGAAGATATGTCAACTTCTGCACACCCTTGATCATTGTCATCAAGTGCTAATAAAGATAGATCAATTCAAAATTTCAGTCCGAATTGAAATGATCCCATTCACAAAGACATATGGCCATGGATTATGCTTGCTTATATCGACCAGACTGTCTGTATACATTATATGTTGATCAATGTTTAACTGCCTCTATTTATAAACATATAGTGCATCTTTCTTTTCAAAGTATTTAGCAGGAATTTTTAAGATTTTAATGTTATTACTTTCTTAATTAACATCTTCAATAAGAATTTGAGGAAAGACACACAGACACACAATACACGTATATTGAGTAAAATGCTCTGACCACCCTTCTATTTTGTCTTTAATTACACATACCTCGTTTTTATTTTGAAAACATACAATTTAGTTCAATTTGTTAGTTCTGTCCGGAATATTCTAAAAAGATTCTAAAAACTTATTTTTAAATTAAAATTCATATTTACATGAATTTTGTTTACTATTTTGCCCCTCCCCACCTCTTTTCCGCCATGAGTCATTGGCTAATATTCAACCCCTCCATATGCAATCAATTACTGGATAATATAATCAATTAGCCAAGATTTTGATCGAATATAAAATCATTACTGCTCTATCTAGCGTATTTTATGGGGATTCTATACGATAAATTATTTTTGAAATTCGATACATAATCAATTGTCGCTTAAAAAGCATTTTACAACCGTTACATTTTGAATTATTTATATAATATCTCAATTTTGGATCATTTTATTATGTGTTGAATAAAAATGTGTTTGAAATATGTTTTTAGCCATTTTAAACAATATAAATAAATAAGCTTCAACAAATTTAATGAGAATAAGAAAATATGCAATTTTATAATATAATAAAAATAATATAAGTTTGAAAATGTATTTATTATATATTTTTAGTTGTATGCAATTGTTTTTTGCACATCTAGATTTTGAGACAAATTTTATATTAAAGAGGGGCATTTTGGTCAAATTAAAAGTTTAAAAACCAAACTAAACGATCAACTATTGGTTGGATAGATGAAAATAGAATCTCAAATATATAAGAAAAATTTATGTAACATATACTTTAATTTTAAGGAAGGTTTAAATAAGTTTTCAAAGAGAGGGGAAGTCCTTGTAATTAAAGCATGGTAGAACAGTGGTCAATGTATTTTACTCATATTTTGAAGCAAACCAAATTGTAAATTTCTATTCATGAAAATTTAGTAATTTAATGCCTTGACGTGACACATTTTTATGCATGAAAAATCAAAATATATTTTTTTTAATCTTCAAATTTAAAGGCTACGCAATTTGTTGGAACAAACAGAAAATTTACAAGAAAAAAGGTCAAATAAACAAAGCAATGCATATAAACAGAACAATAAGACAAATGTGTTACCTCTGGAGCTATTCCTTGTAAATAAGCCATCAAATCTACAAAAGATCTTCCGCTGAACTCTTGACCATTTAAATCAATGCTTTGTAGAGAAGGCAATCTGAGATTATATTTTTTTGTCCAAATATTGTGGATCATCTTTGGTACATCTCTAAGAGATAGTTCTTCCAAAGCAGGGAGGTCAATATGACGCTTATCACTTTCATTCTCATTTGATAAATGATCTCCATCATCATATTTCCCAAAAATGTATTTCAAATTAGCAGCTTTGTCGATTTCCAAAGATTTTAATTTTTGAAGACCACCGAGAAGAGAAAAAGGAAATATAAACTTCAGTTTGTCGCACTTCTCGATTATTAAACGCTCCATTTTTGGTAAAATGGAACAATCGTTATCATTAGAATCTTCTTCAACAACATTGACTAATTCCTCATTGTACCTTATACACAAATAGGACAGCTGCGGTAGGCTTTTGTATGTAGAGACAGAGAACACAGTTCTGAACTTTTGATTTCCCACAATTGCTATTTTTTTTAGATTGTGGAAGTTGAGAAAATATTGGAAGCCAACAGTTGGGCTCATTGGGCAATCAACATTAACAATCTCTTGTATTTCGGATTCCTTTGCTGCTTCACTTGCCACATCTTCCATGCGCTCCTTAATTTCCTACAAGTTTTTCGGTTCATAGCAATGCAAATTTAATTAACATTCAACTTTAGTGAAATTAAATAACAGTGCAACTTCAATATTATCATATTTTAACCAATAAAAAAGGGATAAATATGCCTAATACATTTACAAGTATCCAATAAAAAAAATCCAAAAACTAATTTAAAAATTTATACACGTGTATATATATTTCTTGTGAGAGTGAGATATTTATACCAACACACACCACACAGCAAAAACACAAGCGTGCACAAACTATTCTTAGGAAATGTTTTAAATTTAAAAGTCTGTATACATATAAACCTCGGTCACTTTGACATATAACTGTTGAAGCATCCACACAGAAAAAATCAACCAAAGCCATCATTTTTTTGAGAACGTAAATAAATTTTTTGGCAATCATTCATGATATATAATCTTTATACAATATGAAAATCTCAATAAATTGCATTTTTTAGATTTACTGCATTGTGCAAAACCCGCATTAATTATATATAAAAGTTTGCAATGATGAAATTGTAAGAGAAAATAAATATAAAAAAATGTCTTTCGGGGAGAAAACAGAGCAAAATTGACATGCTATAAAAGGCAAGTTAAAATATGTTACCTTAGGTGCTTCCACAGTCTGTAGAGATGAGCATTCCAGTTCATAGTTCTTGATACAAATGCCCCTCATATTTGGTACATATCGAAGGAATAGATGTTCCAATGCAGGAAGATCAATGTGAGGCTCATTATTCTCATTCTCATTTGATAGACACTCTTCATCATGGTATTTTCCAAAAACATATTTCAGTTCGTCAGCCTCGTAGATATGTATAAAGTTTAATTCTTGAAGACCTCCAGAAAAAGTAAATGGAAATATAAATTCCAACTTATGGCAATCCATGATATCGAGCCTCTGTAGTTTTGAGAAGATGGAGGTGCAATTGAGATGGCCATCATCCTCTGCTTCATTTGTTATTATGTGCTTCAATTCTTCACAGTCATCGATTTCCAAATTCTCTAGCATGATGGTTGTGGCAATGGATACACTGAACAATGACTTTAACTTTGAACATCCCACAAGTCTCATCCGCCTAATATTTTGTAGGTTCAATGGTTGTTTCACAAGACACTTAGCTGTATGGAATATTTCAATCCTTCAGATTGATGCACATGATTCCTATACAACCAATCACTTCTCTTATATTCAACATACATCACTAATTTCATTCTATCATTTAATCCTATATCTCGATTAAAAAAACCTGATTGAAAGTATCAATGAACCGAAAAAATATAATGGATCATGAAATACATGAAATACAAAATAAATGTGTCAAGCATTGTGTATTATGTTCTGCATTTTCGTTTATCAGATTGTGGACATTTAAGATGGAATTTTATGAGGAATTAAATTAATGACATGCCAACAAACACAAGGAAGTCTGATATTACACATATTGTATGATAATTGAGTAATCACGTGAATATAAAAATTTTTGTTACTTGAAATTATAGATGAATTCTTCATGTTATCTATTTCGGAATATGATTTTACATTTCAATTCTTTTTATTTTTTATTTTCACATCTTTACAAATACATTTAAAAACCTTTCCCTCAATGGGGAAAAACCCAAAAAATCATTTAGTGGGGAGAAACTTCACGTAAATAAATACTAACTTTTGTTAAAAAAAACATTAATTTTAATTTTAAATAATAGTTAAATTCACTATAAAGGTATAATATAACAAAATACTAAAGAAATAATACATAAAATTATAATAACTTAATAAAAATTTCTCAGTAGTAGTTTTGAAATAGATGGAGTATATTTTTCTGTCATCGAGCCTATTTATATATAAAAAAAATAACTTCCACTTAATATGTTGAAAGTATTATTATTGATGTGGGAAAAATGAGATAGTTTTAATTTAAGAAAGAGTAAATGATAAACATTACAGAATGCATTGTCATTGTTTTCCGCAGAACAGGGGTCAAAATTTTACTTTAAATAACATAGTTTCTTTACAGAATTTACCTTTTTTCAACATGATAAATGAAATGCTGCATCCAACATACACATGGATATATCCACACCAGACAGTGTCAGGATAGTATATATAATTCTTAGTACACTTAATAAAACAATATAATTAAGCGTTTTATTAATTTCTATAAATTCTTATCTTATTGATCAACATGAGAAGTATTGTATGATAATTGAGTAATTACATGAATATATGTTTTGTTCCTTAATGATGGCCGAATTCTTTTTGTTATTCATTGTGGCCTAACATCAAGGGACAGACCCAGAAAAATTACTTGATGGGGCAAAATTTGTACATAATTTAAGAAAACATATATTTTTAAATTTTAATTAAATTACTATAAAGCTATAGTGTATTGAAACTAAATACTTGAGAAACAATAAATAAAATTATAAGAACAAAAAAAAACTGACTCAACAATAGTTTTGGAATGGATGGAGTACATAACATTTTATTATTAATCAGTTGAAAGTACTATTGTTGATGTGAAAAGGAAAAGGTAAATTTAATTTATGAAACAGTAAAGGATAAACATTAAAAGAATGCGTTGTTTTTCTTGTCAAAGAATAATGGGAAGAAATTTAGTTAAGCTACTTTGAATTTTGAAATAACTTATTTGTTTTAGAGAATTTATCATTTTTAACATTATAATAGAAAATTTTATTTTTAGGGTGTATATGTGCGTGTGTTTGAGATCTGGGTCAACTAGGGGACCAATAAAATATTTACAGACCTACCCAACTCACCTAAATAGGGTGTATATATAATTTTTCTTCAATCCGTAAATATGTTCATTATTTTTCCTAAAAAAGATTTGCCCCTCATTGTTGTGCTAGTTCACTAAGCTAAGTAAATTTCTAAGCTTCCTTTTGCTTTCGAGTAATGTTTTCTTAATTCTTAATGCACTGGAAAAAGCTTAAACAGTCTCCTCCTTCCGGGTTGTCCCAAACAATGATAGTTGTCTACTATCTTGGTTACTATTTGCTCTATGGCTAGGAGTTGAACAAATATGATCCATTATTCTTGTACCACCATTTCCCTAAAACAATCTTGAACTTCCTTCTAACTTTGAAAATATCAAATCACATGTTCAATAAAATCAATCAAGTAAGAATAGGTCTATATTATTGATCTCCACTCCATTATTAGATCTACGTACCTTAAAAGAAAAAAATATGCATAAGCCATTCATGCAATACATGCTAAAATGGAATTTTAATTAATCAAATAACACTTTTGGCAGAAAAAAAAATAATATAAAACATGAACATAAATGTTGAACAGAAAGAACAAGATTAGAAAGCATACTTGTGAAATTGTGCCAGGTTCTGGTGTGATATTGGAAACTACAATATTAGTGTCTTTAGTTGGAGTTAGAAAACAACGCCCATGAGCCCACGAAACAACACTTCTTCTAGTGGAGTTTTCATGTTTCTCCTTTGAATCTTCTTTCAAAACTTTAGGTGACATTGGCACGAATTTCTTGCATTTTTTAAATATGCTAATGAAATTCGGCACCCTATAAAAACTCACATCTATTAGTGAAGGGAAAATAATTTCCTGGAGTGAACCTTGGTCCAAATCTATATATTCACCAAATATGTATTTTAGATTCTCACCACACCATATGGTTATTCCTTTCAACTTAGGAAGGTCTCCGACTAGAAGGAGTGATGATACCATTTCCAAGTTGCTGCAACCATGAATTTGAAGAGATATGAACTCTGGGAATGGTAAGCCATAACTCTTTCGATTATCAACATCCAACATTTCTTCTCCTAGGCAATAAAACTTGTTAGGTCCTTACAATCTGTAATTTCTAATTCTTCCAATCGTACTAGACTTCGAGCAACAGAAGGTTGGAAAATTGATGGTTTGAACAACAGGCATTCCTCTAGTTCCAGGACCCTCAAATAAGGTAGTTTGAGATTTTCATCTAAGAATATGTTGTGCAGTTTCTTACACTTCTTTAGCTTTAAAATCTGTAGCTTGTTGAGAAAGCTATAAGGTCTATGACCCTGATATAATTCTTTCACATCCACACTATCCAAATACAGCTCAACCAAGTTCGAGAAGACTATCATATTAGAATGATGATACTTATTAACATTAGTAAGGCACTCAATGTTAGCCCATTCATACAAGCAAAGCTTGATTAAATTATTCATGCCTCCATCTTCCATTGGAATAATGTCAGGGATTAGACATTTCCATCCAATTTGCTCAATTTTCCCAAACTCAAGAACATGTGCCTCTCTAACAAAGAACTTAAACATGGCTTTTGATATTAAATTTTTCATGAGTTCTGCGTTGAAGCATTTTGACCAGCCAGTATCATCATCAACAAAATATTTAAAACCAGAACAAGCGATAGAATACATTTGCAGAGCAACCTCATCTTCAATTCCTTTTTCATCCGCCCACTTCCAATCTTCGACAATGTAATTGTTAACAAAATATAATTCTTCCAATTGTAAGTATCCTTCAATTACTTTAAAAGGATTGTTCTTTTTAATTTCACATTCTCTTAACCCCAACGATCTCAACTTCCTAATTTCTTTTGGTACTTCAAATATTAAACAATTTTTCAGCTCAAGAGACTTAAAGCTTTGCAAGTTTTTCAAAACAGAGATGTCACCTAATTTCCAACCTACTAGGATGAGAGTTCGAATATTCTTTAATGAAAGTAGCGACTGCATTGGTAGAGTGAAACGTACATTGGGTTTATCATAGAGTACATACAAAATTCGAAGGTTGGCCATGTCACCAAATATTGCATATGATTTTTCTACGTTAACTTCTCCTTCTATCCAAAGTATTAAAATTTGAAGCTTCCTACCATCAAAAAGATTGGGAAAGTCCTTACTACTCCAAAACAAAAATTGCAAGTTTGGCTTCAATTCTTCCATTGGCTTTGTGATTACTTGCACATATTTATCTGCTATCCATAAGGCTACTTCACGAACTAAGTCATGCATCTTCACACATACTTCTTTAGCCTCCAACAATAAAGAAGATTTAATTAGGTCATATTTTACAGGAATCATTTTTCTTCTTGCTTCAGAATAGTTGTCAACTTCCCCAAGAAGGCCTAATCCTACAGCAACTTTGCTTAAAAGGTCTATAGGAATTTCATAATCCTCTGGAAAGAGTGAGCATAACAAGAGGAGTTTTTGGGCATTATCTCCAAGATTATCATAGCTTAACTTCAAATTTCTATAAACCTTTACTAAGTCTTGATGAACATGTTGTAATGGCCCAGAGTTTTGCAAGGTTTTCAAAGCAATATTCTTCAAATCTTGTAAATGCCAACTTTTTAATGTCTTTGCTACTGCCACAATTACAAGTGGTAGTCCCCCACACTCCTTCACAATGTCTCGTGCTACATCTAATTTACTAGAACAAGCATCACTTCTTAATCCAGCATATTCCACAAAAAGATTGAATGCATCATTTTCATTCAATGTTTGAAGTACAATTGTTGGTTCGCATCCCATTTCATCACAAACTTTGATATCACGTGTGGTTATCAAACCACAACAATTCTTGTGATTGTGGCCTAAAGGAATCCCCATGCCTACAAGATCCAGCTCTCCCCAAACATCATCTAATATTATAAGTATCTTCCCTTGATTCTCATCAATTTTAGACCATAGCTCCCTGGAGTGATTTTCTTCCTTTCCTTCCTCTAATTGCAAATCTAATTGCATTGTAATGTTTTTTTGAATCTTTTTGATATCTGGGGGATTAGACACAATTGTGAATATGACTTTTTGAAATGCTTTGAATTCCTTAACTTGTTTCCTGCTTGTACTGCAAGTGTGGTTTTACCTGTGCACGCTAAGCCTTGTAATCCAATCATGTAGTAGTTTCCATTCACTAATACTTCAACAAGTTTTTTTCACTCTGACTTTCTACTTTCAAAATCTATAAAATTTGATGAATTAATGGAGCTGATGCCTGGATGTTCAGTTTGACGTGCCACTTTATCAAAGTAATTACATCTTTCAATAAGATCTGTAGTGTCAATCATCCTCTTTGCTAACATCTTCCCTTGTTGATAACGCCAAATGCAATTAGGACACCAACCATAAAACCATTTCTTCTTAGTTTTTGTGTCTATTTTAATGATATCATTAGCTTCATCGATCCATTGTTGAACTTCAATAGCAACATTAATCTCATTCCTTTTTTTCGCATCTTCAATTTTTTCTGACACTGTGTTTCGTTTTGCTTTCAATAGCTTCTTTTTTTGCTTGAAGCTTTCAACATGACTCTTGAAGCAACATAAGTAATTAGCTTCCTTAAGTATTGCATCCACAAATCTCTGGACAAGATTTGTTGCAACACTTTCTCCAATGCTTGTCATAATCTAATATTAATAAGAGAACAATGTTGTTGAGAGTCATTTGAGTAATGAGTGTAAAATAAAGATTTTTTTTAAGTTGGAGTCTACCCTATTTTTATTCTTTTCCTATATATTAACGTCATCTAATTCAAATTAATAACTATTAATAGTGAATACATGAAAAATATCTCTTAGAATAAAAGTATATAACCATTTCATATCCTTTGTACCTTTTTTTTTAACAAAGATGGATGATGCTCTCTAATTTTACAAGAACAATGACCTTTAGAAGTGCTAGAAGAAAATAACACTTTTAATTAATTTTATAATCCTATAGTGCATTATGCTATTTTTCACACACTGTCTCTGGACTTGATGCTAAACACTAGCATTCCCTCGATCAATGTACGTGTGTGTTTTGATTAAAAGCTGCTAAGCTAAAGTTAAAATGTAATAAGGTTTTGTAAACCAAGGTTAAGGGTAATTGTTTTTGATTGTAAAGTGACTTGTGCTTGGATTTTTTTAAAATAAAAGCCAATTTGACAAATTAAAACTTATTTAGATCATATAATTCAAAAGTTAGTTTAGATATATAATAACAAAAATTGACATAAATTTTATGATATATATTTTATGAATTCTAAAAAGCCAAAATAAATTGATACATTATAAAATATAATAAAAGTGTCCAAAAAATGGAGAGAATTACAGTTCAATCAAAGACCAAGGATGTGACTTAATTATTAATGAGTCTAAAAAATGTTTGAAATTTCAATTCGATCTAAGACTGAACTGAAAATATATTAATTTATCAATATGAATTGTAAATTACATCATTTTGTCAGACAAGCAACAACATTAGTTGACTTGACCAATCAATAATTATATAAAACTAGAATATCAATTGTTCATTCACAAACAACATCACAATTTATAGTAAATTAACAAGAAGTAAATATTTTTATAGGAAAACATAAGAGTATGGAGGCTCTGCTAGGGTTTGATTCCCACACATTTTGAAGGCCTTTTGGGGTTACTAAACTAGCCTTAGGTAAGATTTCTTCTTCCTTTTCCTTCCTTCTTCTTACGTTTTCTTCTTTGTTTTTTGGGAAGAGGGGTTGTTGTCTAAATTTTGGAAAGAATTCTACCCAATCTAATGACTTCCACAAAAGTCTATAAGTGTGGTTTTTGGTTCTTGACAACATTTAATGTCATTAATGAGGGGTTTAATATTAAACCTAATGCTTAAGTAACCTAATTAAGTGTGTTTGCAAGTTATGAGTTAATATGATAAGACATGTAGTATGTAACAAAAATATGAGTATGATCAACTACCTTGATGAGCGAATATCTTGACTTGTAAAACTTGTTCATGTTGCATCAAAGTGATTATTGGTGAAATTATATGTTATGAGTTATGATTAACGAATTTGTGGATGGAAGTGTTGTTTAGCAATAATAGGTGATATATGTTGGTTTGGATATGAATTGTGAGAATGAGTTAAGTGTGTAATGTTTGAGTTGTGCAAGTTCATGATTTCATTGAGTTGAAATGCATATGTTCTAGTTATGCCGTTGTAGATATGTTGAACTTGTGTGATCATGGATGGGTGGGACTTCATTTAAGGCAAAAGATAGGGTGAAATTGGAATTCCAAATGGTGTGTGGGACTTCATTTAAGGCAAAAGATAGGGTGAAATTGGAATTCCAAATGGTGTGGGCTCCATTGAGTTTATGCATAATAGCTAACTGTATTATTTTTTAAAATGTGCTTAATATTTTTATTATATCCCACAGGGCATAGGTTAGGCATAATGCATAATATTACCAATTTCCTATAAAAGGCAATATGAGTCGGGCAATTATGACAACGTTGGTATTTGAGAAGGGTGAATCTATGGTTCGAAAGTGAGAGTAAGTACCTTTAGCCAAGTAACCCTTAACAATTAGAGAGTAAGGCTAACCTAATTACATGGAGTAGTCCTATGCATGTAAGTAGCCTATGAATTTAGTCAGAACATATAAGGAGATAAATAAAGCGGCTGCATTGATTAGACAAATTAACCCATAATAATGAATTGTTATTAGAATGTGAAATGTCATATGTGGGGTTGTAATATACTTGCTTTATTTGCCATAATTTAGTATGCTCTAATTAAATTACTTGATTACTGAGATTGTATATTAGAGGCTAGAACTAGAGCTTGTACTTGTAAAGACTAGTTACTCTAATGTGTAATTGAATACTTGAATTGCTGACATTAGGATCATTTTTTGTGTAAGTTTAACATTGGTCATTTGCATGTAGCCCTTAAACTTGGGCATTTTAGTTGTTGGCCTTATATGTTTTTGGGAAAGGTAAACCATTCAAGCGTATGGATTTTGATCAACATTAAACATGTATTACATGATGAAAATTACGAGTCATGTTTTTAGTAGTGAATATGATGATGTATGATAAGTCTTGTTATTAGCTAATGGCTAGATGGAGAGGGAAAACACTTGGTTGATGTTTTGTAAGAGTGATACAAATGCATAGCCCCAAGTGTTCCATGATCCTTGTCTAATATCAAATTGAGGTGAAACTAGAGCCACTAGTTAAAACATGTAATTGTGTGCATGTGGACATTTGGATTGCCTTTATTAGAGGCTTGAGCTAAAAGTTAGACATTTCAAAAGTTAGATTTTAATTGTTGTCTTATGTTGGTTACTGTCTATTGGCCACGTTGAAAGAGCTTTTTAACTGCAACAGGTGATAGAAAGAAGAGTCAGATGCAAAGGAAAGAATGCTTAGTTACAAAAAGGTCTTTATGTAGATGGCCATGGCAAATGAAATCTTAGCTATAGTGAGGTTGGAAGATTGTGAAGTTGCCCACAACACATGGTCTTATTTTGGTGAAATGACACTTTTATCCCTGTAGACTATTTCAGTGCTCATACAATTTCCTATGTTTCTACAATCTTTTTTTACCTTGATTTGCAAATGTTTCCAAGGGCCTTAATTTATAATTTTCAATTTGAATCTTCTTGAGATCCCAATTACTTCAAAGTAATTTCAAAGATCTTTTAAAGGAATAAATAATCAAGGTTGATCCAATCTTTCTTTAGTGCTTGTCTGAATTTATTAATTGACTTTAAGCATTATGAATTGTTGTTTAATGTCCTATACATTACAAGACACATATAGCACGTGGTAAGTGCTAATGTATATATGCACAATAAAAACAAACATTCTTAAAACTTATACCAACCTTTAGAGATTTCAAATGTTGAATCATGCAGTAATGCCTTTGATAGTTGTTTTTATTTTATTTTTAAATTTGTTGAATGAAGAATTCACACATGAACCAATTAGTGCCAACAAATTGGAAAGAAGACCATGAACATATATAAGGAAATTAAATGAAATTACTAATAATTTTTAATACATATGATATATGATTTAGCATCTTTAGAGCCATGTTAGGACTTGTTAAAATGGGTTGAGTGTCATTTTTTTCTCTCAATTGTGCACGAAAGGTCACTGGGAGTCTTAAACTCTACTAGAGTTTAATTTCATCCCTCAACGTAAAATATTCCCTTTCACAGCACCATGATATTAACACGCTTAATGGCTGTGTTATGTAGGTCCCACATATAAATTTTTTAATAATAATAAAATATTGCTTTTGGGCCCCACAACACTTTTTTTAATATTTCTCTTTCTCTCTCTCCTCTCTCTCGCTACAACTGATTCACACCTCCTCTTATTCATCATCTAACTCGTCTCTCTCTCCCCCCTCTCTTTTCTCCCTCTCTCTGTAACTCTAATCTTCTAACATGTTCCACTGCATGAACCTTTTCTACAGTCAACTTTGTGCTTGCAAACTCATTGACAAGCGCTTTCTCCATGATCCCACCGAGTGCTCTTGCTTGCACAATGAACTCAAATACATGTCTCTCCTCTCCCCTCACCCCAATGTTCTCCTACCTCGCCTTCGTTCTATTTAGTCATCACGTTCATGTGCTATGTTAGTTTCACTTTCACCAAGCTTCTTGAACCACCATGGCTCAATGCATGGGCCATGTCGAATAACTCCAAAAAGTGCAGCAAAGCCTCATCGCTTGCACCTGGCCATCTTCTACAAGCTTCATTCAGACAAGCAAGGTGTAGAGTTTAAACCATATCCTCTAGCATCTCTTCTTGTGGACCCAAATGAAGATGGTGTTGTTGGTGATAAGGAGGGGGAGATCATGAAAGAAAGCTTGAGTGCAACGACTTATGGAGGGCGTCAGGGGAAGGGAGGCAGAGAGGCGAGAGAGAGAAAAAGTGGGGATAATGAGGGAAAAAGCAGAAGTAGGTTGACAATGATGATGATACAACATACCATCACTATAATGAAGCTCCTAGCTTTACATTAACACTATTCCAATCAACGACATGCTTACAAGCTTAAGCCAATACACCATCACCTCCTATTCCAATCAACGACATGCTTACAAGCTTAAGCCAATACACCATCACCTCCTCCATTTTCTTTCTTATCTTTGCTTGGTTGTACGTACACACACACACACGCACACATGCACACACACACAGAGAGAGACTAAGCACGACCAATGACATTGGCTAAGAGGAGGGGTGGAGCATCATCGAGATGACTTGATTCGATAGTTATCACCACACCTCATTTGTCTTGAGTGTAGGAGTTCTTTTATCTGGCACTCCAACGAGGCTCAATGACAACATATGTTGCATATTTATTTGGAGGTAAGAGAGAGGAGAGGGAGACATAGAAAAAGTAGGAAGGAGGCAGAGGGACAAGGAGGGAGAAAATATTAAAAAAATTCATACATGGGATGCATGTAACAAAGCCGTGTCAAAGTTTTAGGAGAGAGATTTTTTTATGCTGAGGGGCATAATTGACCGTAGTTGAGTTTAGGGTCCCTAGTAACCTTTAACGTATAGTTATAAGGTAAAAATGTTACTTACTCTATTAAAATGACATTTTAGCATCAATAAAAATTGCATTTTAGAAAAAACTTGGACTATTTTGATGCTAATTGATTCTCATTTAACTATATATAAATGCCAAGTCATCAATATACTACACAGTATGATGACCTTGAAAAATAATTAAATATTAAAATTAATGATAATAGATTCTGATATTTTATAAAAAAAAATTTATCTGGAATTGTTGCAACAGAAAATTGATGTTTTAGCGAAGCCAATGCTTATTGACTACTTATGGGTACCATGTTCGAACCCTTATCAGCACCCAGAAATAATTTATTTTATTTTATTGTGGTCTAAATTAAAAGTTTCTTGAAACAAGGCTTATAAGATGAGTTTTATATGCATACCCTATGCCGGTTACACCTTATTTTTAGGAGTGTGACACACACGTTAGAGTAATTTAAGAATTAATTTATGTTCAAGTAAGAAGTGCACAAGCATGATTCGATGTAAAGACTAATCTCTATTTTTTTTTCAAATTTTACTTTTTGAAATTTGAAGAACCAATTTCATTAAGGACACAAAATTGAAGGAAAAAAATTTAGAATGCTTAATTAGAAGTACATTTCGTGAAAAAAAAATTCATGTTTTATAATTAACAATTATTCTGACTCAACCTATTATATTACTTTTGTTATAAAACATGGAATTGATATTTTTCCCGAAAAGGCATTTCTAAATAAGCATTCTCAACCTTGTTTTACTTCCATTTTGTGCTCTTAGCGAAATTTGTTCAACAAATTTAATAAAATAAAATTTGAAATAAATAAAGAGACCATTAAAGAAGAAACGGCTTCCAACAAAATATGAGAAATAGTGAAATTGCTAATTTATCTATTTTTTAATTTTCATTTTTATTTCGTGAAATTTGATTAACAAAAGCAAGAGGAGAAAATTATTGCATTGCATATATATATATCTATATAAGATCTTATCATTTAGTTAAAAATGGTTAAAATTGTCTATTTTAATTTCCAATAAATGGTGATAAAAACATTTCTAACCTTTTTTAAGATTTTATAAACTTCAATCGGTTTTTTTATCGAGCTCTTAAATGTAACTTCTTAATATAAGAAAATACAACCACTTTACCTCAAATTGGCGTGCAATTCAACCATTTGGAAGCAAAGAAAGTATATATGGGAAATACGACTGAATCTTATTCCCATAAATATTAAGAAATCACCACACACAAACTGCCAAAATAAAAAAAAATAGAAAAAAAGAAATTTAGTATTATACACAATTATGAGATAATGAAATAAGTGATATCTCTATCTTTGTTTTGTGAAATTTAATGAACAAATGCCATCAGAGGTTTTTCATAGATATTTTGTCATCGCGTTTCTGCGTGCCGTGTTTAACGCTTACAAAGAGATTGCAATATTCATGAGTTGGTACGACAGTCTATGCAATAATTTTTAGGATTTTAATTAATGATTCCATTCATTAATTTTGAAAAATAAGTTGAAGTGTCTGATTCCTTGTACTTTTTTAACTTTCGGATTGACATTGATTTCTTTTTCTTCATGCTTTTTTGATTAACTATTACTATTTTGAATTAAAATGGATAAATGGTATAATTCATTGCCACATAGAAAAGCTCAACATTTCTAATTAAATAAAATCCAAACTGTCGTGTTTATAAGACTTTTAAATTATCATGCCCGAGAGAAGTTGTAGGAGGCAATAGCACCTTGGATCTTACAACATGATTATTTTAGTGAATTATCTGTCATGTTCAATAATTTAATGTTGGAAAAATTGAATTTTTTCAATTAAATATTTAAAAAAGAAACTTGGCTCATTTTGTTAGATTTTTACTATTAATCATCTTCTCATATAAATGTATTATCTTTCTCAGTTGGAAAAGAAAATTTAAATATAACACCATCTGATTTTTCTCAATAAAGTCATTTTTGTGATTTCAATCAATATATCATTAAAAAATATTTTTATAAAAATTAATAAATTATCAATTTACAAGCCATAACAAAAATTTAATTTGTAAATTGTGAGAAAGATTTACAGATCTACCTAATGTAAAGAATATATTTGAAACTCATAAATTATAAATTTAAAAAATATTATCATTATTGTATATTTATAAAAAGATATATTATAATTAAAAAATAAAAAACTTATTTTTTAAAAAATTATTGTAACCAATGGCTCAACCCATTTTAACCCACTAATTTTACGGTGGGCTAGTCCAACCCGTTTTACAAAACAAGCTAATTTTTTCAACCCTAATCAAATTTGGTGAGTTAAATGGGCTAACTGGTTAACTCAGTCCATTTTCCCAACTCTATTTTTTACACTATAAGTCTAATTTCTTCAAAACCTAAAGCATGGCTAAAATTAAATTAAAAAATCATATTAACAATTACCTTTCATATATTAACTATTAGAAATCCTATAAATTAAGAAAAATGAGATAATTACATATAAGTCTCATATAAGAGAACTAATTGCTTATTAGTTTCAAATCTATAAATTTTACTTATAAATGGACTGAAGAAATAAGTGATTGCCTTACTTGAGACCTAATTGTAATTCTCTGAAAAAATTTAAACGCCAAGTCAAAAGCCACTAATTAGATGTCTTGATCAGGTTACTCAAACTATTCAAGTGGGGCAAGTCACCAAAGGACCCATTTGTTTAAAATTAAAAAATAAAAAATTTTTAAAAAAGAAATTTATTTTGTGAGATTTTATAAAAAGCAAACATAGTTTTATGTTTGAGTACAATAATAAAAAACTAATTATTAGTCAGTTATTTTTAAATTTTATGACATCTTCAATGATTTTTATTTTATAATAATAATTTATTATCATATTTTAAAATTTTATGATATCTTTTTGTATCCCGCCCATTTCAAACATTCATTTTCAAAAAATACTTTCAATATCTTCTTAAAATAATCACAAATATGCTTTTTTCATATTCTAATTATTTTTAAAAGTTGAAACAAACATAATAAAAACTCACAAAATAAATTAATATATAAAATAAGTACTTTTTTATGAAATAAGTTAAAACAAACTAGCCTTAAAATAATTATATGAGACCCTAAAATTACGAGGAACAAAAAAAAAAAAAGGAAACCATAAATCAAGTAAGAAATATCAAAATGAAACAACACAACTCTCCGATCAGTTTTACAAGCCCTCCAAAATTAATTATAACGTATTAAATTTAAAATTTTTAACTTTTTTATTTCTTATATTAAAACTTATTTTTAGCGGGATGATAGTTATAATATTATCTTTATTTAAAATTTTGTATCAATTAAAATAACACACACTTTATTAAAAAATAAAAATAGAAAATAAAATTATATTAAATCAAGGCGAGCATTGATCGCTTCCCATCAATTCAACAGCCCCACAAAAACTCAACATTACTCATCATTAATATTTATTACTTACCTATCATCACCTTTCAACGCCCAGTGCAAGTATTATATTCATCTTTTTCAAGCTTTCATCAAATTCTTCACAGGTCATCATCAGCTTATTCACATATTCTCTGCACAAATCCAACAATACTTTCATCAACATATATATATATATATATATATATACTCTCTCATCAACTCAACCTATTTCTCCTATATAGTTCTTTGTCATCCATTTTTTCACATGAGAGAGAGAGAGAGAGAGTTACCTGGGCAGGTTTGAGGGTACGAAATGAAGGAGAGAGAACCGGAGAAGGAAGAAAGAGTAAGCTTGAGTCTCCTTTTTCTATTTTTCTGTTGGAAGCATTTTAAAAAAATTATGAAATAAAAAATTTAGAACAAATATAAAGGAAGAATCAACTTACATGTAGGAAATAAAGTTTATTGACATGTGTGACTTTATTTAAAAGTATCTTGTAATTTAAGGTGAAGAAAATATTTTTTTTGGGGAAAAATCACAATTGAGGAATTTAAAAAAAAAGATCTGGGGGAGTTTAGTCTTTTTGCTACTTAATTTAATTGCACTTAGATCCCTTTGTTTTGCAAAGAGATTTCAAAATCAACTGGTTGTTTTTCATAATAAAAACTCTTAAGAAGTCTTTGAATGCGTTTTTCCCTGTTTTTAACAATATTGATATTTTTTTTCTTGACAAATGAAAAAATAGAAGAGAGAAATGTTGATTTGAAAGTACTAAAGGTTCTGTTATTAGTAAAATGATCTATTATCAATGAATTTGAATAAACTGATCTTTCACAAAAGATAATCTTCTTAATTACTAAATTTGCTCCCAACTAAAGAGGAGTAGATAGACGTGAAGGAGGTGTTTGCATTCCGTGCTAATCAACATGATGAACACGGAGAGCTTATTCTGATATGAGCTACTTACTTCATCTAAAAATGATCCCTGCTGTTATTTTAAATTAATTTTTTAAATTTTTTTAACATCTTATTGTTGAAAGCTATTAGAGACAAGAAAGATAAATTAGAGAATGATTGAAAAATATTATATTAATTACTATTATGATGAGTACAATATATACAAGGAGGAAAAGATAACCTAATAAAGACTATTAACCTAATAAAGACTATTAATAGTAAATTTATATATAAAAAATAAATTAATATTATTCTTTGAAGTTCATTTTTTTTAATGAAATTAAGATTACAAATAGTATTTAATTGATTTTATTAGTACTCACAATTTTACAATAAAAAATTCTAATAAAATGAATAATTTTTACAAGCAACAGTCATCATAAAATGACGAAAATTGAAAGGACATATAATTATTCATCATTGAATATTTTATTTTATTTATAAAAAAAGAGACCGGTCTTGACCTTGACCCGATCTCCAACCTGATCTAGAGTCTGAGTTTGCATGGGACAGCGATTGAGAAGCACTTTGATTGCATTTATAACAAAGGCAAAAGATGTGGAGATTACTTCAAATATATATATATATATATATAGTTGAAGCATATCATATCAATGTGATCCGAGCCAACTTGATTTTACTCGAAATTTGCTGGCATCTCAAAAGACAAATCATTGAAAAGAAAAGGAGAAAATTCAAAATGATACACAAATATGAGATAATGAAATGAGTGATTTCTCTATTTGTGTATATCTCGTAAAATTTAATGAACAGATACCATTTAATGTACAAAATGGAAGAAAAAAAAAATTAAGAATGCTAATTATTTAAGGAGTATAATTTGTCATAAATGAGTAGCAGAGAGTACAATATAGGTTTGATATAAAGAAAGAAGATGACTTTACCTCAGAAGAGCAGAAAATTCAACTGTTTAGAAGCAAAGAAAAGCCAATCTTCCATTGACATAAATAGCAAGAAATGACAGAGAAACTTGGGCACCTAACAAAAAAGCGAAATTACTTAGCTTGTTTATTTTCAAATTCTCCAACACATTGAGCTCATCACTTAGCTTAAGAATAAGAAGACTGAATTGTTACCTCAAGTGTTTGGAAGCAAAGAAACTGGAGAACGGAAGTATGAGATCTGGAATATGAGATCGATGCACTTAACAAATAGAGAGAGTTGTGTGTGCGCGAGAGAGAGAGACCTGAGAGAAAAAGAAATGAAGCTCAAGCCCAATGTTGATCTAATTGATTTGAATCCCAGCCCAAACCCAAGCCTAATATCTTAAGATATTATCTTACATATTTTTTTAATAAAAAAACAATTTTTTTCATTATTGTTTGTGATTGAACAGTAAATACCAGGTGTGTCAGAGACGCTAAATCTCAATAGATAAAGAAAAAGGTTCCCAGTTCTCTTACCACAGCTCACTCGGATGTAAAAAGATAAAAAGTTTTGGTAGAACAATTATATAATTTTATTGAAGTGTAAAAAATTACAGACTAAAAACTAAGAACTGAAAAGGGCTAATGAATGTAAAAATATGCGAGTTTTGATTGAGTGTTAACTAGCTTTTTCTATTTTTCTTCTTCCTATTTATAGTGTCAAATAGCAGAAGCCTTTCTTTTAAGACTTAGCATGTTCTACCGAAGAATCAGAAATCCCGTAAAACTTTTCGTGTCAACGGTTTGATATTTGAAGCTGATAAAATTTCAGCATGTTTATTTGTTGTGAATTTTATTGAGCTTGAGCCGGCCTCTTTTGTTTATATTAGGCTTGACGCTTCAATTACTTAGCCCAACTAACTTCGTAATCTATCTGAGAAACATTTTATATTTAGCCCAAATAATTACTAAAAACTAATGTAGTGTATCATTAAAAAGTGGCCCAGTCAAACAACAAAGCAGGAAACTAAGGAGTGACTCTGAAAAGATTGTGCCAAAGCCAACAAACTCGAACCAGGAGACAACAAATCCAACAACACAAAACATACAGTCCAACACTTCCAAATAAACAAAGAACCCAACACTAGAAATATTATCTTATCAACATCCAAGCTTTATCTACCTCCTCGCACAATTCCTACACCATTTTCTTTTTAACTAATTGATCATTTGCGAAGAACATACATTTAAAAATTTCTCTTTGAATATGTTCCGTCAAAATATTTAAGATCAAGTTGAACAGATAAGGACTCAGAGATGATCCCTGATGTAGTCTAATCTTTATAAGAAAATCCTTTGTTTGACCACTAGGCGTTCTTATACTAGTTTTTACCCCCTCATACATATCTTGTATGGCTTTAATATAAGCAATCCGTACTCCCTTTTTTTCTAACGCTTTCCAAAGCACTTCTCTTGGTATACGGTCATAAGTTTTTTCCAAATCAATAAAAACCATGTGTAAATCTTTATTTTTACAATGATACTTTTTCATTAATCCCCTTAGTAAATAAATCACCTTTGTAGTTCTTATAGTAGAGACAAGAGAAGAGGTTAATTGCAAACTTGAGTTATGGAGGAGGACATTGGAGTCGAAAGGTTTCCGTCTAAGTAGGAGTAAGACGGAATATTTATATTATAAATTTAGTAAGACTATTCGACAATAATTTGAAAGTAAAATTGAAAGATCAAGTTATATCTCAAGTGGAAAAGTTTAGATATTTGGGAGCCATTATTCAAAATGATGGCGAAATCAGTGAAGATATTTCACATAGGATTCAAGTTGGGTGGTTTAATTGAAGAAAATCTAAAAAAATTATTTGCGACCGTAAAGTGCCTAATATACTTAAAAAAAGTTTTATCGCACTACTATCAGACCGGCAATGTTATATAGTAGTGAATGCTGGGCTCTAACGGGACAGAAAGAACATAAAGTTGGAGTAGCAGAGATGAAAATGTTATGATGGATATACGGACATACACGTAAAGATAAAATTTGAAATGAGCACGTACGCGAAAAAGTGAGGGTAGCATCTATTGAGGAAAAAATGATAGAAAATCGGTTGAGATGGTTTGGGCATGTACAAAGAAGACCAAGGGAGGCACTAGTGAGAAGAATGGAACATATAACTTTGAGTCCGATTAAGAGGGGTAGAGGAAAGACTAAAAGAACACTCTTGGAAATTGTTGAACGCGATCTCTTAATAATATTCCTAAAAGCTTAATAAATGATAGAACACAATGGCATCTTGCAATCCATGTAGCCGACCCCATCTAGTGGGATAAAGGCTTGTTGTTGTTATTTGTTGTTGAGGTTTTTACGAAAATAAAATCTTGAAATAAATTTTGGCAACATGTTCTTTGATTGTTTGATTACTAAATAAAATTTATACAATTGAGATCTTTTATGACATGAACACTTTCCTATTTATATTATAGGACTTCTTTTAAAATAATTTATTAGTTCCTAATACAAATAATATAAAAATTATTAATTAATATTTTTTAATTTTATTCCTCTCCCTTTAATAAGAATAATATTTAGATTTTTTTTAAAATTTTAAGACAAATTTACCTTCTTTGAGTCAGGTGAAATAATTTAAAATGATTTGCATATAATATAGAGGGAGCAGATCTTAACATTAAATTAGCAAGCAAGGAGAAAAAATATAAAATTGAAAAGCAGTTATGAATGAATTTTGTCTTAGGTAGGAAAGAAGAAGAAGAAGCAAGGTGGAAGATTACCTGAAACGGTGTGAAAGAGGAGTTTTTGGAACTTGAAAGGAAAGAAAATGGAGATCTGATATATATAAGATTCATGAGCTTAATAAAAATCATAAGTAACAGAGACAGTGCGTGTGTGTGCGTGCGGGCGTGTGTGAGTGAGTACGGAGAGAAAGAGAGCAGCAACAGAGACGAAGAGAGGCTAACCTGCAAGAGTAGGATGCTTAGCTTGATCAGAAGAAGCAGACCAGACAATTTGAGTGAGAGGCACCGAGTTCAGAAGAAGCTGTGTAAGATTACAATCCAACACAATGATGAAGATGATAAGAAGGAAAAATGAGAGAGGCATAATAATTGAAGAGGGACTGTAAAAAAGGAAAAGCTATCTCATACTCATAATTCAGCTTGTTCCCTCGCATCACTCCGACAAGGCTATTGTGTTTTCGCGTATTTAGGCTACACTTTTTGACCTTTTTAGTGTGCGTTTGAATTTTTGATTCAATCGACATTAAAAAATTAAAATTAAAAAAAATTAATAATCATAATGTAATTTATGCTTTGATATTTTTAAGAAGTCATTTAAAAAAATAAAATTTATTTATATAAAAATATATAATAATAAAAATGAATATAATTTTTATAAGATATTTTTAAGAAAAATATTAAATTTAAAATTACATTTTCTTGAAAAAATATATTACAAATATAAAGTATATTAATAAGTAAAAACGGTTAATGTTTAAAAAATTAGAATTAAATGATAATATTCAATTATCAAAATTTAAAATAAATCTATAAATTTTAAACTATAATATGATATATAATTTTTTAGCTAATAAAATATTAAACTTAGAAAATAAAAAAATATGCCAACATTATAAAATTATATTGTTATATAATGATTTTATATCATGATATTTTTTTTATGATTTCTCTTTATGTGTTCTAGATATTTTACATACTTTCTTATCTTCTTAAATTTCAGGTATATTCTAGCTATTACAAATTTTAATATGAAATTTGAAGATATTTTATATTTTAAATTCTAAATTTCATAGAAGACAGAATTATTAGTTTATCAAAATCGGTACATATTTTATTGAGAGAATGATAACAAGGTTGCAAAATATTGAATTAATATCAGTTAGATTTTAGATAAAAAATTTTACAAAATAAATTTTAAATATCAATTCAAATAGTTATTAATATTTTCAACTAATTTTTTTAAAAATTTATTGAGGATTTGATTGTCATTAATTAAATATTTTGGGATCTAACTTATTCTTTTTATTTTATTTGTTGGATCAATATATTTATATACTTTAATTATAATTACCTCATAATATTATAAGTTGGAATATAATATATAAAAGGAAGAAAAGGAACTGGTTAAGCGCAGTATTTCACATAGATTGATCACAGACACACACACACAGACATGGAGGGGGGGGGGGACGTCGAAGTTTGAACACTACAAATACAATTAACCTAACCTCAAAAGTCAAAAGCCATAGTTTTCAGTTTCCATTGTGGTTTTTGAGCAAAAACTTTTTTAAAACTTTCATTACCTAAGATCACTAACTTTCAAATAGACATTTTAAGATTCAAACTAAGGTTTGGATGATCCTATAACCTCAATTAAAATTTTGTCCAAAGATAAATGGTTTATCAAAAGCGACCATTATAGTGGCCAGAGAGGTATAAAATAGTACACATGCATATATCAATGAACTGTAATACTTCAAGTCGGCCATCAAATTTTACGTTGTTTATTTAACTTAATTCTTCAAAAAATTAATAATTTGCCCAGGACTCTCGCTGCATTAACAATGATACAAGTGCAGAAGTACGCATAAAACAAAACTCGATCAAAAAGTGTTATTGCTCCACCAATCATTTTCAAGATTACAACACGGTTGATAAATATGCCTTGGAGAAGGAAGCTTTTAAAAGAGAAAATAACAGAAAAATCATTTTCAAGATTACAACACGGTTGACAGATATACCACTTTATCATGGGTTATTACTCTCTTCTTAAAAGATTAATTCATTAGGATGTATAGCGCGTCCACTTATATAACTAGAATCCTTCTCAAATTTCTCTGATGTGAAACTTGACATTAGTCTCTCTTCCATTTATTCCATCAAGCCAAATAATGAAGGCAAAATTGTATTACCAAAAATTATTATAACACTCTTGCATTTGGAAATAAAACAAGTTTTTAAAAAAAAACACCCTATAAATGTAAGTGTGTGTATTTGGGGAGGGGGGGGAGAATCTTGGAGGTCAAATTGTGATGTTTTGTACCATTCCTTTCAAATCTGTAAAGTCATGTGTTTAGGGGTTAAATGTTAAAAAAATATAAGACAACTGTCTTTGAAGATATAGTATTGTCTTTTTTTTTAAACTGTCTTTATAATAAATCATTTATATTTATTTAGGGTAAGTTATTCTATTTAATAGAGATAAATATAAAAAAACAAGATTAATTTAAAGATAAATAATTATTTTTATTAGAATTGAAATTCAATTAAAAATATTTTATATTTTTAAGGAGAGGGAGTATTTCGTAAAACATATGGAGGGTTGGTTAACTCACTTGCATTTAGTTAATATATTTAGAAATAATCATATTTATTTATTTTTAATATTTTTAAGTTCAATTTTTTAAGGATCAATAGTAGATTTGCAATCACCTTCAATCAAAGGTCAACTGATCCAGTGGCGCCTTAAGCCACCCCTGAATGAGAGGGGTGGCAGCTTGGAATCCGAGTGGAGTGCGTGAGTGGACAAGCTTTCCTTTAGAAAAATATTATTCGTTCATACTTTTTTTGACCAGAATTCACATTAATTACTCGGAGGAAAGCAGTTGATAGATTAATATAAATAGTAAGTTTACACAACTAGCCCCTTGTAGTGTAATTAGGGGCGAGCAAAATCGAAATTGAAAATTAAATAAAATTTTATTTATTTGATTTGGTTTATTTAATTTTTCAGTTTAATTTAGTTTTTTTATTTTAAATATTTTAGTTGATCGGTTCGATTCGGTTAGTAAAATTTAAAATTGAATAGACCGAACCGACCGAATTATATATAATTTATGAATTTATAAATTATATTTAATTTATAAATTATTTTATTTCATTTTTATTTTTTATTTTAATAAAGAATAAAAAATAATAACATCACTTGAAACCCTATTTCAATCAGTCACTCTTATCAGTAGTTGTTGTGACTAGATTATGTGGCCATTATTTAATCATCGGTGTTTATTTGTGGTTGTTTATTTGATTATCAATGTCTTTATAATATTTGAACTTTATATCATATGGATGTAATTAGAATGGGCTCATATTAAAAAAAATGAATAGAAAAAAAAGTTTAATTTTGTAGTGTTGTTTGTTTTAATATTTAAAAAATAGGCTCAATTTTAATAACTCAATATAAAACCAAAAAGTTAAATTAACCGATTGAACTAAATTATTAAATTTTAATTTAATCCTTATTCAATTAGATTAATTTGTTCGGTTCGATTTAATTTTTATTTTTAATGTTATTCAATTGATTGATTTTATATATTTTGAGATTTAACTGAAGCGAACTAATCATACTCACCCCTAAATGCAATCAATTGAAAGTAAAAATATCAACTCACTTAATTTGACCGAAAAACACTTGTATAGCTAGCATGGCACGTGGTGGGGACCACCAAAAGAAGGGCCTGATATTTAAAAAAGGTTAAGAATAATGAGCACTTTATCAAAAAGAAAAAGAGTAATGATATTGATAATGGAAATATGTATATTTCATTTGTCTTCCTCGGAGACACGGCATCTTGACTTATTGGAGCCTACGACACTGGGGCCCTGCAGTAGGAAGGAACGCATGACAGTAAAAAACTAATAAATATTCACTCACAAGTCTCTAGTGAAAGGGTATCTTATTTAATCATGAAAATTAAAATGATGATAACCAGATTTTTGACTAATAATAGTAAGATATATTATATAATAATACAAAAATTATAAGTTATTTTTAACCAACTTCCGCATCTCAAAAACAATTAAATTATTAAAAATTATATATTTTTTAATATTTATCTTTATTTAATAAGATAATTTAATCGCAAATAAATATAAAAACTTTTTATTTAAATATTCATTATGAATATTTTGAAAAAAATCCATGAATTGTCCATAGTAAATATACTAAAATGAAAAAAGAATAATTTTTTTATCATATTTATAAAGTATGTTATTGTCTTTTTTTGATAAGTTTTTTTTTATCTATCATCAAATATTGGTAAAAAAATATGTTATTAAAGTACTCCATTCATCCCAATTAAAAAAATGCTTTTTAAAAAGATTCAGTGTATTATAAGTCTTCATTTTCTCTCAAATAATCTCTATCATTAATTTAAAATTATTTTTTAAAATTTTTATATTATATTTATCAAAATAAAAGTTTTAAAAAATATAATATTAAATATGGATCATTCAGGATATATTTAAATAATTAATTAATTAAAATAATAAAATTTTAAATTGAAAATTTTACATTATAGTTATATTGTTCAAAATATATTTAAATAGTTAATTTATAAAAATTATTAAAAATTAATATTACATTTGGTTACCAAATGAAATCTGTATTAACCATTGGTGATAAATAGATTTATTAAAATTTTTTATATTTTTAATGTATTTTTATTTTAATAAATAAAAAATATAAATTTAGATTGTCTAAATCTTATACGCCTTAAGACATTTTTTGAGAGGTTAAATGTTTAAAAAATGTAAGGTATTTTAAATTTTTAAGATATAATTATTATTTTTTTAAAAAAGTATCCCTGTTGAATAGGTTACTTTATTTTTTTTAAATAAAACACTTTATTAAATAAAAATAAATATAAAAAATATGGTTAATTTAAAAATAAGTAACTACTTTATTGAAGAGTGACATTCGGTTAAAAATATCTTATAACTATAACTTCACATATTCAATAATTAAATTAATCATATATTACAAGTTTAATACAAATTATATATAATTATCTCGTCGGCAATTTATAATGATCATTTCAATATTTTATAAGTATAACTTCAAATATCAAATAGTTATACTGTCACACATTACTAACAAAGTTTTACATTAATTATTTACAACTCTTACATCAATAATTTATAATTGTAACTTTTATATTTTATAAGTGTAACTTAAATATTTTTTATAAGGATAATATTGTCTTTGTATTTTATTTTTAAATTATACTCATGTCATAAAAAATTTAATTGTGGTTTTTAAATTGCTTCACATGATTGATATGTAATTTCTCCTATTTTTTATGCGCCAAATGTGCCTGACTCTCACACGTTCGCTCGCTTCAGCCTCTCAACCTCACGAAGGAATCATGATCTTACAAGCGCTGATTATCATGGACAAAGTGATCATAATATCTTCTGGCCATTGTGTGTGCGCGTGTGTAACTGAATTCAAAAATGACATTAGTAAAGAACATAACAATTAATAATAATGTTGAAAAATCATAACAATATGAAGATGATAGAAGCGGCCAAGCCTAATAATATGAAATTAAGAGTAGAGTGCTTGATAATGCTGGAAGCTCCATCTTCATCGTCTTGGCTTCCAAGATAGCTCAAAGTAGATTCCTCTGATGAAGGGCTTCGCGCTGATCCTTCTGCTGGTTCATCACCTGCAAATTAATGGCAGTAAAAGCTAATTAAGAGCTTAAATTGGTTCTCATGTCTTCAAAAATATTTTCTTTAAAATCAATACTATAGTAAATAAGTTATTTTGTTGAATAATGTATGATAATAAACATTTAATATTTTGACAAGTATTTTTTTATAATAATGTCACAATTTATAAGTACAAATTCAAAGACATAACTAATCTTAAAAGACTTGCATGTTGAATATTGGAACCTTTTAAACTTATAAGCTTTATTGAAAAAATATAATTTTAAATCCCTACACTTTACTTAAGTTTCTACATTTATTTTTTAATATTATAGGTCCCTGAACATTTATTTTTTATGGTTTAGGTTTCCCTACAGGTAGTGTTATAGGGATCTAAAATATTAAAAAGTAAAAGTATGGAAACCTAAAATATAAAAAAAATATAGAAATTTAAAATAAAATTTGATTCAACTGAATTCAACAGGTTCCTAAAAAACACCCTATATATGTGTGTGTATGTATACATGCATGTATGCATGGTTGGATGGAAGCAATCTTGGAGGTCATGCTGTGATGTTTTATGCTCCCTCCATTTAAAAATATAAAATATTTTTTGAGAAGTTAAATATTAAAAAATGTAAGACATTTTTAATCTTTTGAGATATAATCATTTTCTTTTTTAAAAAGTATTTATTGTGAGGAGTTTAATAGGGATAAATATAAAAAGATAGGATTAGTTAAAAATTATATAGCTACTTTATTAACGAGTGAGATTCTGTTAAAAATATTTTATATTTTTTAACGGAAGAAGTATTTTGTAAAATATTTGGAGGGCTCGTTAACTCACCTGTATTTAGTTAATATATTTAGAAACAATCATATTTATTTATTTATATTATTTTTAAATTCAATTTTTCAAAGAAGAATAGTTGCAGTCACTTTCTTCTCATAATTCTCTGACTAATTATTCGTTATACTTTTTTGACCATAATTCACATTAATTCCTTCTTCTTTTCTTTTCTTTTTTTTTTTGCCAAAGAATTCACATTAATTACTTGGAGGAGAGCAGTTGATGGATTTACATAAACAGTAAATTTAGATAACTAGTCCCTCGTGAGCGTTATCAATTGAGAAGTGACAATAGCAAGTCACTTGGATTAGAGCCAAAAAACAAAAAACTTGTATAGCTAGCACGGCACGTGGTGGGGACCACCAAAAGAAGGGCATGATATTGAAAAAAGGTTAAGAATAATGGGCACTTTATCAAAAAGAAAAAGGGTAATGATATCAATAATGGAAATATGTATATTTCATTTGTCTTACTCGAAGACATGGCATCTTGAATTATTAGAGACGACGACACTGGGACTCCCGCAGCTGAAAAGAACGCATAACAGTAAAAAATTAATAAATATTTATCTTATTTAATCATCAAAATTAAAATGATGATAGCCAGATTTTTGACTAATAATAGTAAGTGATATTATATAATAATACAAAAATCATGAGTTATTTTTAACTAACTTCCAGTTCTAAAAAAACAATGAACATCATGAAGAATTTCTCAAGAATTATGCACTTTTTCTATATTTATTTTTATGTAATAAAATAATTTCATCACGAATAAGTATAAACATATTTATTTAAATATTTATTAAATATATTTTTTAAAAAAACTATGAATTATTCTTAAAAATTACTATCTTATATTTTTAAATATGATACTTGTTTTTTATAAAATAGAAAGAGAATAGTTTTTCTTATCATATTTATAAAACATGCCAATGATTTTTTTTTATATATTTTTCTTTTTATGCTTAGTTAAATGTAAGTGAAAAAAATACCTTGTTGAAAGAGGAATAAAACTAATGTAATACATGTAAATTTAGATTTTTTTCTTTTAAAAAATAAATTATTTATCTATTGTATAAAAATCTGAATCAAATCGAGCAGGGATGATAACAAGGAGAACAAAACTCTACCCGCAAATTTCCAACACACTTGGATATAGGCTAAGCCACTATCTTATTTTGAAACTATTTCAACGACACTCTCACTCCAATTAAAGATAAAAAAGCCATTGTTATCCAAAAAAAAAAAGATAAAACATGTATTCTTCATCTTCCTTGTAATTAACTTCGATATGAAATTCAATTTTCAGATCGAATTTTGCTAATACGTACGTGAAATTAAAAGGAGAGAGCGACCCTTTTAAAGTTTTAATTATGGAAAATTGTATTTTACATATAGGGACATGTAAAATTAATTTTGTCTTTTTTGAATTATTCAACCATTCCCCACAATTCCCAGACATTAGTGGGTTCTTGTCCACTTATTCATTATACGTACATAAAAAAGAGAGCACGTTTGATGTTCCTATAATCATATAATCACATCTTTCTCTTCTCAAACATGTTTTTGTTTTATATTTTCACTCAAAATATCATCAATATATAATAAAATTTATAATAAGCTGCACCTTTTTTTAAAAAAAAACATGTGAGTCATTATCCAAATAATGTATAAAAAATAATTCAAGTCTTATAACGACCTCAAAAAATAAACTGCGAGCTCATTTTTATATTTATGAATATTGAGACTTTTAATAAATTTCATCTTTATGTGTATTATATTGATAAAAAACACAATATATCTTTTTTGGAAAAAACACTATCAATATAAAATTGCAAATAGCATCACATTATTGAAGACGGTGCAATATTCTGCACACTCATAAACGTAATTAAGCTTTATATATATATATATATATATATATAGGAAAACCACACCGTGATTATTAATGGATCTGCAGATGTAAAGAATGAACTATAATTTCTTAGATTCTTTTCAGTTCAGTCCCTAAATTCAAACATTATGATACCCCAAAAAACCAGTCCTGTTGAAAACTAGATTTGATTCCCAAAATCTCATATTATATTACATGCTAGCAGGATTCTCAGAAGCAACTAACAGATCGAACAAATAAAAAATGAAAACTCGAGAGACGATAGATGATTATTGGAGAAGTAAGTGTACCGTACGTACCTGAGCAGGAAGTAACATTAGGAGCAGAAGAAGAAGACAGTCCACAAGCAGAAGGAAGGTTGAGAGCTTTCTTAACATCAATGGCGAAACCTGAAGCTCGATGGCAATGATTAAATTCTTTTTTTAATTATTTTTTAGTCAACTAAGGGTTAAAATTAACGTTATTAATAGTAATAATTAAATTGTATCATTTTAAAAAAATTTAAAAATAATTAAATAAAAAATAAACTTAAAACTTCAAACCCTCCTAAACCTCTAATTTAGCAACAAGTCTACTGTTTTACCTATATAAAAATAATGGACAGGACCTTGTAATTAACAAGAAGGGTCACACAACCACGTATTTAAACATGTGGGAGGAATTCCAGTTAAAATATTTAAGGTCCCACGTAATCTTATAGTTGATGGTGTAATATTTAGGAAAAATTAATCATGTAAAGTAAACTTATTTATAAATAAATTTTATAAAATTTACACTCAAATGTTAACGGACTTGATCATAATTTTTAAATTTTGTAATATTTATTTATATACAAGCCTGCTCAACATAACTTATATGTAATTTTTGCTACTTTTTATGTACCAAATGTGCCTGAATCTCACATGTTAGCTCATTTCAGTCTGTCAATCTCATAAAGTTATCTTGATCTTACAAGTGCTAATCACCATGGATGAAGTGATCATATCTTTTAGCAAGATTGCTAAATTCATGAATTTAGATAAACTTATAATAGTAATGTAAACTCATCATAGATTTAGATTGTAAACTTATAAGAGTTTATTTTTATTAATAAATAATTATTAAAATATGATCGTAATTTAATTTAAATGTATTAAAAATATAAATCATTGAAATTAAACACATCTATACATTGATAAATTATCATATACAAGACATAATAATTTTAAAATAGGAAAAACTTATTTTTTATATTTCTGTTTTCTCTTTTATTAATATTAGTTTTTGCATTTCAAGTTTTTTATTTTCTTCATACTTAACTCGCTCAATTAAAAAAAATTGATGAGCTTAACAAGTTTAACCAAACTTGCATTTAGTTCGAGTTTATAAATTAATTGATACAATTTTTGTAAGTTAGAAACATAAAAATGATAAACTCACTAGTTTAATCGAGTTTATATCTAATTTGAGTTTATGAATAAGTTGACACAATTTTATAAATTAAAAACATAAAAATATTAAATTCATAAAGTTAACTTGAGAGTTTAACAACTATATCTTTTAGCCATTGATTGTCAAGGGGCGCCATACATCTATACATTATACTAGTGAGTTCAAAAATGACATTAATAAAGAACATAATAATTAATAATAATGCTGAAAAATCATACTAATATGAAGACGATAGATGTGGCCAAGCCTAATAATATGAAATTGAGAGTGAAGTCCTTGATAATGGTGGAAGCTCCATCTTCATCATCTTGGCTTCCAAGATAGCTCAAAGCAGATTCCTCTGATGAAGGGCTTCGTGCTGATCCTTCTGCTGGTACATCACCTGCAAATTAATGGCAGTAAAAGCTAAGAGCTTAAATTGATTCTCATGTCTTCAAAAATATTTTCTTTAAACTCAATATTATAATAAATAAATTGTTTTGTCGAATAATATATGATAATAAGCACTTAACATTTCAAAAATTATTTTTTTGGTAATAATATTACAAGTATAAATTCAAAGACATGACTCATCCTGAAAAACTTGCTGGTTGTGTAAGAGGACATCTAATTTTATAAACATCACTTTTATGTGACTTTTCCATGTGAGACCTGTAATAGTTGATTCATCTTCTCGACAGCTGAGCTGAGGCTCTTACTTTGTAAAATATCTGGAGGGTTCGTTAACTGACATGTATTTAATTAATATATTTAGAAATAATCATATTTATTTATTTTTAATATTCTTAAATTCAATTTTTCAAAGAAGAATACTAGCTACCTTTAGTCAAAAACCAAAGAAGTCACTTTCTTCTCACAATTCTCGGCACTAATTATTCGTTATGCTTTTTTGACCAGAATTCACATTAATTACTTTTTTTTTTTACCAGTGAATTCACATTAATTACTTGGAACAGCGCAGTTGATAGATTTACGTAAATAGTAAATACACATAACTGAGCGTAATCAATTGAAAAGTGAAAATAGCAAGTCACTTGGATTTGAGCGGAAAAACAAAAAACTTGTATAGCTAGCATGGCACGTGGTGGGGACCAAAAAAAAAAAAGGCATGATATTGAAGAGGGTTAAGAATAATGAGCACTTTATCAAAAAAGAAAAGGAGTAATTATATCGATAATAGAGATATGTATATTTCATTTGTCTTACTCGGAGACGTGGCATCTTGACTTATTGGAGCCAACGACACTGGGACTCCCGCAGCTGAAAAGAACACATAACAATAAAAAATTAAGAAATATTTATCTTATTCAATCATCAAAATTAAAATGATGATAGCCAGATTTTTGACTAATAATAGGAAGTGATATTAAATATTGATACAAAAATTATGAGTTATTTTTAACTAACTACCACCTCTAAAAAAATAATGAACATCATCAAGAATTTCTGAAGAATTATGTACTTTTTCTATATTTATTTTTATATAATAAAATAATTTAATCACGAATAAGTATAAACATACTTATTTATTTAAATATTCATTAAATATTTTTTTTAAAAATCCTATGAATTATTCTTAAAAAATACTAAAATGTTCTATATTTTTAAATATGATACTTGTTTTTTTATAAAATAGAAAGAGGACACTCTCTTTGTTAAAAAATATAAGGAATTTTTAACTCAATCTCACCTCTAATAAAGTAATTACCTACTTTCAAATTAACCTTATCTTTTTATATTTACCCTATTAAATATCCTATAATAAATATAAAGTCATTATCAATAGGACATTTTTGAAAAATAAATAATGATTACACCTTAAAAGATTAAAAATGCCTTACATTTTTAACATCAAACTCTTCAAAAAATGCTTTCTATTTTTAAACAGAGGGAGTAGTTTTTTTTCTATCATATTTATAAAGCATGCCAATAATTTTTTTTATATTTTTCTTTTATGCTTAGTTAAATGTAGGTGAAAAAAAATACCTTGTTGAAATAGGAATAAAATTGATCCAAACCAAAATATGTCTTCATGGAATTCATGAGAAATTCCCTCATCAATATTGCTAACTTCTAATATTCTAATAAGCAACCTAGGGAACCACGAAAATCGAGAAGAGAGAGCTGGAAAGAGAGAGTTGCTTCGATGCCGACATCGAAGGAGAGGGATGCTCTTGACCGGAGAAGGAAGAAAGTATGTGCAGATGATGGTATATTCTCGAACAACCAGGCTCTTGTTCCTAGACACGAGCCTTAGATGATGGATGACGAGTTTTCTGAGATAAACACTAGTGAGGAGGGAAGGGAGACCGGTGATGAGGCTGGAAAGGAGACAAATAAAGGTAGGAAGTCGTACAAGCAGGCTTGTACCAATAGGAAGGATGAGATACCTGAAGAGGAGGACTGGTGGAGTAATGACAAGTGAAAATCTAGAATATCTGTTTAGATGACCCCGTGTGGTCTAAATGTGATCATACCTCTGCTAGAGAAACAACGATTGGTGAAAAAGTGGGAGGATTCCCTGATAGTTAACCTCCTTGGGTGAATGGTCTAAACTATATATATATAAACTACCTCAGATGCGGGGAAGAAAGGGTGAGGTATTTGTGCTTGACGTAGGTTCAAGGTTTTTGTGGTGCAATTGAAAATCGAGATGACTATGATCTTGCTTTAACTGGTGGGCCTTGGTTGCTCTTCGATCACTACCTCACTTTGCAACCATGGAAGGAGGATATCAAGCTTGATGAAGAGCAAATCATAAAGATTGCAGCATGGATTCAAATTTACAAGCTTCTGTTAGATTACTATGACAAGGGTATTTTGTACGTGTTAGGCTCTCAGATTAGTAGAGTTCTAAAAGTTGACATGACAACAATAAGGAGGAGGAAGGGGACATTCGCTCAAATCTGTGTAGAGCTTGACCTTAGCACAGCTATACGTCCGATTATTTTTATTAATAGTAAAGACAAGGAGATCCAATACGAAGGCATACACCTGATTTGCTTTAAATATGGCAAATACGGTCATGATATCGATCATTGTCACGAAAAAATACAAAAACTAGAAAACAATGGGATGCAAATGGAGAGGGCTGATCAATGTCGGGCAGTGGTCAAAAATAATGATGAGGCCAAGTAGCACCATGAAAAGGTTGATAATGATGATGAGGGGGAAAAGGAGGCAAATTTAGAGATCCATTATGATTCTTGGATGCTAGTGTAGAGACATAGGCATTTTTGATGCGGTGGTTGGTCAGAAGGGCAGTCGTCAGAATCAAAGCGGGCAATCAGGGGGGAAAATCAATTTGGAGCATTATGATCCAGATTCTCAGCCTTAGATAATAAATAGTTAGATTTAGAGGTGGGAAACCCGAAGATTATGGAGAAAAGGGCACCACTTAAAGAGATTACGGATATGGAAAATAATGAGACACCTGGATACAAGAAAGCTGAGAAAAAGATTAGGCTCATTCAAAGTCATAAAAATGGACCAAACTAAGGAAACGAACCAGACCAACATCCTGGGCCATGTAATAATGAAAAAGAAATCAGTTAGGATGGATATTATGAACCAAGCTAAGACTAGATTGGGCCTGGACAAGGTGGTTTATGATATTATCTAGAAAGAGTCAAGGGAAAATGAAAAGGATAAGGGGATGAGATGGTGGAGCGTATGGACTTAACTTCCGAGCAATATTTAGATGAAGGTGATGCTGATATTAAGTCAAATATTATGAGGATAGATGATGCTCCACTAGATCTAGGTTCAGGCCAACCACATAATTTCCTCATTCATTCTAATCTGTTGTCAAGGGACGTGATTGAAAAGGAGATGATTGACGTTCTAGGGTGCGATGAACGGCCCTTAGAGGTCTAAATATGCTCTTTATTTTCTTTATATTAGTGTATATGGATAGCTCATATAAATATAATATTCTTGTATGGGATGTACGTGGATCTGGAGGACGTGTTTTACTAGGTCTTTTGGCTGATTTACACAAGCGTTATAAGCTTGGGTTCTTGGCTTTGCTTGGAACTAGACAAGATAGTTCTAGGGCTCAAGCATTGGCTAGAAAATTTGGGCTTAGTAATTTTGATTGTGTGGAGGCCAACGGATACAGTGGAGGTATATGGTGCTTCTAGGGTGATAAAGTGAAGTTTAATGTTAAAGCAATATATGAACAAGTACTGCATGGGCATTTTAATTCTAATACCAGATATGAATGGGATCTCTCGATCGTTTATGGTAATCCAAGAAATGATAGAAGACGAGTATTGTGGCAGCATCTTAAATTAATTGAAGAACAAGGGGTACAAAAATGGTGCATAAGAGGAGACTTTAATGCAACCTTACGTGATGAAGAGAGGATTACATTGTCTCAAACGTCACCTAAACCTAATAGATGCTTTCAAGATTAGGTCTTAAAGTCTGGTGTTATTGATCTGGGCTATCAGGGACCAAGATTTATGTGGAGCAATGGAAGATCTTAGAGTAGAATTGATCATTTTCTAGTAAACGCTTATTGGTTTGAGAATTTTCTAGAGGCTAATGTTGTCTACCTGCCTAAATTCAATCTGATCATTATCCTCTCCTATTGAAGCTTCAAAGTACGATGGATAGTACGAGAAGGAAGAAGGGATTTCAGTTTTTTGCACCTTAGGTTACTCATGAGAATTTTAGTACTCTGGTTAAGGGATTGTGGTGCCATTTGAATGATTGGAGTGTAAATGTGGAGAGATTTGTTAACACCACCTCTAACTAGAATAAAAAGGTATTTGGCAATATAAATAAGCAGAAATTTGATCTGATTTGCCAACTAGAAGGGATTAATAGAAGGTTAATCAAAAATCTAAATTCAACATCTCTTGAAGATAAATGAATTGAAGTTTGGAGGAGATTGGAGGGTATCTTGGAGCAAGAGGAGATTATGTGGCTTTAACAGTCTAGATGTAATTGGTATAGTCATGGTGATAAAAATAGAAGAAATTTCCACAACATGACACAATGCTGGAAGAAGAGAAAACATATAAAAGCCTTCAAAGGTGATGATGGGGACTGGGTTTATGATGCTAGGACTCTACAACTGATGGTCACAGAATATTTCGCTAAACTTTATGTTGAAGGGTGACCCCCTTCAACAACAACAACAACAACAACAACAACAAGCCTTTATCCCACTAGGTGGGGTCGGCTACATGGATTGCAAGACGCCATTGTGTTCTATCATTTATTAAGCTTTTAGAAATATTATTAATTAAGAGATCACGTTCAACAACTTCCAAGAGTGTTCTCTTAGGCCTTCCTCTACCTCTCTTAATCGGACTCAAAGTTATATGTTCCACTCTTCTCACTGGTGCCTCCCTTGGTCTTCTTTGTACATGCCCAAACCATCTCAACCGATTTTCTACCATTTTTTCCTCAATAGGTGCCACCCTCACTTTTTCACGTATGTGCTCATTTTGAATTTTATCTTTACGTGTATGTCCGCACATCCATCGTAACATTCTCATCTCTGCTACTCCAACTTTATGCTCTTGCTGTCCCGTTAGAGCCCAGCATTCACTACTATATAACATTGCCGGTCTGATAGCAGTACGATAAAACTTTCCTTTAAGTTTATTAGGCACCTTACGGTCACAAATAACTCCTTTAGCTTTTCTCCAATTAAACCACCCAGCTTGAATTCTATGTGAAATATCTCCACTGATTTCGCCATCATTTTGAATAATGGCTCCCAAATATCTAAACTTTTCCACTTGAGGTATGATTTGATCTCCCAATTTCACTTCCAAATTATTTTCGAATAGTCCTTTACCAAATTTACAATATAAATATTCCGTCTTACTTCTACTCAGACGAAAACCTTTCGACTCCAATGTCCTCCTCCATAACTCAAGTTTGCAATTAACCTCTTCTCTTGTCTCTGCTATAAGAACTATATCATCCGCGAAGAGCATACATTTCGGGATTTCCTCTTGAATATGTTCCGTCAAAACATTTAAAATCAAGTTGAACAAATAAGGACTCAGAGATGATCCCTGATGTAGTCCAATCTTTATAGGAAAATCCTTTGTTTGACCACTAGGCGTTCTTATACTAGTTTTTACCCCCTCATACATATCTTGTATGGCTTTAATATAAGCAATCCGTACTCCCTTTTTTTCCAACGTTTTCCAAAGCACTTCTCTTGGTATACGGTCATAAGCTTTTTCCAAATCAATAAAGGAGGTTTAAAGGAGGTTTCCCGAAGGTTCAGAGCCACTCTCTTAAGTTAATGGGGTGTAAAGTGTCTGAAAAACAAATAAAGGATGCTATTTCCTCAATAGGACCTTTAAAAGCTCTTGGACCAGATGGTTTGAATCCTCTTTTCTTTCAGAACTAATGGGAAGTAGTTGGCAGCTCTGTCTTTAAGCTTGTGAACTAAATCTTTCAAGAACCGAGCTTGGTTAAAGACATTAATGATATGAATATCATCCTCATTCCTAAAGTTGATAGTCTAGAGACTATGAAGGATTTTCTACCAATAAGTCTTTGTAATGTGGTCTATAAGATTATTACAAAGATTCTTGCTACTAGATTAAAAAGCATCATACCTAGAGCGGTTGCACCAAATCAATGTAGTTTTGTACCTGGTATACATAGTATAGATAATATTATTGTTGCACAAGAGATCATTCATTCTTTTAAATGATCCAAGGGGAAGCAGGGTTACATGATTTTGAAAATTGACCCGGAAAAAGCCTATGATTGTGTTTGATGGGAGTTTGTTGTTGATTGTCTAAAGGAGTTAGACTTGCCTTCAAACTATGTACAGCTAGTTTCTCAATGCTTATCTACAGTGGTTATGCAGGTTATATGGAATAGTGAGATAGGGCCACAATTCACACCTTCTAGAGGAGTCAGACAAGGGGATCCTCTATCTCCTCTTTTCTTTGTTTTGGTAATGGAGAAGTTAGGCCATATGATTTAAAATGAGGTTGAAAATGAGACCTGGATGCCATTTAGATTGAAGAAGAATGGAGTTGCTATTTCCCACCTCTTCTTTATAGATGATCTCCTTCTTTTTGCCGAAGCTAGTTTGGAACATGCTGGTATGATCAAAGCTTGTCTTGATGATTTTTGTTATATTTCAGGCGAAAAAGTTAGTAGCACTAAGTCTAGAGTTTTCTTCTCTGAAAATGTCAAGAGTTCTCTGGCCAAGGAAATTAGCAACTTTCTTGAATTTACTCCTACTACTGATCTTGTTAAGTACTTAGGGGTCCCGTTACATCATAAGCGGGTCTCCAAAGATATTTATCGGTATGTTTTGAACAAGATGGACAAAAGGCTATCATCATGGAAAGAAAATACCTTGTCACTGGCAGCTAGATACATATTAGTTTCCTTTATTATTGCCACTTTTCCTAGCTATACTATGTAATCAAATTCACTACCTATCCATATGTGCAATGAAATTGATAAGAAGTGCTGTAGTTTTATCTGGGGTGAAATGGAATCCTAAAAGAAAATGCGTTTAGTTTCTTAGGAGGGTGTTTGTTGTCGGAAGGAGGATGGGGGCTTAGTCTCAAGCAGGCTCACTATCAAAACGAAGCCTTTATAATGAAACTAGGGTAGGGATTGATAAGTAAGAGGGAGAAGTATCGATGTGGTGATGATATTATCCCTAAAGTTGAGGCTTAAAGGAGTGGGTTAGATTTATAAGGGGGGAAGTATTAATGTAGTGATGATATTATCCCTAAGGTTGAGGCCTGAAGGAGTAAGTCAAATGCTTGGCGTGGTTTATGTAGTGTTTAGGAAGAAACTTCAAACGGTATTGCTTGAAGTATTGGAAAAGGAACGAAGGTGAAGTTTTGGAAGCATTGTTGGCTGCCTCACCATGAGGCTTTAATTACATATGCTCTGAAATAGGCTCCTGACATGCTTAGTGAAGAAACTGTGGACTAGTTCTTAACTACATCTGGCAATTAGAATAGGGCGAAGTTTGCTGAGTATCTTCCCACAAAAATACTTACCCAAATATATAAGTTCTCATGCAACAATGTAGAGGATTTACCAAGGTAGAAATGGTCTCATGATGGTGAATTCACCACTAAATTTGCTTATATGCAGTTGTGCTCGAGCCCTGCTTTTAATAACAAATACTTGTGAAGGAGAATTTGGAAGGCACCTATTCCTCAGAGAAACAAAACATTCTTATGGCTGTGTCTAAAGGGTAGGCTTATGACGAACTCTTTGCGTGCAGTTAGAGGAATTCAATGCAATGATTCTTGCCACCAATGTCCTGAGTGTTGAGAAGACATATTACACGTGCTACAAGATTGTGTCCTAGCATCTGCTTGTTGGGAAATTTTGGTTCCTAGGGACCTCAAATCAGATTTCTTAGCTTATACTAATAACATTGAATAGATCGATTGGAACTTATATAAGCATACAGAGGTAAAGGGCATCCTATGAGGTGTTTGATTTGTTTCATTATGTTAGCAACTATGGCTGTGGAGAAATATTAAAGTGTTCTAGGGTAAAGAGTCTGAAGCTCAGGGAGTCATTTCTCAAGTGCAAGCCATGACGATCCAGTCCAAATCTTATGTTGAAGAAACTATTACGGAACAGTGATCATTGGACTGTTCCAGATATTGGTGTGGTTAAGATTTAGACGGGGCTAGTGGGGAGGATGGTGCAACGACAGGGTATGGAGGAGTAGCTCGTGATCATGAAGGGAGATTCCTTGAAGGCTTCCTATTTCATATCGGCTATAGGAATAGTCTGCATGCAGAGTTGTGGGGAGTGCTTTGGAAGCTCAAGCAGGCTTGGGACTCAAGATGGAAGAACATTGAAATTGAATCAGATTTTTTGGAGGCGACTGAAGCTATTAATACAATTACTTGTCCACAGCACCCGGTTCAAAATATTATCCTTGAAATCCAAAATATGCTAAGATGGGATTGGTCGGTCTCAGTTCAATGGTATAAACGGGAGGCTAATGCTGTCGCGAATAAACTTGAAAAGGATGCCTTGGCTCGACGAGATGGTTTTGTTGCTTTTTCGAACCCCCCTCTCTATATTTCTCAGTTATTAGCTTTTGACATTAGGGTCTAGTACCTTTGTGTGTTATATTTTCATCGAAAAAAGAAATAGGAATAAAATTAATGTAATATATGTAAACTTATATTTTTTTATTAAAAAATAAATTATTTATCTATTGTATAAAAATCTGAATCGAATCGAGAGCAGGGATGATGACAAGGAGAACAAAACCCTACCAGCAAATTTCTAACACAATAGGATGCCTTGAAGCTGGAATCTCACAGCACTTTGGCACAACTTTATATAAGCTAGGCTACTATCTTACTTTGAAACTATTTCAACAACACTCTCACTCCAATTAAAGATAAAATAGATATTGTTATTAAAAAAAAAAGATAAAACATGTATTCTTCATCTTCCTTGTAATTAACTTCGATATGAAATTCAATTTTCAGATCAAATTTTGCCAATACGTTCATGAAATTAAAAGGAGAGAGTGACATTTTTAAAGTTTTAATTATGGAAAATTGTATTATATATATATATAACTAATTTTGTCTTTTTTGAATTATTCAACCATTCCCTACAATTCCCAGACATTAGTGGGTTCTTGTCCACTTATTCATTATACGTTCATAAAAAAGAGAGGACGTTTGATGTTCCTATAATCATATAATCACATCTTTCTCTTCTCACACATGTTTTTGTTTTATATTTTCACTAAAAATATCATCAATATATAGTAAATTTATACAAAATTTATAACAAGTTGCAGCATTTAGCAAACAAAAAAAAAATGTGGCTCATTATCCAAATAATGTATAAAAAATAAATCAAGGCTTATAACGATCTCAAAAAATAAACTGTGAGCTCATTTTTATATTTATGAATATTGAGACTTTTAATAAATTTCATCTTTATGTGAATTATATTGATAAAAAACACAATATATCTTTTTCAAAAAACGTTGCCAATATAAAATTGCAAATAGCACCACATTATTGAAGACGGTGCAATATTCTGCACATTCATCAACGTAATTAAGCTTTTTTTTTTTTTTGGTAAGAGGAAAACGACCCCGTGATTATTGGATCTGCAGATGTAAATAATGAACTATAATTTCTAAGATTCTTTTCAATTCATTCTCCAAATTCCAACATTACGATACCCCAAAAAACCAGTCCTGATGAAAACTAGATTTGATTCCCAAAATCTCAGATTATATTATACTCTATCAGGATTCTCAGAAACAACTAACAGATCGAACAAATTAAAAATGAAAACTTGAGAGGCGAATGACGATAGATGATCATTGAAGAAGTAAGTTACGTACCTGAGCAGGAAGTAACATTAGGAGCGGAAGAAGAAGACATTCCACAAACAGAAGGAAGGTTGAGAGCTTTCTTAACATCAATGGCGAAACCAGAAGCTCCAGGATGACTTAACAGCTCACACAAGCAAATGGGGTTACTTTCCACTAGTCCTGCTATCTCTGGGCAGCATCCTTTCTCTGGTTTTGTGAGGTTACTTTCAGATTTCACAAAGCTCAGGCAATCTGATGTGTTCACTAAGACTCTGAAACATTCTGTAATCGCCCCTGCCGGCACCGGAGCTATGCCCGGTGGTGTCGGAGGAGACGGAGGCTTTGCTGACGTGCTGTGATGTGTTGCTGTGATTATTAGAGTAGTAACAATGGCTGCCGTTCTGAGACTGGCCATACTGATAGCGATTTTTGAGTGTAATGTGCTTGGGAGAGTCTCTTTTTGTCTCTAGCTCGAGTGGGGATGCGAGGCTAAATGTATAGTTATTTGGGCTTTTTGAATCTGTGGAAAAGCTTTTGCTAAAAAAAAAAAAAACCTGTGGAGAAGCATTTAGTTTCGGTGCACGACCTAAGCATCATCTCCTCATCAAAACAACAAATGTCGGTAACTCACAAGGTCAGCTGATGAGATTAAATCCTACTATTAATATGAAAATTTTACTTAGTGGATAATCTACAAGCACTAATATAAATACTCTTTAAGTTTAGATGCATGTTCGGTACCTGGTAAGTTTTTAAAACCCTAAACTTTTATGTAAAAAAGAAAAAAAATCTAGAACTTGATTTCATATAATCCAATTATATATTTTGGTTATTATTTTATACATTCTTATTTGGCTTAGTTGGTTATATATATGTTCTTACGAATAGAAGATAACTCCATTGTATTTTATGCGCGCAACAATAAAAAAGATTTCAACTTTCTTATTTTCTTCTTTGAGGTTTCTCTCTTATCCCTTTAATCTCTGTTTTTTGATCATATCACGTTATAGACATAAATTCTACTTAGAGTTGAGAATAAAGGTCAGGCTTAAAAAACTGCCTTTTTAAGCCAATTTTTATAAGGGTTCAAGTTTGAAAAAATGAAATTTTTAAGGAAGCAGGGCTTTCAAGCCTGGTCTTGTACGCCCTGAAAAAACGCGCTCAAGCAGCTCTTTTAAACCTGTTTTTATTTTTCCCTTGAAAAGTAAAATACTTTTAATTTTTAAATCAAATTTAAACTTTAGAATATATGTTTATACTTGAAAATTAGAATTTTTATTATTTATTTTTAATTTTTAAACATTATAATTTATATTATTTTAAAAATTATGAAATATTATACTTAAAAATCTTAATTTTTAATTTTTTTAAATAATAATAAAGGCTTATGGGCCTAACCTTGAGCCCTTTATATAAAAGTCAAGTTTTAAAAAATGAGGTATTTTAAAAAATCGGGCTTAAGAGCCTGGGCCCTTAAGGGTCGGGCCCATAAGGGTTGAGCTCATATGGGTCGAGCTCGCTGTTTCCAACTCTAATTCTACTCTTGGAATTGCAAGGAGTGTGTGCCCTTTTATTTGTTCAATTTACCTTCAATTGTCTTATCATAGTTGTTAAATTGGACACTAATGCTCATGTTAATGAATATCTCCAATAGAGATGGCGTCATGCTCACTTGGATATTGAGCCAGTCTTTATCATTTATATACTCGATGGACCCTATGGCACGGGTGACATAGCATTAATGGCAACGAAGCTTGAGGATGGTAATCATGAGCATGGTGACATAGAAGGAACCCAATACTTCTAATCCAACGTACCTAAAGACCCATTACAACATATTGGAGGTCTAATAACAAGAGCCCGAACTAAAGCCATGAAGCAAGCCTTGTTTAGTCTTGTGCAAGAAGTTCAAGAGCTTGGAGAGCATTGGGGCACTCCTCTCAAACCTAAAGGAGAGCATCTATACGTGTATAATGTATTTAGGATCCAAACTTATGAAGAGTCAAGCCCAAGAGATGCAGACCTTAGCCCAATACAATGAAGACTATAAGTTGAGCCTCTTGCAAGCAAGGAGGCATGAAACCCTAGTAAAGAAGTCAAGGGTGGCGTGATTTTAAATCCTTTATGATCCCTTGATTGTCTCATAAATTATTTCCTATTTTAATGATCCTCTGATTTGATTTTCTATTTTGAGTCTAGTCAAATGGTAGAATTAATTATAGTATTAATTTCTAAATTTTGTAATCCCATAATTTTAGGATCACATCTCCTAAATTATGTGGCTGAATATTTTATCATTATTTTATATTATTTCTCCTTTTAGTATTAGGAAATTAGGGTTTTAATTTTAGAAAATATTTTTTCTATGAGCCTATATAAATTAGGCATGCTCCCTATTGTAAACAACACAGAAGTTGAATGAAATTATTCATTTTAGAATTTATAACTCTTGTGAGCCTTAGTGCTTTGTGGTGGTATCCCGTGTGAGAAACAGACGTGATCAAGAGCGTGATCAACTCTTGTGGTGTCTTCGAAGGTTGAGGTTCCTAGAGGCAGGTGCTCTAGAGGATCTTCTCCTTGATCATTATTCTATTGTTTACTTCATACCTTTCTTTATTTCCGTCATAAATTTCGTCCCTTTCTTTTTTGTTCTTGTATTTTTGTTGTTTCAGGGTTCTGTCCCTAAACTAGCACGATTCTGCTTCCGCGTCCCTATCAATACTCTTATTTAACACATTTATTTATTATTGATTTATCAAGTTGATTATCCATACAATTATTTTCTTCCTCTCTCTCAAAAAAAAAAATCAAATGATTAAATTTACTGTGTATCACATCCAAATCTAGAAGTATAAGGCAAAATTTCATTGGCTGTGTGTCCCCTGGAGAGAGTAAGATGCGAATGTGAGGCTAATAATTTGGGCCTTTTGGGAATTGTGGAAGATAGTTAAAGTTAAACGGAGGCGCTTAGATCGGCAACAAGAAACAGCAAGGAAAAAAGAAGGCAAAATAAATAAAGAACTCACTCTCCAAATTTTATAGTTTCTGCTGGGATTTAGAAACTTGGAAAAAGAAGATATTATATCCAATAATTATTTTCTTTTCTCTTGTTTTAAAAAAAGCTTGATTACAAGCATAATTTAAAGAAAAAAATAAACTAGAAAAATTAATTATTTAATTCCTATTCTTTTCACTTAATGTAATTCAATATCTAAAAATTGACCTAGTATAATTTAATCTGTATAGTTTTGATATGATTGGAACTAAAAATCTCTCAACTTTGTTTGGATGTAACTCAATTTCTGTAATTTTAACCATTTAAAATATTGGTAACATATTTTAGAAAATAAATTATAAAAAATTATTTCTTGAAACTTAAGGACTAATATTTTATATGGTTAAATTTATAAGGATTGAATTGCACTAGAGTCTTGAGATTGAGTTTCAACTAAGTTAAAACTATAAGATAGGAGTTATACATAGTTAAAGTTTAAAGACTGAATTATAATTGTGTCAAAAATATAGGAAACAAATGATTAATTTTTCCATAATAAACTTAAGATGATAATTTAGAAAATTAGGAAAAATGATTATGAAGTCAATTATTATTATTATTAGAATATATGGTCTTAAGAAAAAAGAAATATAGGGAAAATGCCACTGTTGATCCCTATACTTTTAACATGTTTTGTGTTAGTTTTTATACATTTTTTCTTCACTCTTATTTCTTTAAGTTTCATTGTAATATTCGTTTCTATATTTTTTTTTAATATTACCATAAAGACCTAGTGATGGCTAATGTGTATATAAACTTCATTATTTTTCGTGCCAACTTATTAAAATTATGATGAGTTATATAAAAAATGAGTAGAAGCTAGGAAACAAACAAGCAGGACATTAAGTATATATGATTCCTTAAACATGCAGTAGGTGAAGCTTTGAAATGAAAAAGACATGGCAGCTAAGGAAGAAAGGCAGAACTGTAGAAATGCTAGTAGGTAGTTTTTTTGCTCATATACTGTTTATGTCATCATAATTTTATTAATCCAGTAACAAAATTAATAGACTTACATGTATATAAATAGATTTAACTCCGTCAGTAATGCTAAAGACCAAGTTGCATGCAGTTAAAACTCAAGGAACTAAGAGAAATAAAAAAAAAATCAAAGGAACTAATACCAAAATATATTAAAAGTATGGGATCTAATTAATAGTTATATTTTCCCAAAAATATAAATAGATAATTAGATAATATGGTCTTAGGGATAGAACGAGAAGCTAGTTATTTATATAATTGTTCAATATCAGCCATGTGAGTGAAGAATTTATATATAGAATGAAATTAATCATTCGTTTAAATGAAGAGAAAAATAGAGAAAAGAATTAGAGAAAAAAGTCCAAAAATGGTAAAATTTTATTATTTTTTCAAAAATTCTCCCTTATTTTCTTCCCACTTCTCTCTTATCTAAACCAAGCAAATTTGAAAGAAAACTCATTTAGTTATAACTGGGGTAATGATAATTAGGTTGTAAAATACTGAATTAATACCAATAAAGTCCCTGACATTTTTTTTTTGAAAAAAGGTTAAAAATATCGATCCAAATTATTACAAATTCAAGAGTTAGTTTCAATTATAAATAAGCATTTAAATATTAAATATAATTTTTAAATTACAACAAAAATTTTTATTTATAACTATTTGAATTGATATTTATAATTCATTTTGTAAAATTTTTTTATCAAAAACTTAACTGATATTAATTCAGTATTTTGGGACCTAATTATCATTCTCCCATTATAATTTAGTCCCTAAAATTACTTTTAGTCCATACATTATTCTAAAAGAGTTTAAGAATTAATTTTACAGCCTTTCGAGTTATTCAAAGTTATCTAGAGTTCTTTAAAATTATTTTTTATATATCATTCCAATATAGACCTTGAGTCACTATTCAATAACTCTACAACTCTATCCAATTCCTAAGATCTCTGTCCAATTTTAAATCCATCTAATCTAGTTATTTTAACCAGAAAAAATTACTGGACACTTACTTAGTTTTAGAAAGTCTTAACCCACTCGTGAAAGATTTGTTATGACTTCTCTAAGATTTTCCCCCCTGCCTATGCTATTTCATATGGCACATACGTTTAATATTTTAGGCCTTGTTTGGTATGCAAACCTTAATTTAGAGGGATCAATATTGAAATTAGTAGTGAGAATGAGATTTTAAAATTATATTTGGTATGAGATAATACTTATAGAGAATAATTATTTTTATTTTATTTTACAATTAAATATACAGTATGAAAAGTCTATACTACCCTTAAAATTTTAAAAAAAAATTAGAATACCTTCTCCCGAGAACCATGGCAGCACCGGGCTCATCTTCTCCATACCTTCGCGACTGTGTGTCTTTTAAGAGAGGGTGATCGAGTTTGGACCTGTGAGAGAAGGAAATGAAAGTGATTGCGAGATCTAAATGATGATGGCTTCAAGATCTGTGAAGGAGAAGGCAACGATGGTTGCAAGATCTAAAGGTCAGCAGTTGCGAGATTGGATAAGGAGAACACAGCAACAATTGTGAGATTGGATAAGGCAAAGGTGTTCGCGTTGGTTGGTGGTTGCGAGATCGGAGAAGATGAAGGTGGCAAGCCAGACGTGTACAAAAAATAGAGGGTACTTTGGTTTAAGAAAATTCAATCCCAAGTTTAAATTTTCAATACCTCCTCCCCCATGGGTTTCATTAATCTCATCTACATGAGTTTCATCAGACCCAAGGATTAAAGAATCTATTATACCAAACATTGTATCTATGGGTTTTTTTAATATTAGTCCCAATTCCAACCTCTCAATACCTCATACCAAATATAGTTTTAGAGTTTTGTGTGGTAGTATTCACTATTCAGACTTGTGTGGGTGCCCGTGTGTGTGTCAAGTCATTTTGTCAAATTAAATGATACAAGAAAAGGATCCTAAAATCCAATGACAAACGCTTGGATAGAGAGCTCTAGGCCCAAATTAGCTGCTAACCCAATTCTCTCGTAAGAAAGCCTTGTGCTCGCTAATTATGTATGCTCTCCTAGTCTGTGCTTGATAAATGCTTATACGCATATCAGATATGATACTCTTGATACACATGCAATCCATCTATACTTTTATTTTAAAAAATATAAGATATGATATATTTTTTATACATGCAAATATATTTATAAAAAAAATCATAAACATTAAAAATATAATTTCAATTTAACAAATATTCAACCTAGCATATATATATATATATATATAGTTTTTTATAGTAATACTAAGCAAAACATAATCACTAATTATATTTATATTCCATTTTTATCTAATTGTCTATTGCCTAGTCTATATTAATAGTTTCATACTTAGAGTTTATATGTTAAAAGACTATATTCCTACATTTTTTTAATTAAAAAGTATAATTTTTATCCTTTTATTATATCTAAAACTTATTTTTTTAAGGAAAATATAATATTTAACTTCAAAAGTAAATCATAAAAATATATTAGAAACAAAAAATTAGTATCACAATATTTAATAAAATTTAATTTCTAAAAAATAACCTCGAAACATTAGTTTTAAAGTATCAACTCATAATCTAAAAATATCGGATACAATTTTTTAAAAATATTTCTATACTCATGAATATGTATCGAAAAAGTATCTACGAATATCGATATCGGACATGATACTGATATGAATACATGAGGCAATTTGAAATATTAATGATTCATAACTCCTAATTAGTTAGAAAATTAAATGATTTCTACTTGAAGTTTTATTTTGAGATCCCCTGGTTTTTATTTAACTTGGTTATCTAATTAACGTAGATATATATCCTTTGGCAAATAAAAAAGTTATCTTATTAAGGTGCTACACACATAAATACATTTACATGTCCTTATACTTTGCAAATTATTGGCACTTTCAATGGTCTATAATGGTCGAAGAGAGAGAGAGATGAGCCATAAATGGATTGAAAGCGATCATCTAATTAATTTCATATCTCTGAAGTTTATCTGCTTAGTTGTCATTTTTCTTAAATAAACGGCCAATATGAGGTATCATGCTTAGCTAATTCTATTGTGATGTATATTCTTCTAAATGATAATGTTTGTGCAAACTATATATTTCTGCTAGAATATATATATATATATATATATATTTTATATAGTAGGTTGACATATTCAAATTCATATATTCAGAACGACATGATCTTTGAAGGAGAAGAAATAATGAATCCGGAGATGAGGACGACATTTCTGGAAAATTGATCATTTTATGAATCAACTTTCATAAAACTGTAATGAAGTGCTCACTTTGGCCCTTGATTAATATACAAAATACCTTCTAAAAGTGTTGTTTAATTTTTTTTTATAAAACACTTCTATAAAATTTAGTAAAATGTTTATGTATTATTTCAAGCATGGCTATGTTTAGGATAATCACTATGCATCACAAAGTTCTTCAATATCATCATAATCACAAAAGCAAGGTCACAAGGTTTTTCAGAAACTAAGTTCAAGGAGTTTATTTCTCCAATTCCATAACTTCCAAGTTGACACCCCCAAATCAGATCCCACTGAGAGTTAACATCATTTCTTATATTTATGCTAAGGTTCGAATCAACCCACTCATTATAGTATAGGAAATCGATAAAAATTTAGCATGATTTGTGATTCAAGAGCCAATGCCACATCATCTTCTAAGCACAATCACAGTCCCTAAATGCATGTCTGGTATGTAGAATAAAAATGAGCTAAATTATCTAATCTCTCATGATAAACATGAAAATACTCAATATTATATGCCATAAACGTGAAAACCACTACACCCGTTACAAACCTCAAAAATTATGAATTAAATTACTCATCCACTCTATTCCATTGCTTTCTAGTAAGTAAATGGGTCTTAGTGTTGCATTAGTTACAAAGTGGTGGGAAAATAGACCAAGCTCCATATTTCAACCAATCACACAGTTTATTATTTCTTCCTTCCTGTGAAAGTGAGATCTAAGACATTCGTGTAAAAATCCTCGGAGAAATTGACATTTTCATCATTATGGATCAGCCATCTAGTGCCTCTTTCCACAAGGTCCTGTTGTTCACAAATAAAGCACACTAGAGGTCCCTGGAATTTAATTTTTCAACATGTATTTCTGCTACAAAACTTCACCCCCGAGGCCCTTTAGACCTTGAAATTAAGTTCCATCCTAGGTTTGCTCCACAAGCTTTATCCATAGAATTAAGCCTCTTGAACCCCAAAACCTCCAAAGAAATTTTGGAAGCAGAATCTACTCCCAATTGATGCATGGAAACTCCGATACCATATAATGTTGCCACCCCATATATAAAGTTGGGTTTGGGATCTTTAATGTGTTTTTCTCTAATATTGTTTCTAATGCTGATCTTCCTGACTTAATTTTTCTCATTTTTGGAAAGAATTAGGGAGACTTGGCTTTATTAACTTTCTCCCCAGAGGCAGCACAGGAAGAGTTCAAACAATTCACCATAACTTTCGAATAAACACAAACCCTTCTACCCACACGCTCGCGCACGATCACTGTGTGTGTAGTTGGCAACTAAAATTATTAAAATAACTAATAGAATATAACTCCATCTAAATTTAAAGAAACTTAGTTGTCTCACACACACAAATATTAATTATTGCAATAATTGATACAATGTCACTTTATATGAATTTGAAGAGATTACTTGTGAATATAAAAAAAAATTAATTATAAATGGATAGATATTTTTATGAATATATATCATCACTTATGAATTTAAATAAAACTATTAGTGAATATTGTGAATTTAAATTTTAATTATTTTTTATTTTATAAGGAATGAACTAAATTAAAAAAATAACATGCCAACTATCAATTTATAAAAGAAATTATTTAGTTTAAGAAATTAAAAAAATAATCAGATTTAAGTGGACTGAATCAACTAGATAATGCTCAGCTCGAAGAATTTTAATTAGACACCAGATATACAATGCCCTCACAGAAAATGCAAAGAAATTAAAGAAATAATTACTCTTCTTGATGGAAAATCGATGTGTAAAGGAAGTAGTAACCCTGAATTTGAGTGGGCTTGGCCCTCAAAAAATAAAAAAAATAAAAATAAAATATTTTTAAAATATGTAATTGATAATTTAATTTTTCAAAATGTCATAATTCTCCTGAAATCCTTAAAGACTTTTGTGTTATTAATGAATTTATTTAAATTATTAAATTGTCCTTATTGAAAATGAATGATTCATAAGTTTTATTTAAATATTCACAACTTTTCTTTTTATATTCACAATAATACAATAATAAATCACAATTTCGCATGTTAATTCCTTATTTGCCGTTATATTATTGTAAATATAAAAAATAAAGTTGTGAATATTTAAATAAAAATTATTAATTATTTATTTTTTATAAGAATAAATTGATAATTTATATAAATTGTTTTGTGATAGAAAAATCTTCAAAGGTTAAAAAAAATTATGATACTTTAAAGAATTAAATTATTAATTATATATTTAAAAAAAATTTTATTTTTATTTTTTTAAAATTAAAAAGTAACCCTGGACAACTAACTTTATTTAGTTCACTTTTTGAACCAACTTTATTTTGTTTTACTTGACCCTGCTGCTTTAAATAATAGAGGTGGCCAACATAATAATTGAGTGTCGTCCCTGCGGCCGCATCGATAAAATTTCGAAACATAATGATTGAGAGTTTTAATAATTGAGCGTTGTGATATACTTTTGTTGTCCTAAATGTAATAGTTAGATACTTGTGAGTTTATTTTGGTTCTAAAACTTCAATCTTCTTTATCTCTTATATTTATTATTTTTTCCAAATATCCTTATAATTAAATTGGCATACCTTAACAGGATGATTTTATAAAACTTAATTAAAAATATTTAATGTGTAATTATCTTATCATATTTGAAATATGATAAGACTATTAGCTTTCTTTTATTTTACTTTGAACACTTTAAATTTGTATATTTGTTAAATGTTTGAGAAGAGCATAGTAATTAAATAAAAGAGACAAAGTGCTTGTGGTCATATTACTTTAATATAAAATATTTTGTTAGACATATTTTATTTAAAGATAAATATATATATTAACATCCTTGATTTGTCTTAAAAAACTTATTTTGTAATCGAGTGTTTAGAAATATGATACATATTTATAGTTTGATACTTGTATTGTATTAAGAGGTGTAAGGTTGTTTAAGTTTCAATATTTTTAAAATAAATATTGAGGAGGATCATTTTGTATATAAATAATTTCTTATATGCTTTCGTTTTGAATGACTTTGAGATGCTAATATAAGTGCCAGTCTTTGATTTAAATTTTTGCTTCAGGTATCCCTTGATTAAGTGCTCGTGAAATTCTTGCAAGAAATTATTGAATAATTATTTGAAAATTCTTGTATGCCCAAAGTTACACCACACTTAATAGTGATTGCAAAAATTTGGTCTTTTTTTTAATTATGATTACGAGAATTTAATGAGTTGAATACTATTATATTTATTAAAGTAATATTACTGAATACTTCTATAATGTTTGGCATATGCTTTATTTTTAATTTTTAAGTTTTATATTTTATTTTCTAAAAAATTATATATCATATTTAGTTTGAAATTTATAGATTAATTTTAAATTTTCACAATTGAATATTATCATTTAATTCTAATTTTTTTTCAAATTAACATTTTTACTTATTAATATATTTTATATTTGTAATCTATTTTTTTAAATTAATTTTAAATTTAATATTTTTTTTAAAAAAATCTGACAAAAGTATATACAAAAAAATTTATATTCATTTTTATTATTATATATTTTAATTTATTTTTAAATTTAATCATAAATTATATTATAATTATCAATTATTTTTTAATTTTAATTTGTTAACGTTGGTTGGATCCTAAATTCAAACTCACACTACAAAAGTCAAAAAGTGTAGCCTGCGAACACGCAAAACACACAAACCTTGTCGGAGTGATGTGACAAAACAAGTTGACTTATGAGTATGGGATAGCTTTACTTTTTTACAATCTCTCTTCAATTATGTGCCGCTCTTATTTTTCATTCTTATCATCTTCATCATTGTGTTGGATTGTGATCTTACTCAGCTTCTTCTTAACTCGGTGCTTCTCGCTCCATTGCCGTTCTACTTCTTCTGATCAAGCTACAGCATGCTATTCCTGCAGGTTAGTCTCTCTTCATTTTTGTTTCTGCTTTCTCTCTCTCCTTCCCTGCTTACACGCACATCTCTTTATTGCTCATAATTCTTCTTAGGCTCATGAATCTTATATATATCAGATTTCCATTTTCTTTCCTTCTTCTAAGTTTCAAACACTACTCCTTCACGCCGTTTCAAGTAATCTTCCACCCTTCTTTCTTTCTCACATAAAACAAAATTCATTAATAACTGCTTTTCAATTTTATATTTTTTCTCCTAGCTAATTTAATGTGGAGATCTGCTCCCTCTAAATTATATTTAAGTTATTTTAAATTATTTCACCTGATTCAAAGAAGGTAAATTTGTCTTAAAATTTTTTTAAAAAATCTAATTTTATTCTTATTAAAGAGAGAGAAATAAAATTTTAAAAAATATTAATTGATAATTTTTATATTATTTATATTAGGGACTAATAAATTATTTTAAAAGAAGTCTTATAAGTTATAATATAGATAGGAAAGTGATTATGTCATAAAAGATCTGAATTGCATGAATTTTATTTAGTGCTCAAACAATCAAAGAATATGTGCCAAAATTTATTTCAAGATTCTTAAAAAAAATAATTTCAAGATTTTGTTTTCATAAAAAAAAATCAATTAGTTAAAAAGAAAATGGTAAATGGTGTAGGATTTGAGCCTGGAGGTAGATAAAAGCTTGGATATTGATTATCTCAAGTGTTGGGTTCTTTGTTTATTTCGAAGTGTTGGACTGTGTTTTGTGTTGTTGGATTTGTTGTTTCCTGCTTCTAGTTTGTTGGCTTTGGCACAATCTTTTCACCGAGTCTTGACCAAAAAAAAAAAAAATTTCACTGAGTCACTCTTTATTTCCCTGCTTTATTGCTTGACTGTCCACTTTTTAAATATACGATATATTAATTTTTAGTAATGAACAAAGTTGTCTATTTATTTAAAAAAAGATAAGATATTATCTTAAGATCTTGGCTTGGGCTTGGGCTTCATTTCTTTTCACCTCAGGTCTCTCTCTCTCTCTCTCTGTGAAGTCTCTATTTGTTAGGCACATCGATCTCATATTTCAGATCGCCTCTGCTTCCATGCTCCAATTTCTTTGCTTCCAAACACTTGAGATAACAATCCAGCCTCCTTCTTCTTAAGCTAAGTGATCAGCTCAATGTGTTGGAGGATGTGAAAATAAACAAACTAAAGTAATTTCACTTTTTTGTGAGGTGCTCAAGTTTCTCTGCTCTTTTCTTGCTATTTATGCCAATGGCAGATTGGCTTCACTTTTGGTTCCATTCTCCAATTTCTTTGCTTCCTTAACAGTTTGAATTTTCTGCCATTCTGAGGTAAAGTCATCTTCTTTCTTTATATCCTCATTTATTAAATTTCAAATATCAAACTTAGATTATACTCTCTGCTACTTAATTATGACAAATTATGCTTTCATAAGATCAATTACTTAATAGGCTGAGACATGAATACTTACTATAAAACATGAAATTGATATTTTCATCAAATGTGCCTCTTTCTTACCCCTCCCCCCCAAAAAAAAGAGAGAGAGGTTTCACTAGTACTATTTTATTATCTCATATTTGTGTACCATATTAAATTTTTTCTTTGTTTGTTTGTTTTTGCAGTTTGTGTGGTGATTTCTTTATATTTACAGGAGACAGGCTTCACTAGTATTTCCATTTTGTACTTTGTTTGCTTCCAAATAGTTGAATTGCTTCAGGTCTAAATAAGGTTGAACTGCACACCATTTTGAGGTAAAGTGATCGTATTTTCTTATATCATTTATTACAAATCGAATTTGAATGTTGTTCATTATGCTCTGTGGACATTTCTGTCTTTTGATTTTGAATTATTTTGTTCTTGAAATTTAAGTAAAAAAAAAAAGAGGTGACATTTGAGAATTATGATAAAAAAAAAACCCATTGATGCATGATATGCTTCAACTTAACTCTATATATGTTGAAGTAATCTCCACATGATCTCCTGTTTGCTTTCTTTCACAAGGCCCCCTCTTCTTCCTCCCCTCTCAATCGTTCTTACTTTTTAAAACCTCGCCCTGACTCTACATGCCTATCTCTCACTTTACCTGATCCTATCATTCACTCTGTTCTTGTGAAAATACAGCCTCATCTACATTAATCAATCATATGCACGGGATTGCCCAAAAACGGTAAAATACGATTCTGAAAAACGACACTCCATCTCCCTCTATGACCCCAGCAAACATCCCGTCGTTTTAGCTTCCCTGTCTCCCATATTATCGAACACACGACTCGCCGTTTGCTTCCCAATCGTTATCAACGACCGTCTCTCTCTTAAACTGCTCTGCTTCCTTTGCACATCTTCACACAATAAAGCCGGCACCTTATTTTCCACCGAATGTGCCAAGCAACTACCGCAACAATCCCCTGAACAATAAATTCCGGCGATGTTGCCGGAAATTCCAGCTGCTCCGCCGCCTTTTACCTAACTCCTTCGTCGCTGGAACTTCTTCTCCCACCCGCATTACCTGAATTGCAATGCCTCCCTCGTCGAACCCCTCCGTGAATCTGAAACAACGGATTTTCACGTGCCTCACCAAGCTTTCCGACCGGGATACCCAGTCGCTCGCTGCTGCCGAGCTTGAGTCCATTGCTCGGAACCTCGATCCGAGCTCTCTGTCGGTTTTCCTCTCGTGCATACACTCCACCGATGCGTCGGATAAGCCACCGGTTCGGAGACAATGTGTGCACGTCTTGCAGGTCCTGTCTGAAGAGTGTGTTCGATATGCTTTCTAAACAAAAGGCCATGTGCGATTAAGCACTTAGATTGCTTTTATGACAAAGGCAAGAGAATGGTCTGCTCTTGCTCTGCATAAGGTAGTAAAAAATTTATAATTGAAGCTAGAATTAACTGAAATTAGCAAACTAAAGTTAAGAAAAAAGTCTTTGATTTTAATATGATTTATATTTGGATATTTTTTTTAAAAAATAAAAATTTGTTTACATGATTTGATTTAAAAGTCAGTTAAGATATATCATGACAAAATTGAATATGAATTTTTTTGTATATATTTTTGTGACAAATTTGATATTTTTAGAAAAAAATATTGAACTTAAAATGACAATTTTTTTAAAAAATAGATTACAAATATAAAATACATTTGAGTATAAAATTTGTAAAAATTTGAATATTATTAAATTAAAAATAATACAATTGAATTTTTATTTTACGTGTTTTGTGCAGACTTTAAATTTAAATTAAGAATAATACAATTTAATATTAATATTCTTCTACATCTTTTTCTCCCAACTGTAAAAAAGTTTTTCATATGTATTTTTCTTGTTTTTTTTTTTTTCAATCTTGTTGAAAACCTAAAAGATCATGAAAAGACAAATCATTAATTCTTATGCACCTGTCTGAGTCTAGTTTGTGCAAGCACCATATATGAGAGAAAAAGGGTAACAAAAAAACATAATTGTCATTGAAATATTCAATACCAGCACTGACCAGAGTTACCTAACGCCAGAAGCCAAAAAAAGTAGCTTCATGGCCAATGCCATGTTTAGTCCATAAGTCCGTTCAAAATATTTTCTATCCAAACATGATTTTTTTTTTTTTCAAAAGAGCTTTTAACATCCTAATTGAGGTTTGGGTAGCCCAAACCCTATACAAACCTCAGTTAAGATGTTGTCTAAACATAGCCTAACTATCGTTTTATTCACATCCTCATTTGAGAAGGCAAGTGTGCAACGCCGACACCAAATGTGCCAACAAACATAGCCAAAAAGCACATTCCCCACGCATTGCACTATGCCTATGCAGTAACAGAAAGCCAACAATTAAATTTAATTTAAAATTTAGGTGTACAAATATTTAGGAATTTTTTTTTCCAGATCTTCTTGTATCTTTAAATTAATAATGGTACATGAGTACATAATAATTTGATAAAAAAAAAACTAACTTTCTTCAATCCGTTAAAATAGTACATTGACCCTTATATGTTCTAAGGAAGAAATTAACGGATTAAGGAAAGCTGACTTTTTTTTTATCAAATTAATGGATACTATACACTTTTGTTTACTTAAAAATACCAGAATCTTATAGGAAAAATTTTTTTAGATATGTTTTGCACTCAAATCCTTTAATTTAATTTAAATAACTAAACAATTATCCCTTCTTATAATATCATTGCCATTATGCTTCTCCTCAAGCATCCTCTTAATTACCTATTCGTCCCCTGTAACTCTCTTCATTTCTCTGGCCCCCACTCTCTCTCTCTCAAGTCCCTCCGATCTTTAATGCCGCTTCAGATAATAATAGACCCTCCTTTCTTCTCTTTTTCCCCTACAAAATTCATTAATAACTGAATCTTAACTAAGTTTTAGGTTTTTTTTTTGCTATATATAATTTATTTCACCATCTCTGTATCTCATATTTGTGAGGTACTGAAGTAGTTTATCTTTTATTGCAGTTTGGGTGTGGTGATTTCTTGATGTTTATGGCAATGGCAGATTGGCCTCACTTGTGTTTCCATTCTCCAATTTCTTTGCTTCTAAACACTTAGATTTCATGCCATTCTGAGGTAAAGTGATCTTTCTTTATATCATTTTTATTAAATTTCAAATATCAAATTTATTTTAGTTTATATATGCTCTATGCTTATTTATGACTAATGATGCTTTCATGAGATCAATTAATTATTGGAGACTTAAATAATTTTTGTAAAACATGAAAATATTTTTCTGAAAGGCACTTCTAAATAAGTATTCATGTTTTTTTTTTACTTCCATTCTGAGCCTCTAATGGCATTTGTTCATTAAATTACACAAAAAAAAAGAGGTATTAGTTATTCCATTGTCTCTTATCTGTGTATCACACTAAATTTTCTCCATTTTTATTGCAGCTTGTATGCCATGAATTTTACAGTTTTTTGGTAGTTAGGCTTCATTCATGTGTTCATTCACGTTCTTTCTTTACTTCCAAAAAATAGTTGAATTCTTCATGTGAGGTAACATGATCGTATTAAATTAAAATAAATTTAAAAGCTTGGAAGAGATTAAGAAATAAAAATGACAAGAAGTGTCCATAAAGATCATAAAAACAATATAGTACATGATAAATTTCACGAAAAATAATACTATAAAATAGTTATATTTTAAAAAAATTTACCTCAATCAATAAGGTAATTAAAATAACTTTAAAAGCTATATTAACTAATTCACAATCTAAAGAGAAAATTCAATCACCAATTCATCCACTAATAGGTTCCAACTAATTCCAAGAACAAGAGTGTTTAGCCCCTCATTTTGATGACATTTTTATCAAGTAAATAGACTGTTATTTACCATTAGTACTTTGAGCTTCTTATTGATTTATACTATCATTTAAGTATTAAAGTTAGTTTAATAATAAATCATCTAACTAGTTGGGATTATTGAAATTTTGACTATAATTCATTAATAACTGCTTTTCAATTTTAGCTTTTTTCAGCTTCCTAAATTAATGTTAAGATCTACGGTCTATATTATAAATTTCTCCCAATTATTTCACCAGCATGAAGAAAGGTAAATTTGTCTTAAAATTTTAAAAAATATTTTAATTTTACCTCTCTTAAAAAGAAAAAAAACATAATATTCAAGAAGGCCAGTAGAAATAGTAAATTAGGTTTAAATTCTCTTTTTAGTATTTTATTATCAAGGATAAAATTTAAAAATATTAATTAATAAAGTAATGTAATAACTTTTCTCCCATGCTTCTGTTATTCTCTTTTGTGATTTTCGCAAACCAAAAAATTGAAAAAAAAAAGGGGGAAGATTAGTATTTTTTATATATATGTCCATTTTCTCATGCTTCTTCTTATGTATTCGTATTGTTGAAGCTTTTACCCCTTTGGTAATTAGTTTTTGTTTGCTATGATTCGTTTTATGTAGACTTTTTCTTGGCAGCTTGCCCTTGGTTGATTGTTAATTTGTTCTTACAAGTGATCCAAAATTCACAGAAAAAAAGGAGACTTCCAATCAGTGTTGAAATCTCCCAAAAAAATTAAGGTTAGCATATGTTTTGATTCTATTTGTTTCTGTTGCTCATTGTCATTTGGTTTATATTTAATTTGACCTATTCGATTTTCTCACGTAGTGAATGCAGTAGATAGTATTTGGACCAAAAAAAAAAAAACTAATGCACTAAAATGAAAAACCAAAATTTAAGTTGCATGACATATTAACTTTCAATTACATAAACTAATTACGTAGAAGAATGACACTTAAATTCTAAAAAAAAAATTAGTTTTATAACAGTTAAGTCTTAATAAATTTTATTAAAAGATGAGTTGAAAATATTTGTTAATAGTGAGTTGCAAATATGAGAAAAATTATTATGAGTGACTTATTATGAGACTAAAATGTTGAATTTGCATTTCTCACTCTGTCTCTGTGTCTCATTCTCTTTAAATTTATATTTGTAATTTATTTTTTAAATAAGTTTAGTGATTCAACTATAATTAAATTAATCTTTTACGCCCTAGTGTTATTCTCCCAATTTTTTTTTTAAAAACGAAATGACTAGAAATTTGAACTGCCAAACATGCTAACAAATAACTTATTATTCTGTACATATGCGTATATACCATATCTCTTGTGTAATAAAAGCTGTTACTTGTGATTTAATAATGTGATTTGCTCTTTCAGTTTCGTATTCGTGTTTTGGCTGTCGTCATCTTTTGCGAGTTTGAAGAAAAACAACAAAAAGCGAGGTTTTTCTCTGTCGCAAGTTATCATCAATCAGAGTTCAATTCTCAGGGGGGGAAAAAGAAGTGGCAAATATCCATTTAATTTGAGTGGTTTTACTCCTTTTTGTGCGCGCGCGCGTGCGGCTTTTTTTAATTACTATTTATTATCATTTTCATCACTATCAATTTCTTGGAGTGCAATATCATTAAGTACTGTGGATGAACAAAAATAATAGTCAATCTATCTAAAATTATAAGATATTTTTAAAGAAGATTTAACGTTTTAAAATATAAAATATTTTGATGAAAATAAGATTTCAATACTTTTTTAATAATATTCTTCTCATATATTTTTTTTTTGTAATATTCTTTCATTAATGAAATATTTAATGAAGGGTATTTTTAAAAATTTATATTTTTGTTTTGAAAAAAAAAGGTAATAAAGTGTATTTAAGGAGTTTTATTAGTATGTGCGATTTTATCTAAAAGTGTCTTATAATTTGGGAGTATCTTCTAATCTACTCTTTCGGTCTCTATATATAAGAAATTTTTTAGAATATTTTTTTGTCCTTATGAGGGCTTGTTGGTTTATTAAATTAAAAAGAGAAAAGGATAATTAATTTCATTAATTTACTTTGAAAAAAGAGATTTATTTATTTACAATAATTAGAAGTAAAATTAGAATGATGATGTGTTTTTAATTAAATAATTAATTTTTATTAATTTATGTGATTTAATTAAAAATATTTTATATATAGGAATGAGGGAGTAGTTAGGGCTGAATCCAATCTCCATTGTAATTTTCACCAATCAATGTTGTCACAATGGGATCGGGCACTGGTTCATCAAATTACCGTTGGATCAAGAGCTAGTTTCTGGTTTGATTGATTGGACCGGCCGATCCAAATGCCTAAATGCAAACCAACCTGGCCCGAAACCATTGTAAAAAACATTTAAAATATCTTTTATGAAAAAAATATAACTACTATCATTTAATGTATTTTTTTTAATAATCTAAAATATATATTTTTATAAATTTTTTTTATAAAATATATGTTAAGATGAAAAATAATTATTTTAAAATTATATATGCTTAAGAATTATCAATTACTTTTGCACTTGTATCATTTGTACGTTAATGCATTGAGGGTCCTGGACAAGTATTTATAACTGATGACATTGAAAAATATATCAAAGTTTCTGTTCATAGAAGTTGTCGTTAAAATTAATTTAAGTTTATTTATGTTTTTCAAATTATTAATTTTATTAAAGAATTAAGCGTAAAATTTGCTGCCGACTTTAAGTATTACAGTTAATGATATATGTATGTGCATTATTTTATAATACCTCTTTGGCCACTATAATGTTTGCTTCTGGAGTTCTGGTCAACCATTTGTGTGTTCATTTCTTTATTTTTTGATAGGACAGAAAAAACCAATTCTGTGTTCTAATATTCGTCTATTTGATGTTTTTTTTTTTTGCAGTTTTATCTTCGTCAATTGTTTTTAGTAAATTCTACAAAGAGAAATTTGAAAAAAAGGAGGTTTCCTTGTCGAAGGCATCATCGAACAAAGTTGAAGTCTTCCACAAAAACAAAAGGTAGTGAGTATGCATTTTTTATGATTTATTATTTTTGTGCTTACATTGCTATATTTTTCATTTGATCATAGTATATAGTTTCAGCTTCTTGTCCTTGACTTACCAAATTACATTAAGGTTGCATTTGGATGGGTGAATTTGAATTGGGAATTTGGATTTAAAATCTCACATTTAAAATTTATATATTCTAAATTTTTTGTTTAGATAATGTAAAAAGTTTTAAATTATAATATTAAAATCTTTTGTTTGGATTTTAAGTAAAATTTCAAATTTTAAATTCAATGTTTAAATTTAAAAGCAATTCGGACAACGTTGGCAGTCCAATCCCTGTCAAAGTCGGCAATCTGGATGACTTATTTTCACCAAGATTGGACAGCCGGTGTCTAGCGAGATTGAATAGTAGACTTCTAACGAGACCATACTCCGGCGGTGACTAGGACCAAATGGCAGACTTCCACAGACACTGGACTGTTAGCATTGATCGGGCCTAATTGCTAGTCATTTGATCTTGGTCGCAAGCTGCTGTTCAATTCTAGTTAATGCTAATAGTTTAGACTTGGTGGAAGTCAGCCTTATGATCCTGATTGTCACTTATACTACGGTCCTGGTCGGCACTATCGATCCAGTCACGACGAAATTTGGCTTTCTGATCCTCATCTTTACCTACACTTTGGCCTGGGTCATCACCAACAGTTCGATCTCGATTGGCACAAGTAGTTTAGTTCTAATAGAAGTCAATAGTCCAGTCTTGGTTGGTTCCTATTGTCCAAATACGAATATAAATCCTTATGCATCTAAACATAGCATAAAGTTTGAAGAGTAATGAGTTAATAAATTCTCTAATGCATTAATACTTTAAATATTGTCAATTAGAAGAAAAAATTGCACCGATTAAGTTCACTGTTAGCAAATAACATGATTTTAAACCATGTTGCTAATTAAGCCATGCACACGAGCCCTGAAACAAGCCTTAAACCACTAGATGGGTTTAGCTACTTGGATTGCACGATACTATTGTGCTCTATCATCAACTAAGTTTTTAGGAATATTGTTAACTAAAAAGTGTCATTTAACAATTTTCATGAGTGTTATGTTAGATCTTCCTTTATCTTTTTTAATAGGGCTCAAGATTATCAGTTCCACTTTCCTCATTAGTCCTTTTTATAGCCTTCTTTGTATATGTTCAAACTATCACAAATTATTTTTTATCATTTTCCCATAAATAGATGTCACATTTACTTTTTCTTGTATATGCGCATTTTGAATTTTATCTTTTCTTGTATTACCTCATTTCTATTTTAACAATTTTATCTTTGTTACTCCAACTTTATGCCCATGTTATCCTTTCAAGGCCCAACATTTATTACCATATAACATGTTGGTTTTATAGCAATTTAATAAACTTTCTTTTAAGTTTAACAGGTACCTTTTGATCACAATAATAATGCTTTAGCCTTTCTCTATTTAAACCACCTAGCTTATATTTTATGTGCAACATCTCCATTAATTTTCTCATGTTGAATAATTTCTCTTAGATATGTAAATCAAACTTTTTAACTTGAGATCAAGACACCAAAAGTTAAAGGTTGAATGTGATAACATCCAAACCAAGTCAGAGCACATCACAATCATTTCAACAACATCAAATGGCCCAAAATGACTACAAGATTCCATCGTCCTAGTCAACTTAGTAATTTTATGAATTTTATGCTTTACACTATCCATTCCAAATTAAAAATTTACTATTTTAAAAAAAATTAGAAGAATGACAGAGAGGTTTCAAAAGGATTAATTAATTCAAGTTAGGTTTTAAGTATCAAATTTCAGGAATTTGCAACTCAATCTCTCAATTTTGCAATTTCATTGTAATGGATTTATAACTTGTATTTTAAATTTTAATAGGAAAAATAATTTAATTCTTCAATCATGTTAAAATTTGAAAAATAAGTTGTAAATTCATCACAACGTAATTGCAAAATTGAGAGATTGAGTTGCAAATTTTTAGAGTTTGGAACTTGAGATTTAACTTGAATTAATTAGTTCTTTTGGGACCTGTTTGTCATTCTCCCTAAAAAATTTCTCCCTCTTATTTTCTTCCTACTTTTTCCTTGCTTCAAACTAAGCAACTTTGAAGATCTTATGTAAGGTATCCCTTACTAATCTCTATTTAACTTCCAAACCTAGATAATCAAGGTGTTAACCCTAAAGGATTACCCATTTGTATAGTCCGATATAAAGTTATAAATTTCAACAATGGGGAAGCGTTCATTATTTAAAAACACTTCAGAACACTTTCACCATTCATAAATTAGGGTTTAAAACTTATGTGGAAGCATGGGATCTTAAACAAGTCAATGCATTTGCGAAATAGTTGAAAACAACAAAACAGTATAGCGGAATAGAGATGCGTCGTGGCTCACTGCAGATATTCTATGCTTTGTCTCCTTTATGCCTGCGTGAGGAAACATTGCACAAAATTTTATAGCATAGAGCTATCACATGACAGCTACTAGGGTGAACTTCCAACAGCCCATTTCTTCGTCGGGCATCTGATTGAGGTAATCTAGGTGTCTACAGAAAGCGTTCTTCTAGCTTTAGCTAATAGCACCAATTTTACAATCAAATTATTTTTCAATCAAAAGTTGGACACTTGTTTTATAACTTACTCTTTTTCACATAAAGTCACAACCAGGGTGCTTAAACCATAATTCAACTGTTAAAAGTTTACACCAACCTTTAGACCACTCTCAAGGATCGTATAGGGCTCATACAACACACTATAGCCAACTAATCATTCATATATCACTTTTATATTGCTCAACCCCTTGATCACAAAACATAATGGGGAGCCCAATTTTCATAAATCAATACGTGAGAGAGAGAGAGAGAGAGAACTATATAATATTCATTCATGTACACTTATTTTTGCGTGCTTTCAGTTCATTTTTAACAATAATTCAAGTAGCCAAAAATGAACTACATGTAAACCTAGTTGGCAAATAGCAATTCAAGTAGCCAAAAATACACATAATTAAAGTTCAAGGCCTATAGGTATGATTATGTAGAATCCTATGCCTTTGGTCATTTTTTTTTATCCTGATCCAATGAGCTAGTTCCTGTAATATTTAAGATTGAGTGGTGAGTACAACTACTTAGTAACTAAGGTCAATCTAGTCTATACAATTACATATCAATTAATTATAGATGTAAATGGCAACCACAAAACATTTTTCCATTGAGTAAGACATTCAAAAGTTTACCCTGACCATAAAATTAACAACTATGTGGTTGGGCACCATTTTAATCCTTTCATAACATAAACAAACACATGCACATGTGGGGTGGCAATAGTAATAACCATGAACCCTTACAAAATCAAAAATATTTGAAGGGTGAGGTAGTTTTATTTATTCTTAAAAATTAGAAAATAAATAAAGCAAATTAGAATAAAGGACATGTGGTGTCATTAGATGCTACTTGTGATGCATAATTTTTTTTATTATTTTTAAATTAGAAACTTGGAAGTGTAAATAATTAAGTTAATGGAAAGTTGGGATAATTTTCCCATTATTTTTAAATTAAGATTTTGAATTTTATTTATTATTTGAAATTAGAATTTTGAAATTATGAATATGTGAATGAGAAGTTGAGATAATGGGGAGATATTTGGAGATAAAATAGTTTTATTTACTTTAAAAATTGGGTTAATGAGCAAAATGGACATTGAACTCTTGCTTGAAAAGCACCTTGGATTGTGAACTTTTAAAATGTGTAAAATAAATCCTAAACTTTTAAATTCATAGTAAATTAAACACTACCATTTTCTTTTGTTAACACTGTTGCTGATCACTGTAGGCGCCATTTAAATGTTGATGTGTCATTGTTAATTAGCACTATAGATTCTAAACTATTATGCGAGTAGCATCCTGGTCCTTGAACTTTGAAATTTTGAGCAAATTACCTCCACTGTTTATGTATAGAACGTTGACTATTATGTAGATCAAATTAGTCTTAGCATGGTTCACTGAAATGAATGCATCGTTGGTCATGGCGAACGACTTGTAATTTGTAAAATGACATTTTTTGTGCTTTTTTGTAATGTTTTCCAAACAATTGACATCTCATGCTTCAGTATACTTTATAACTCTAATTTAGCATGAGATGATGCACAGCTTTCACTATGCTCTTGGCTACTATCAATATCATCTCTTTATCTTGCCATGTATTGTCTAACGCTTGTAACTTTAATCCATCTCGATAATCAGTAAGTGTTCTTCATAAGTATTTGGATTAGCAACTTAAATATGAGTGTTTCTTGGGCATTAGACCCTCTCTTGGTAAGGAAAAAAAAACCACAATTTTGACAATATCAATAACAACACAAAACTAGCACTTACTTATATATAATACAAAACAATAAATTTGGAAAACATTCGGTAGTATAACAACTTAAAAAAGGATGTTTCTTGAGCATTATGCCATTTTTTATACTAAATTATATTCCAGTAAATTCTATTCTAACTTAATTTAAACAACAATCATGAAAAACAACATATCATATCAAATTTATACAGCACCAAGCATAGAAATTCCTATATATATTAGTTTGGGGAAGAAGAAGAGAGGAAAGGAATGAATGTGTAATAATGTAGACATTCAAATTAACCAAAAATAAAAACAATAAAAGATGAACTGACTAAGGGATATCAAATTCCAATTCACCTAATTCAACACCAATGAGCAACCTTATATGAAAACCCAATAGTAATCGATTGAAAAGAATGGAAAATGAAGGAAAATCAAAACTCACCACAAGTATGAACACGAGAGATGAATTAAATATGGAATATCAAATTCCAATTCACCTAATTCAACACCATGAACAACCTTATATGAAAACCCACAATCAAAACCTAACACTAACCGGTTGAAAAGAACGAAAAATGAAGGAAAATCAAAACTCACCACAATCATGAAAATGTTCACAAGCACACTTACCATAAGCCTCTATCGAACACAAGCATGGCCACACAAGCAAACTTCACAAGCACCCACAAAAGCAAACCCGTAAACAAATCATGATCCTAACGATTAGAGAGTGTGAAATGGGGGTGGAATTGTTAGGAAGGAGTTTTTGGAAAAGTTTTGAATATTGTCGAGTTGTCTGAGTGTGGAATGAAATAGGGTTTGGGGCCAATTTTAAAAACCAATACTTGGTGATTATTTCATAATAAGTAGTAATTTTATTCTATTTGATGCTTGTTCTGAAATAATCATCTAATCTGTACTTGATATATTTGACGATTACTCCATAATAACAACCGTGATGCTTGTTACAAAATAAGTCAAATATATCAAGTATATATTAGATGATTATTTCAGAACAAGCATCAAATAGATATATTGTCAAATATTTTTTTCCTTTTTTATTTGTTATTTTTTACAAATAACTATCAAGTATAAGGTATCTTATTTAGCCTTTTTTGTAATAGTAATGGTCTAGCTTTCTACTGTCCCTTAATGAAGGGACAGTGGAGGATTCCCTTAGAGGAGGGAATCTGACTCTATCTATGAACAATTGAAAAAAACTTGTAATTGCAATCTCATGTCCATTTTAGATGATGAGCATTGGGGAAACTATTGCATTAAATCTTGCTCGAAGATTAGTGGATAAGGCTATAAAGGAAGTTAATTATTTTTGTCATTTTGAGACTCATGTGCATCAATTTGTGCAAGACAATAATGATTTGGTTACAAAACCAAAAAAAAAGTGCAAAATGATGTTGAAGATGCCAAAAGAAGAAATGAGAACCAAATTGAATATGAAGTTCAAAATTGGATAGAGGAAGCTGAAAATCTTATTCGAGAGAATTGTAGAGTCAAGCAGACCTGGTCTTATAGTTGGTGTCCTCATTGGAGACACCGACAAGGCAAGAGGTTGGCACAGAGGACGCAAGCCATTAAAAATCACATACATAAAATGTAACTTCGAAAGAGTAGCACGTCCAGCTGAACTTTCAAGTATAAAATACCATGCTTCTGGAGACTTCATTGATTTTGAGAGCAGAAAGTCAAAATTGAAGCAACTTGTGAAAATCATCATATGATTGTGTTACAAGGGATGGGGGGTATGGGTAAAACCACATTGGCAACACAAGTGGGCAAACAAGTTGAAGAATCCAAAGCATTTCAGAAAGTAGTATTTGTTGTTGTCTTCAATCTACCAAATATCAACAAGTTTCAAGGTGAAATTGCAAGGTAGTTAGGTTTGCAATTAGAGGAAGGAAAGGAAGAAGAGTACCCGAAGGTTTTATGGCATAGAATTTATAATTATGATGGAAATTTAATTATAATATTAGATGACGTGTGGGAAGAACTAAATCTTAGAGACATAGGGATTCCATCTTGGCTAGATCATGGGAATTGCTATATTTTGATAACAACTCGCGATTCGAAAGTTTGTCAAGCAATGAGATGTCAACAAACAATTCAGCTACACACGTTGACCAATAAGGATGCCTTAAATCTTTTTTTGTTGCATGCTAGAAGTGGTGATGATTTGGAGGTTCTTGCACAAGATTTTGTGAAGGAGTGTGGAGGATTACCAATTACAATTGTCTCACTAGCTAGCACATTAAGAAATTGGCCTATAAGTGAATGGAAGGTAGCTTTGGCAACCTTACATAATTCTGTGCAATTTCTTGATATTGATGAAAATTTGGTGAAGGTTTATAAATGTTTAAGCTTAAGCTATGAGAATCTAAGGAATGAAAAGGCTCAAAAGCTCTTTTTATTGTGTTCTATTTTCCCAGAAGACTTTCTTTGAACCTTATTGTTAGACTTGGTATAGGGGTTGGACTTTTTGGGGAAGTTGACAAATATTATGTAGCGAAAAGCCAAGCACTTGGAGAAAAAAAAAGAACTTATAGCTTCTTCTTTGTTATTAAAGGTTGATAATAGTGAATGTGTAAAAATGCATGACTTGGTCAGTGAAGTTGCCCTATGGATAGCAAAAGAAGATATTCAAGTGCTTACGGATCCAGGAGTAACTTTAAAAACAAACAAGTGATTTGTGTTTTGGAGTACTAGTGATGTACTTGATAAGTTTGATGGTATGAAACTCGAGATTCTAATTCTTATCATAAATGGAGAGGTTGTAGCAAACAACCCAGAATCATTCTTCGTAGGGATGACAAGACTCAAAGTTCTACTTTTAATTTGTAAATATGGTAAAATATTTCTCCCTTCATCATTGTTAGAGTCACTTTTTTCATTAAATAATATTCGAAGTGTTCGTCTACATGGTTGGAGATTGGATGACATCTCTATCATAAGAAATCTCCCGAGTATTGAGACTTTTGAATTGGAATATTGTTCAATCAATGAATTACCAACAAAAATTAGTGAACTAAAAAGGTTGAGATTGCTGGGATTAAGGGATTGTGAAATTCAAAAGAAGAATCCTTTTAAAGTAATTGAAAGATGTTCTCAATTGGAAGAATTGTATTATGTTAAGAATTACATTGTTGAACATCAGAAGCTAAATGATGACAAAAAAATTGAAGATGATCAAATTACTCATGATACACCTCCTATTGCATTGCAAATGTATTCTATATCTTAAACTAGATATGAATGCTTTGCTGATGATGAGGATGGCGTGTTAAAATGCTTTAATACAGACTCTCTGGAAAATTTAATCTCAAAAGACTTCTTTAAGTACCTTATGGAAACAGTAGAGGTCCTTGACTTGGGGGAAATAGGAGAAATAGGATGGAAAAATCTTGTCCCGGACATCATTCCTATGGAAGATGGAGGTATGAATGACTTGATTAAGCTTCGATTGCGTCAAGGGTCTAAGATTGAGTGCCTCATTGATACTAAGGGGCATCATTATTTTGACATGACAGGTTTCTCCAAGTTGGTTGCGCTACAATTGTGTGGAGTAGAAATGAAAGAATTATACCAGGGTTCTCCGCCTTCAGACTTTCTCAGGCAATTGCAAGTTTTAAAGTTGAAAAATTGTAAGAAATTACTCAAACAAATTCTTTGATGGTAATCTCAAACTACCTCATTTGAAGGTCTTGGAATTGAATAACTATCCAATGTTCCAACCATCAATTTTCCAACCCTCTATTGCTCGAAGTCTAACACAATTGGAAGAATGAGTACTTGCAAATTGTGAAAAGCTAAAAAGTTTAATTGCTGTATACGAGTGTTTGGGAGAAGAAACAGTGGTTGTTGATGATCAAGAGTGTTATTGGATTGTTGTTTCCAAAGTTAAAATCTCTTCAAATTGTAAGATGTAACAAATTATAAATTGTATCGTCACTATTTTTCCCTGGAAACCTTTCCCTTTTGGAAGATTTATCTATAAGATACTGTAAGAAGTTGAAATACATAGTGAGTGAATATCGCGATGAGGGTCAAGTTTTGCATCAAGAGACTCTTCTCCCTTTATTGACTAGAATGGACATTGAAAAAGTACCAAGTTTCATTAAAATATTCTGCGATTGTAAGAAACGTATACCAAGGCAAACTTCATTTTTGAAAGGTAGTTTAGAGGAGAAAAATGTAAATTCGAAGACACGTGCTCTTTCATGGGCTCATGGGTGTTGTTTTCTAGCCACATTGAAAGGCACTGATGCTGTAGTTTCCAATGCCAAATTGCCACGTCACACAATGTCACAGGTATGCTATTATTGTCTTTCCCTTTCGTTCAACCTTCCTATTTTTGTGATCCTGCTTTCTCTATTAAAAAATATAAAATATTTTTTTAAAAATTAAATATAAAATATTTTTAATTTTTTAAAGTGTAATTATTATTTTTTTTAAATGGCCCTGACGAGAAATAATTTTATATTTATTACAGAATGTTTAATAGAAGAAAATATGAAAATATATGATTATTTTGAAAGTAGATAATTATTTTATTGAGAGTGAGATTCAATTAAAAATGTCTTACATTTTTAAAAGAAAGAATTATTAATTAAACTTCCATTATTAGCATATGTTACATGATCGAAAGATCCATTCACATTTATATATAATTGATAATGATAATTTAATATCTGTGCGTGTACGCACACATATAGACAATTTCTATAACAGAAGATGCTTGACACGTATATTTTGCATTTCATGTAAGTTTCTTCTTAAATTATGTTAAATTCTTTATATTATTAAATATACTTGAGAATAATTTACTTTATTAAAATAACTTAGACCATTTGATTAGACACATTTCAAGCTTTATATCCATACCCCTTTTCCTCTCTCTTTTTTAATCTCTTCCCTCCCCCTTCATCTTTCATTCTTTCTTTCGTTTTTTTCCCCTCAATTTTTTTGTCCCCGATCAAATAGCTCCTAATACCAGATTAAATAAGCGTAAGGATAGTTTATTCCATCAAAATAATTTAGTTTAACACATGCCTAGTTTTATAAATACATGATTAATCTCATGAAAATTTTGAAATTCAAGTGCTTGATTTGATAGTATTTTAATAAACTAAAATAATTCTTTTTATTAATCAGATTATTATTGAGGCATCAGATTAGATGATAGAAATTAGTCATATGAGTTGAATTAATATCAGGAAAATGTGTAGGTCTGTTTGGATAACCCTCAAAAATATATTCAAATGACACTTAGGATGTGCTTTTGTCAAATCCAACAAATAGTTGAGATCTCCCAAATGGATTTTGACTAGATGTAAACTAAAAACTAAACATATATTATGGTTGTAGGAGTTATTTGCAACAGGGCAAAGGATCAAAGCATTTCATACAGCTAAGTATCTTTTGAGACAATCATTGAACGTACAAGATACAAGGCATATGAAACTCAAGGGATGTTTAAAAGTAAAGACATTGTTCAGTGAATCTATTGCCACAAGCATAATTTTGGAGCAGTTATCAATCATAGAATGTCATGAATTGAAACACATAATGACAAATGAGGGACAGGATGGTGACTATATCCGTTGCAATAACTCTATTTTCCCAAAACTAGAGATGCTCAGAATCAGGAATTGTAACAAGCTGGAAATTCTATTTCCATCTACTCTTTCTGGAGTTCTTCAAAAATTAAAATCTATGGATATCAGAACTGCTCATGAACTGAAATATATTTTTGGGAAAAAATACAATCATGAGGATTATACATCACCAAATGAGAATGAAAATAATGAGCCTCACTTTCATCTGCCTGCTTTGGAAACATTATCCCACGAAGATGTGCCAAATATGAATAGCATTTGTATCAAGAGTTTTCAACTGGATTGCCCATCTCAGCAGACTTTGAAAGCAGAGAAGGTAGCACTATTTTAACTTATTATTCTATATCATGTCAGTCTTGTTCTATTTAATTTAATATAGCTCTGCGTACTTGTGATGCAGTGAAAGTTTGATTAAAAGGAACTTATTCGTGTATTGTATTTCTCTTAATAAAATTCAATTTTTTAAGCTTTTATATACATAGACTTAGTTTTGGGCCAAAAAACTGTTTATAATTTCCGCAAATACAAATTATTTGACAAATGTTTATGTTATAATCTTTTATAGATTTAATTAATGATAATTTATTTAAGATTTTTATTTGAGTAGAAGTTAAAGAGAAAAATTGATATTATTCTGTGTGTGTGTGTGTGTGTGTGTTTATTGATGTTTTATGTTTTCTTCACTTTCTATTATTTTGTTACTAATATGGGAAGAGGAATAAGTGAAAGACGTATTTAGTTAATTTAATGCTTTATTATATTTATATTTTATATCTTAAATGGCCACAATCTTATATGCGAGAGCGTATACCACATGATACTTGACATATTTATTTTGTATTTCATTTGTTCTATAGCACCTTAAATGTTGTTTTCATAATATTGTTTCTCTTAGGCAAATAATGCAAAACTAAATTAATTATTTGGGTTGATTGATAGAAAAATTAAATGTGTGCTTGTAGGAATTACTGGCTTCAATGAAAGGGATTGAAACATTTCATTCAACTGAATGTCTTGTGAGAAAACCAGTGATGTTTCAAAATATAAGGCAGATGACACTTAGTAATTGTTTAACATTAAAGACAATGTTCAGTGTATCCATTGCTATGATCATCACGTTGGAGAAGTTGGAAATCTGGGATTGCGAAAAATTGAAGCACATAATAACAAATCGAGGAGAGGATCGTGACTATATCAATTGCACCTCCATTTTTCCAAAACTAAAGATTCTCAGAATCAAGAATTGCAACATGCTGGAATTTATATTTCCATCCATATTTTCAGGAGGTCTTCAAAAATTAAAACTTATAGCGATCCAAAATGCCAATGAACTGAAATATGTTTTTGGGAAATACAATCATGAACATTATTATGTGCCAAATGAGAATGAAAATGATGAGCTTCACATTCATCTTCTGCTTTGGAAACACTATCCCTTGAAAACGTGCCAAACATGATCAGCATTTGCATCCATAAATGTCAATCTGGAATGCCCATCTCTACAAAATTTGGAAGAAGCAAAGGTAACACTTTTAACTTGTTATTTTACAGGATGTCAAACATGTTTTATGGCATAAAAGCATTTTGTTCCGTTTAATTTTACTTTATGTTAATTCAGAACATTTGCTTGGAAATTAATATTCTGTTAAAATTTGAACTTTTCTGCTCTTATATAAGATTGATTGCTGAAGAAGCAGTAAAACCTTATCAAAATTGGGTAATGTTACTGTACTTTATGTGGATTTGAGCAATTTATATAAAAAGAGTTGATTTTAGAACTATTTGACTATAACACACACACACACACACACACACACACTCACGGAGAGGAGTTTGTCTATTTATTGACTCATGTCGACACTTTTAATATTATGAAAAATTTCACAGATTAATTATAAGTTTATACTTTTAATTTGTCTGAACAATCATCTATATCATTATTGTCAACCTTTGGTCAACTAGTTGTGCTACAGAGTGAAAAGGTAATTGAGGAGCGTTATGTGATGGGGAAGCAAAAAGAACCAAGGAATCAGTGTTAATAATTTTTGGACATGTTTGGAAATGAATTATGCATATTTTATACATTTATTTGGGGTCAAAATTAGACCATGATCTGATCACTAGTGTGAAATGTAGAAATTTAACAGTGATTTGGAATTTAAATTGCCTCTTTAAATACTTGCAGGAATCCGAAATTCAAGAGATTATCAATGTTGAAAGGCCAATGACACCAAGTGTAGGCGCCGAATGTCGTCAACTTCATCAATCTTAAAGAAATAAAACTCACAGGATGCAAAAAGTTAAGAACTGTGTTGTCCATCTCGACATGGAGAAGCCTACAACAGTTGTCTTTTTTATATATTTGTGACTGAGGAATTAGTTAATGTGGTTGAAGATGATTCTATGGATCGAGGTTATATCAACAACACCTCCATTTTCTCAAAACTGGTGGATCTCGAAATCTGAACGTGCAACAAGTTGGAGTTTGTATTTCCTTACTATGTCGTTGGAGGTCTTCAAAAATTAAGATCTTTGATGATTGAAGAAGCTGCAGGGTTGAAGTACATTTTTGAGACATATTATTTATCAAATGAGAATGAAAGTGATGAGCTTCGTACTGATCTCCCAACTTTGGAAGCACTATCACTTATAGATGTACCAAAGATGATCAATATTTGTGCAAAAGGTTATCACCTAAGCATGCCGTCTCTATGGGACATGTGTCAAGATCTGGACAGAAAATCTTTTTCTGATTTTGTCACACTCTGGTATTAAAGGTGTGACTGGCACAGAATATATAAGATACACTCACATTTCATAAGCCTTAATTAACCAAATATAAAAATAAAATATCAATAAATAAACCCTACTAATCAAAAAGTCTCTAATATATATAATTATAAAGTTGGTAAAACTTTAAACATTTTGTAAAATTTTTAACAAAATCTCTCCTATAACTAAGACCTCCCAAAATTTCTACAATAGCAAAACTGGTCAGCCAAACCAGAAAGAAGCTTAACTCTGCACCAATATATTTCACAACAACAAAATAAGACTAGAACCTAACTACAGTATACGCGGAGCTTTAAATTTATAATTTTAATATAATATATAATTGCATCAAAATGAATTGTCGCTCCCACTATCCAAAAAGCAATACTGCCCCTCAATGATTGGCAAAAAGTGCAGGGTCAGTTATAATATCTGAGACCAAAGAAATTTTTAGTGAGTAGTGTTCCAATCAAGTTTGTAAATTATAATAAATAAATAAATAAAAATGAGAAAATAGTAACTAATAATTTAATTTCAACAAATCAAGAAAATAATGAAACACTTTTCTTAATTAACAATAAATGACGAGTTTGCTTAATGGTATAATTGGAACCACCAACAATATTAGAACCAGATAAGTTTATAAAAATTTATAATATATATAAAATTTTGAGTAATGGTGAAATTTAAAAAAAAAAAATGCCTTTAAAGAAATTAATATAAAAACAATAAGTTTTAAGTCTAATCTAGGAGGGCTTTATCAGAATGAATAACAGGCATGGACACACAGTTCACGAGGGTAAGTAACATATCTGGCATGGCAAGAAGCTACAAAAAACAGGTGCAAGTATAAAGCTCATGAATAATAGGCGTGGATTACATCCACAAAACTACATCCTCCATTCCACATGTGTTGGCCAGCACACGAGGCTAGTATCTCCAATGCACCCTACTAGCTAGGTGTACCATGGCGCATCAAAGGTTAATAGAACTGTCGTTATCGTCTAGCGTTCTGAATTCAATCCCCCTCATTAAAAATCAAGCGTGCATGGAGCAAGAATAAAATTTTCAAAATTTTTCACTTTCAAATAAACTGTTCAACAATCATTTTCCATTTCTTATGTTCATCTTCCTATCCTCCATGTACAAATTATCATATTAAAAATTTTTATATCAAACATAGAATTTATTAAGTTACTTTTGAGACGTAATACTATTTGTCATATATTAACTTCAATTATTACTTGGCAATAACATAAATCATGGGTAAAATCAAGAAATCATCATTTATAAATCAATTATTATAAAGATAGAATTTGTAAGAATATTTATACTGCCTATAAAAGAATAATATTAAAATTTAAATAAAGGAATTTTATAAATATTTTACTAAAAATTTATTCAGAACGCTACCCACTCACATGAGATTTTCAATAATCTTATAGTTAGACTCCTTGAATTTCACACTTATTTCAGTGATGCCCTAAATTAACCTAGCATTTAAACCAGCAACTCTTATGTCATTATGATTTTTCTTTTTAATATAAGCAAGTGAACTAATATTCAAGCTCTTCAATAATTCTTAAAGTTTCTTATTAACCCTTTAAACTCTTACTAAATCCTTCGATAAATTCCATCAAGTAATCAACAACACTTGGAAGCATTCAATCTTGATCATTAACACAGCTCTTAATTCAAACTTAATAAAATCTTAATTATTATGTAGTCTAGCAATTTTCCTTTAAGTGTTGTACAATTCCAATGGATACATCAACTTCACAACTTATATGAAGACATATACTTTCTCAAATAGCATATATAATTCCTTTAGGCTTTAGTATGAAAATTAAAAATCTTATTCCCACCAATTTCTTCTTTTGAGTATTCCTACAAGTACTATAAGATCATTCACAACTAACTAAATTATGAACCCAGCATCCAAGCTTCCAACTTCTTCAAATGTTTAATTCTACAATCAAAATTCAGCTCGTCACTAAAAATGAAGTAACACCTAGCATAAACCAAACAACACCTCAATTTCCTCAAAATCATGATAGCAACAATGAAGAGCAAAAACTCATCTTTCGGCCAGGGGAGGAAGAGAAAATGATTTGGTGTAACTGTTGAAATCAAAGGAGGAGAAGAAACCACCGACGATTTACCTTAACCCAAAGTGTAGTAGTGACAGTTATAATCAGCACATGGTCGGCACCAAGAAGGAAAGGAAAAGCTTCAATTTGCCGCACGAACGAGAGGGAAGAACATCAGAAATCATTGGCTAGCAAAAGAAAGAAATTAAGCTTATCAAACACACATAGGCGTGTCCTATAATTGAATAGGAAAGGATATTAAAGCTCACACACACTAACGATACAGTAGAGAAGATTAGGACGAAACAGGGGCGGTGGCAAGGAGAGGATCTGGTGACAGCAACACTCCCAACGGTGGTACGTGATGGCGAGGAAGAGACATAGCTGATGGTGAGCAGAGAAAATCAACCCCAAAGAACAGAAAGGCGGTGCAACAGGGAAGAGGAGAAGGAAATAGAAGAACGATGCTCTCTCTCGCTCTCTCCACTCTGCGTCTGAATGATGAATGAAGAATGAATAATCAGGAAGAAAGAGAATAAAATAAAAAAAACTTCTTGAAAAAATTACAAGTAATGACCCCATCAGATTTTTATTGTTGTTATAATATTTTATTTATCATTCTTTTTTATAACAAAAAGTAAGGGCACTTCAGTAACCTTTCTATGTAAAACAAAATAAAATTAATCTTTAAATTAAGTAAAATTTAAACTTTGAATATTTAAGTAAGTATATAATATAGAGTCTACTAGGCTAATATTTCTATTAGTCATAAAACTAAAAAATAAATAAATAAAATATTAATTAAAAAATTATTTAATTTAAAATTTAAAATTATTATAGATTTAATGGTTTATTTGCAAGGAAGACAACTTAATATTAAAGCTGCAAAGGTAATACTTTGGGCTTATTGTTTTTATGACATGTATGTATTACGATGTTTTTTTTTTTTTTAGCAAAGTATGTATTAGAATGTTTATTTGACCTTTCCTAATTACAACAAATTGGTTAGCATTCAAACGTGAAAATAAAGAATGGGCCAGATTTATATACTTTATATGCTTAATATATTTTTATCCAATCAAATTAAAACATCCAAATTTTAATATGCTATTAATATTAATAACAATAATTTATTACAAAATAAATAATTTATAATAGATACACATGTCTTGATTTAATTAAAAACAAGCATCTTAAATATATAAGGTTAAGTATATAAGTTTTTTCCATAAAGAATATACTTTGTGCTTTCATTATAACGACTTATTAACAATTTTACATAAATTAAATAATTCAGTTAAAATTAGTTAATAATTTTAATTTTTCATAATTACCTCCAATAAATTTTATTAAATAGAGGATAATAAGTTAATTAGTTAGAAAGTTGTTTAATTAGTCAGGGAATGTCAAAAAAATGGCATAAAAAATTAGACAACTTAGCTTAGAAAATCGTATAATAAGGAGCATAAAGAAGACAGGAAGGAGTATATTTTAGACATCAAATTAAATGTGTCATGTCAAAAGGTGGAATTATACTAAATTTTCATACTAAAAAATTACAATAAAATTCTCTTTTTTTTTTTTATGAATATATGCCTTTGTTGAAAATTTTATGGCAGATGTTAAAAAAGTGATCAACCAAAAGATCTTGAAAAAATCTTGGTTAAATTAAAGTACTTATTTAAGTTGCATAATATGTTTATCAAGAGGCAATAGGAGCAATTAGACATGATATTGATAAAATATATGTTTGTAGCCCATGTCTACATGTCTTTGTAAATATATAGGCTTTCCATGCTAAACGGAGACAATAGGCATTAATGGCAGTGTTGGGAATTTCGCAATTTAATAATGTTATAACAGTTTCTTATGAAACTTTCACGTCCATGCATATTTATATATTTGTAGATATACATGTATATGATGAACATGTTATTATTGTTTTAATATTTACCTTTGCCCTAAATTCTGATGAGAGTTAACTTGTAGAATTTACACTTAAATTTCAATTTATTATACCTTTATTTAGGACTTGACGAAAATTATGAAGAGTATGCAAAATTTACAAGATCTTGCAATAGGAAAATCCAAAACAGAAGAGGTTTTCAATTTGGAATGAGTGGGAATTGAAGGTCCCGTGACATTAAATTTACGAAACATGAACCTCAACAATCTCTGTGAGTTGAGGCATATACATAATGGTCCCAAGTATAATTTGAGCCTCCACAACCTTTGGTGGCTACAAATTATAGGATGAGAAAAGCCAAGAGCTATCTTCTCCATCTCAATATTGAAAAGCCTCCCACAATTGTCCTCTTTAAAGATAAAAGATTGTGAAGAATTGGTTGACATAATTGAAGACGGCCATGAATATGAAGAAGAAAGTGCTGATAATGATCATTATTCGCATCAACCTAGCTTCCCAAATTTGCAAGAAATTTGCATAGAGTGTTGTAGTAGCTTGAAATACCTCTTCTCAATCTCAACATCTGGCATGTTTCCTAAGTTAGAGAGATTGAAAATAGAGGAAGCCTCTAAGCTGAAGCAAGCATTTACACACAAAAAAGATTCTACAGTACAGAAGATGTTGGTCAAAGATGTGTTTCCAAATTTGTCAATTATAAGACTCTTAAAATTGCCAATGCTTGTTGCTGTTTATGAGGGGATTGATTTTCAAACTGTGCAAAGTTATGAAGTGGTTGATTGTGCCATATATCAAGGTATGAATCTCTAAGGAAAAATTAATCATCTTTATAGTTTTCTTCAAATTTGAATTATATTCATATAGTGTATTTTGTTTTAATTAAGCCATTATATTCATATAGTGTATTTTGTTTTAATTAAGCCATTATATTCATATAGTTTATTTTGTTTTAATTAAGTCCTTATAGTTTGATCCATTAGATATATTAATCCCTTAAGGTTAAAATTAATAATGAATTATTAACTTTTTTCAAAACAAAAATACTTTTGGAGTTTATAAAAAGTTTGATTTAATACACAGTTTATATTTTTATTATATTTTATGAAAATTCTATATGTATAAAAAATATTTAGAAAACAATCTAATAATATAAATTTTGATTTATTATAAAAATTATGTTATTAATTCTAAAGTTATATAATATTTTAGTAAAAATATATATGCTCTTAATTTTTTATTTGTAAAGGAAAAATTCAATGATAACCTTCAGGGATTAAAAAAATCTAAGGAATCAAATTATAAGAGTTCGATTAAAATAAAATAAATTGTATGAACCTAATTCAAAATTTTAAAAATTATAAACACACTTGCATGTTTATATTTTCCCTACTACTAATGCTACATATATCGAAACTTTTATAATTTCCACAGAAATTACTTCTCAACTTCAAGGAGGGCCTGAAAATATTTATTCAGGAAGTCAAGCTGCAACAGAAGAGCTAGTTTCTATACATTCCAATAATTCTCAAGAAACACCACATAGGGGAGAAGCAAGTGCATCACGAAACTTTGCAGAGGTAATTTACTAGACTAATTAATCATCATCACCAGAACAAAAAAGGTTCCTTGCCTTTTAATTAATAAACCAACTGTAATTTTTTTGTCTTTTCTTTTACAAATAAATTTAACATTTTCATAAATTTGATTACATCTAAATTATTAATTACTTGTGGTGTTGTTAAGTATTCGAAGGAAGCAATGGAGATAAGTGTTGATGAAGCTCCCACTTCAAATGTATCTTCATTAATGGTACAATGACAATCTGATTCTACATTCAAAAGAGGACTTGCATGTAAACTGAACCTTTATAATAGTAGCAAGAGAAGAATGATTTTTAATTAACAGACATGAGAGAACTAAGGATTATGCTAGATGACTCAAGCTTATTTTTCAGTCAATTACACAAGGTATGAAACGAAATAATCTCTCCATCTCAATTTATACACTTTTTTATGGGAGATTTGACATCTTACAATATGAAATGCTTTGATAAAAATAAAATTTTGTTAATTGTATTTTTTCAATGTTACCAGTTCCATTATATTCTTTATTTAATATTCTTTCACAAATGAAGTATTAAATTAAGGATATTTTTAAAAGTTTATATTTTTATCTTGAGAAAATAATGTTGTAAAGTGTAGTTAATTAGTTTTATTGGTATGCGTAATTTTATCTAAAAATATCTTATAAATTAAGACAGAGAGGGTATTTGATTAACAAGATTCTACTTCGATTAGATAAAGCTATAACAATGACTTCATCAACCCATTCAAAAAATCCAAAGTGAAGATTTTGAACAAAAATCACTAGAAATATTAAAGATATATGATGTTAAGTTTCTTAGAAGATTCAAACTTGGGTGCATGTGTGTGCGCGTGAGAGAGAGAGAGAGAGAGAGAGAGAGAGAGAGAGAGAGAGAGAGAGAGAGAGAGAGAGAGAGAGAGAGAGAGAGAGAGAGAGAGAGAGATCAAACTAATGCATGGATGATAAAATGTGCCTTTTGATGGTAGCGCAAGGAGGAGACATTGATGGAAATTGAAGCCGAAGATCCAACTCCAGCATTAGAGAAACAAGCATTGGAAGCTTCAACAGCTAAACCACAATCGAAGAGGACATCTCTAATGTAAGTTTATAAATTATTTGATTGTTTTCAATGTGATAACAAGTTACATCCAAGATCTAGAATTGTCAAATGCTAATATTTGTGCTAATTATATAATAATATTTCAAACAGGAGTTGGAGGATGGACACGAAATGATGAGTGAATCAACTAAGAAATAAAATCATCTATTGAAGCTTGCCACAAAACTAATTTACCTATCCATGATGATGTGTGTTATAACATTGATGACTATATAGTGATGATTTGACGTTGCATCATTTCAAAATATGATATCTTATTATCACAATTTTTTATTGCTCAGAGTATTGATGTCATATTAAAAGAAAGAGTTCAAGAGGGTCCTACCTCAGAGGATATAGTGGTAGCAACTATGGTGGCTGATTTGGCATCAAGAAACTCATCCAAAGCATTAATCAATCCTCTCCAAGAAGAGTTCACATTGGTTATTGTTTTAATGTTTTATGCCCTTTTCAAATAGAGAGTTAGGAGTATGTTAACTCAATTGTTTAAACATCTTTTTATATTGTTATTGCTTGTTTTAGGGTTTGATGAAGACAGAATCAAGAACAGAAACAATAAAGAACAAGGGAGTGAAGATTGTTGCATGCTTGAACTCTTCACATGATATCAAATGGATTTAAGCATTACAATTGAACAATCTGATTCTTACATATCTTCTTGTACTTTTGCAGAATTCTGTCAAAAGCTTTCCAGATGACACTCCAATTATGGAAACTAGAATGATTACTTCCTCGATTAATTCACAAGCACGAGGCTTGTTATCTAGTCCATCTTCATTGGTAATTACTTAGTTCCATTCATTTTAAACTCATATCATGCTTTAATGCATTATTTAAGTATAAATACCAACCATTCAATGCATCTTCACATGTCCATACCAACAAGTCAATACCATACATATCTAGTCTCAACTTTTTTTTTGTTATTTATATATCTAAATGCTTCTAGAAAAAAGTTGAATATTGAATGACGATGAAAACATCTACGAATTAAAGAATTTATCTCAGCAGTGAACTATTTGGTTATATCTTTTGGTGTAAATAAAATCTATAAAGAAACAGAGGAGGAAGTTGGCAAAGTAATTCCTACTTCAAAGTTACCAGCAATGAATAAGGTGATCAAAATGGAATCTCTAACCTTTTTATATGTCCCACCACCTGGAAAACATGCATGTGCAATTTTATTATTGACATTTTATAATGGAGTTCAATATGGCTTAAACTATAGGCACATAGGAGGACTAATTCTTTTATATATACTTATACTTGGCATACAGATGTTTGATGGACAACCAAGGACTGAAAAAAAATTGGTAGGTCAACTCACATTTGGAGAAGCAAAAAGTGAAATCAAAATTCCTATCATGAACGATGCAGTGGAACAAGGCTTTCAAGAGGAACATGGATCAAAGGAAGCCATAATACCAATCCAATCAAAAGAAGAACTAGCACATGTAAGTTCATGATTCTTATTGTTATACTGATTTATATGGGGGATGGAATAGCTATATTATATTCATTGTATATTTAGTGATGATATTATTGTTTTAATAATCTATTCATTATATATATGCAACCTATTCCTTATGTGGTTGGTTGTTAGAGCACTAAGGAAACAGCAAAAGAAATTGTTGGAAACGTTGCTGGTACAGAGACGTCACCAATGGCAACTTCGTTTGAAATAAAATTCAAAAGAGCACTCGTACGTCTCTCTAGTGCTTTCAGATAGTTCTAAACAACAATACATTCTTAAAGGATACACATCAAACAAACTATATAATACTAATTTTTCATTTTGCATTATCTAGACTATTAAAGAAACAAGAGATACAAATGCTCAACTGGAACCTAAATCAGAGAAGGCTACAAATGCAAACCTTGATGATGTTATGCCTCCTCTCCTTCTTGGTAAGTGTCTTTCTTCTTGCGATGGTTTCATGTATTAGAGAAAAAGTCCCACATCTAGTTATTAATTAGAAAGTAGAGTAGGTGTATATAAAATTTAAAATATATTTAACCAATTGGTTTAAGCTATTTTGGAAAAACAAAAAATCCTTAAGGACACATAATATAAAGAAATTGACGTTGTATCGAGAGCCAAATCGATCTGAAACAAAAACAAAATTCACTTAAAAAGGAAAAAAGAAAAAGATAATGAAAGATGGAGAAGGAAAAAAAATAAGAGATTAAAAAGAAACAAAGAAAAAAAATTAAATAGTAACTGACATGAAGCCTACTATACTAAAAAAAATACAAATTCATGCAAAGAAGAAAAAATGAAGAGAACATTGCAAAGAAAATATTAGATAAAAAGTCCCACAACTAGTAATTGAAAAGTAGATTATGAATATATGAGGCACGTGATTTAAGTTATTTTGGTGAAATAGATAGACTAGAAATTAGAAAGTGGATTCGGAATATTTAAAGCTTAGAATATGTGTAAGCAAGTGGCTTAAGCTGTTTAGGTGAAACAGATGACATCTTATTTTCTCTCAGTCATTTGATAACTTTGTTCGCCACATCAGAATCCCAAATTGGTGTTGCAGCTGGCTCTTCTTCTCCAACAATGGGGATCGGTGAAATCTTAGAAGTGGTGGACTTAAAAGATGGCGAGCCAGCTTTGCTTGCAAAAGCATTAGAGCTATATCCCCAATTGAGGCTATCTCATGAACAGCATCATCCTCGCCCAGTGATAGCTTTCTCTTACAGAGTGCTTTGTGATATATTTTTAATCATCCTGGCTTCCAAGACCCCATACACCATCACAACATCAGACAAATCAACCTTAGAACAAAACTTGGATGCTGCATCCTTTTTAGGGTTCGAAAAAGGTTTGATCGACACGGTTTGGGACAAAGTTTTCGGTATTGACATGTCTGATGATGTCACGGTGGTGGAAGAAGAAATTCAGGTCGTGAAGGCAGAGCTGGAGACACGTGACAGAGTGTTAGAGCAAGTTCGAAAGCAAAGAGTAGAAATCAAAGAGCGGCTTGCAGTGATGCGAAGAAATTTGGAGACGGTGCAGAGTGAGCTTGAAGCAATTGATTCTCAATTGTTGAGTTTGTTGGAAGGTCGCAAGAAATTAACCAGCAAGATGGCGGACTTTAGAGAAAAAATTAGTGTTAAGCACAGACCCTTTGGCATTTAGTCATCTTGTTTAATTATACTTTGTGCCATGCATGCACGTTATTTAACTCCTATATATCTTGCAAGAGACTCGAAAAGGGTAAACCTTAATGTATATGATATATAGATGTAGACCAATATCATTTCCTTCAATTTAGCTAAATAATAAGGACTTGAGAACTTTGATGTATGGATAAATTTGGCCTTGTATTTGATAGATGATGTTATGATCTCCAATAAAATAATATATCACAGTACAATGGAATAGCAAGTGTATTATTAATATCTAAATCAAATTTCAGTAACCACATATTGCATATGACAGTTTACTATCAAAATAGTAAATTAATGTCAAAAAAGGACTAACTAGCCTCTAAGAAAATTCATCATTCTACAATCATGCAAAAGAAAACTATGTAAAAGACTATCAGGTTTGTGCACCAATTAAATTCCCAGCCTACATGGAACATGGGTGTAAGGGAGATAATAGCTACAATGGAAACTTTAAATTTAATAACATTAATAATAATTATAATGCCTAAAGAAGATTTCCAACAAACTTCAAGTAGAACACAAACAACCAGCTCAAGTGCATGCATTTGGTCACTTGTGAAGAATTGACACCTCTACTGATTCCATGGTCAAATTACATTTATAATGCCCAAGCTTGGATCCTGCTCATCTAAACATGCCCATTACAAGACCAAGTTTTTCACTCAGATTCTTGACCACTTCAATTATAATCCCTAGAGCTACGAAAATCTTTCAACAGAGATATCTCATCTTCATCTACAAGGGAAACGAGGGCAACATAGAATGGTTCGCAAATAACATAGGCTTCATGTTCGAAACAGAGTCCCATTCAAGGCCCTTTTAGTCTTCATCAAAACATAGGCCCTTATTTTGAACTCATCGAGTGAAAGGGAAATTTAACACTGTGCAACTACTATGAGTTCCACCTTGGGGAGCTTCACAAGTGATGTGGAATTTATAAATTTAAAGGGTTCTCCCTCCTAATAGACTAGTCTTTTAAAATGGGCTCTCCTTTTAGACTTGTACTTGTTACATTGGTACTTTCATTGAGAGGCTGACATCATAAAAAGGGCTAGCCATGGAGGGTTCTAACTGGCAAAAGGTCGTGTGAAGTGTAGTGGAATGAAGCTCCACCGGGGACGTCAGCTCTTAATAGTGTGGCATTGTCACGAGTCCCACATCGAGGAACCTCACAAGTAGTGTGAGGTTTATAAATTCAAGAGACTCTCCCTCCTAATAGGCCAATCTTTTGAGATGGGTTCTCCCTTTGAACTTATATTCATTACATTGGTATTTTCATTGAGAGGCTAGTGTTAAGGAAAGGACTACTCACAAAGAATTCTGACCGGCAAGAGGCTGAGTGAAGTGCCATGGAGTGGAGCCATCGGAGACGTCGGTTCTTGATTGGGTGACATTGTCATAAGTCCCACATTGGGGAGCCTCACAAGTGGTGTGAGGTTATAAGTTTAAGGGGCTCTCTCTCCTAATAGATTAGTCTTTTAAGACAGGCTTTCCTTTTAGGCTTGTGCTCGTTACAGCAACCCCACATCAATGCTTTAAAGCTTGACTGGATGTTGAACTAGAAAAATCAACAGCTCTTGGTTTTGATGATTTAATTGATTAGATTGGCAGCCAAGCATGTGATGTACGTAATAATTAAATAAAAATTTAAAAAAATATTAAATGCATATATAAAATATATATATATATATATCAAAAATAAATTTATAGCATTTCTAGTTGTTAATAAAATAATTTATAACATGACTATAAATTAACAATATTATAAATTATAATTTTATAACTTATCAAATATAGGTAAATTTTGATTAAATTAGATATGAGTAGATTTAAAAGAATCTACATTTGCACATATAGCTGTCAACATCTATTGCAAAAATGGTCTCAAATCATATTATAAACATGTTAAGGGTCCAAAAATGAAGTTGGTTTTTAGTAGAGATCTAATTTTTTATTTTTTAATATTGTGTTTAGAACCATCCAATTTCCGGTTTGACTCTGGTTTTTGGCTTAATGGTGGCTTAATTCTAATCCATTTCGGCTTAACCATGAAAATATTTTTTAGTCCAAACCGAGTTATTACTAATTTCAAGTCAATAGTCTAAACGGTCCAACTATGTGGATTTTAAAACAATGCCTGCCCCAATTCCCGAATCTCACCATATTCCTTTTGGATGCATTGGAAACTGAAATGCAGCACTATGGAAAATCAATACCAGTTCTTTTAGTTCAAAATGAAGTATCCCCGCGTGGCCAATGGAGTCTTAGCATCTTCTGCTCCAATCCCCCACTTCCTGGATCTGGGTTCACCATACTCCTTCACCAACGTCACCACTCAAGACTTCAAGTTCACTTCTCTATTCTCTTCCTGGAAGCCATCCATGATGAATTATTAACTGATTTAGGTTTTAGGGTATACAAACCAATAGTATATATTATAAGTAATCACTCACATGGCATTACTGATTATTATACCAATCTCTTTTCTCAATTTCATATGTTGACATTAGACAATATAATATCCTATATAAAGTATTCACCCACATGACTCTATTGATTATAGTTCTAATTTGTTTCCCCATTTACATACAGTGTAGAGCGAAAGTGAGAATTTCTACAAAGTGATAAAGGATCATGTGGAAACTAATAGAAGACACAGCCAACAGACATGGCAGCCTAGAACTACTTCAGAAATCGTTCAGAATATGCAAGTGAGAAAATGGGTGTTTCCCCATTCTCAATTCCATGCTGTTGCTATTGCTCGATTCTCTCTGTCCAATGCATGCTGATCTAGAAGAACTACATAGAATTTTCTAGAAGGAAGAAGTGTTTGGACGTTGTCTTCATGTTGGTTCAGGTATTGAATGGATTGGAAAGATGCTTAAAATGTCTCTTGCTTACATTTGATGCTTCTAACTTCCACTTTTCTTATGCCAATGTCTCTCAATCTTATCAAAACTTCATCCACTTGTCTCACTTGCCTAAAGTGGTGCCTCATTTATCATGTTTTTCCTATTAACTTCCTTCCTTTTAGAAACTAGAGGTTAGAGCTGCATAAAGGACTGGACGGGATTGGATTTCAACCTAACCTGAAGTTTGGTCTTTTTCATGAAAAGAATTGAGTTAGGCAACCCGTAGTCCAATATGATCTAGTGATAACCCAGAGATTAACAAGACTGGGAGACTGATCCTGTAGTTCGGTACTCACTTAGCTTTTTTTAATCCTTTTTCTTATATGAGAAGAGATAATATATTTTAACCTAATAAACTCAATTAAGATAATAAAAACATTTATAATCATAATAAATTTATAATGATTTCTAATAGCAAGAAAAAAATATTTCAGTTACAGTTCAATTGCTAGGTATCTCTAGCCACTATTATTCTTAAAGGGATATGAAATCATGGTTCTAACTCCTTCAGAAACTTTTTAAAGCCTTCCTTCTCAACAAGCCTAAATGGCATCTCATCACATATGATGAACTCAACTAGAGCCTTACGACATCATTTCTGATTGAACATGTAAGGTACTAAGCTTCCCTCTTGCCCACTTGTAGTTTTGTGTGGATTCTTGAGACATTTTAGTACATGCCTCTTCAAGGATGTTAAACCATGCTTGCCTGGTTCACAAGCATAATCTAAATTACAGTTCTTACATGCAGCTCTAACTTCTCCATTTGTCTCCTTCAATGGTAACTTAGTAAAGTGTTCCCACACTTTTGATACCTTTCTTGCATATTTTTTCCCTCTTAATACTACCTTCTGTAGCTTCATTTTCAGTTATCGTTGTAAGAGGAGAAGGACATTCTATAGTAGTTAGGGGTTGAGGAGGAAGAGTAGGTGTCAAAGATGGTGTAGAAGAAGTTGAAGTCACATTTTCACCAGTAAAAGGAGACGATTGAGGTTGGTCAATGTTGGATGTTTGCTCAATATCTATGACTTCACAATGATAAAATACAAAATATTACCAATGAAATTACAATCATAATTAAATAAAAAACACAAGAAATAAAAAATTAAGAAGAATAATTGGTATGCATTTGTTAATCACATGAGGGCACCAAAATTAGTTCTCAATTATTATTCGACTTGAATAATGAGAATTAGAGCACCAAAATGAGAATTGCTGAGTTCAAAATTAGAGCACTGAATCCTCTATATATCAACGATCATGACTCTTGTTCTAAAAAACCAACACAACCACGTAGGAAACAAGAATTGTTGAGTTCAAAACTAAGTATAGGAAACAAGAATAAGAAACAATCAGGAAATCAAGTGAATTAAAAGCGACAAGAATTAAAAAAGGAAAGGCTAAAGTCCAAACCAAAATTTTCTCACCAAATCAAGAACAAGAATCAGAAATGAACATACCTGATGTGCTTGATAGTACAGCGTGCTCGACAGTGCAACGTGCTCTATAGTGAATCAAAGGTCAGGGGTGATGGTGAGCAAGGGCAGGTGATGGTGCAACGTCATTAATGCAATTGACGGCGGTGGCACACTGGAGGAGGGTAGGGTAGGCACTAGGGCCTCGTTCGTGTTTGTGAGAAACTAAGAATGAGAGGCTTGAGTACAGTCTAAGTGAACTAAGAATGTGAGTAAACTGAGGGAAAGGGGCCATCTGGCAGTCTAAGTGTAAGACTTATTAATTAATAATTCATAAATTAATTTTAATTATATTAAAACAATTATATATGATCAAATCGGACTACTTAGTCCAGATACTTGATCTCTAGTCTGGTCTTACCCAAAAAATTAGTCTTTTCTTTTTAGTCCTTTTAGTCCTACAAGACCAACGTTTTATAGGATAGGATAGGATTAGGTTTTCACAGGTCAAACCAGGTCGAACAAGACCACGAAACTTTTGCATAGCCCTGCTAGAGGTGGGCTTTGACCAAAAATTATATTTTAACCTAAACATAGTCATTCATTCAAAAAGGAGAAAATTTGTGCAATGAAAAGATGATTTCATTCCACACAAATTAATAAGTATATACTTCCTCCCATTTCTATTATAGGACACTTTCTTAAAAGATTTTTTTGATATTTAATATAAAGCACTTGATTGAGTATTAATTATATTTTTTAATATTACTCCTATTTAAACTCATTAACTATGCATGAGAGATAGAATGCAATGCAAATTTAAAACTTTTTTATTTAGGATAAAATCGAGAGTTTATTCTATTTTTAAACAAAGTTAATAATTTAATGACATCTCCTTGGTTAGAGCCAAGCTTGATGGGCCATCAGTTTAAGTCCATTTTTAATATTTAAATATTATAATTTATATTTTAAAAAAATATGAAATATTATAATTAAAAATTTTAATTTTTAAAAATTCAAAAAAATAATAAAAAGGGTTTATGGGCTCAATCTTGAGTCCTATAAATAAGGTTTGGGCTTCAGAAAATGATTAATTTTGGAACAACTGGGTTTATAGGCTTGAGCCTGCACGATTCCTGGCTCGATCTTTGGTTCCAGTGAGAAAATTAGAAATGTTTTCATAATAAAGACATAGGGAATACTCTCTCTGTCCTTATATATAAGAAGTTTTTTAGAACTTTTTCTTGTCCTTAAATATAAGAGATTGTTAGCATTTTTTTAATGAATGGATCATTATATCCTTATTAAATTGAAAAGAGAAAAAAATAAGTACTCTCATTAATTTACTTTAAAAAAATTTATTTTTTATTTACAATAATTAGGAATCAAAGTAAAATATTTTTGTGCTTTTAATTAAATAATTAATTTTTATTAATTTATATAATTTAATTAAAAATATTTTATACACAGAGACAGAGGGGATATTTTACATTTGCAGGTGAATCTCCTTTTAGATTAACTAAGCTTTGTCTAATTAATGCATTAAAAAAAGTGATGAAAGGACAACTTAGGCCCGCCCTGAGACAGAGTGAATGTTCTTTTGACAAATTGATTACTGAAACTTGAAAAGTTGCTTTAATGCTCGAAGGATAATTATTTTAAATTTACAGTCGAATGCTCTTTTGACACCATTATTAGTTCCAAGGCGCATCATCTCCATTGAATGAGCATATGAACCAATACTACTACTTCATTTCATCGCTAAATATTTCTCTCTTGAGAGCTTTTGCAGTTTGTGTTCTAAGTTTCTGGTATTTTTCATTCTTCCTTTAATCTAAGATTGTTCTTTCTTATAATTATTTGCTTCTTTTTTTTTTCAACCTCAACTCAATACATTTTCTTTTTTTAAGCAGAAACAGGAGATTTTCCTCTCATCAAAAGCATCTCCAAACCAGTTGCTTCGCACAAAGAGGTAATACCTTTTGCAATTGGTTTTTCGTTGTGTTCATATAGTGTGTGTGTGTGTGTGTGTCTTCTGCTTCAATGTTTCCTGGACTTTGTTTTGTTGTTCTTGACTTCCGCCGGTATTTGAGAGTTGAGGGGAAATATATTTAATTAAACTATAGACTAAAATATTTGGTGTTGCTAATTATATTACGATAAGCAGTTTGTTTATGATCAAGTCGATTTTTGAATAACTATAAATGTTTTAGACAGATAGCAATTTGTTTATGATCAAGTCGATTTTTGGATAACTATAAATGTTTTAAACAGATGTTAATGGAAATAGTAATTTTTTGAACAGATAATTATAAATTATACTCCCTCGATTAAAAAAATATAAAGCATTTTTAATTAAGTTAACTCTCTAATAATTAGTTAATTCTTTTTAAACCGATACAATCCTTCCATATTTTTCCTTTTTTAATAAAATATCTCATTTAGTGTTGGGAAAAACAATGTTTTGAAACCCGAACCAGACGTCAAATTGAAAAGAGCAATGGGTTGCGATTTTCATGAATCAACTGGTTAGACTAGTGGTTGAATTGGTGACATAAAAATTAAATAAAAATAATATTTATACACACAAATATATAAACAAAACATTAATTTATCAATGGTGTTTGGGATCTTGATGCCAAAGGCTAGACGCCTACATCGCTAGAGCTGGAGGTAGAGGTATGTCAGCACAAGTTTGCGATCTTAAAGCAAAATGCTGGAGCTGGAGGCACGCTATCATATCATAACTCACAAACTTTCAATCTCAATGCTAAAGGTTTGATCACTAGAGCTGGTTAGAGGTAGAAGCTGAAGGAGAGGTCAAAGATTGAGCTTAGGTCGTGGAAGACAAAATAGAGATGAGAGAAGAGAAGATAAAAAAGAACTAGATATTAGAAAAGAAAAAATGCAAATCTGAGCAACTCAGCCTAAATTTCTTATTTTTTTGGCTTTGAACCGAGTTGATCCGCTCTGGTTTTCGGGTCAAATTCAATTATCTCAAAACTAACTGGGTCAACCTAGTTCAAATGCTAGATTGATTCAATTGGTTGAACCAGGCTATGGCAAGCAGCGGGCAGACCATCTAGTTTGATTCGGGTTTCAAAACACTAGGAAAAAGTGCCAATATTTAGTACCCGACCATGCTTCAAATTAAGTTACCCCAATGCTCAATAAAAAAAAAAGGTGAATGGTTGAGTGTTTTTATCTTAAATATATTTTAAAAAAACATTAATTACACATTAAAAAAACTAAAAATCTTATATTTTTTAATATCTAATTGTAAAAAATACTTCATATTTTTAAATGGAAAGAGTTTTTGTTTTCTCATGGTTCTTGTGTATCTCCTTTTTTTTTTTAAGTAATCTCTTGTGTATCTCATTTAATATCTAAACCTTATGATAAAATTAAAAGTTTAAATGTAACTGACATAATATCTCATGTTAGATAAAATTAAGAGTTAAGAGTTATTTTTATCTTTTAACTTTATCCGAAGGGTCATTAGGGACCTTAAATTTAACTATAAATCAATTATATCCCTTAACGTTAAATATTCCATCATTCATTATTTTAACGTTAAATATACTTAACATTCGTTAGCTATTAATGGATCCCAATTTTTTTTAATGTTCCCTTAACTTTTATTTGAAGGGTCAGTGAACACCTTCAACTCAAATATTTTATAATAAAAAATATTAAAAAATATAATATGGGATCCACTAATGGTCAATTAACAATGAAAAATTGATAGGGTGGTAAAAGAAAAAATATTTAAAATTGAAGGATAAAATTAACTCATAGTTGAGTTTAAAGTCCCCAGTGACATATCTAAGGTGGACAAATTTAAATTTTAATTATTTTTTATTTTAGGAGTAAACTAAAATAATAAATAACATGTTAACGATCAATTCATAAAAATAATTATTTATGTAAAGGAATATAAAAAATAATAAAATTTAAATGTCTAAATCAAATATTAACAAAGAACATTTAATAAAATAGTCTTCGACTAAGGAAAAAAAAACAAAATAGTCACGGTACGTTTTAGCTTTGATAATACTCACATCGAAGAATTGTAATTAGACACTAGAAAATGCCCCACAAAAATGCGAAGAAAGAGTGTCACCCAAAAAAAAAAATGTAAGGAAAGAAATAATTATTCTTGTTGGTGGATATTCTGTGCAAAGGAACAAACTTTATGTTGGTTTACTTTTTGGACCACCTTTATTTTGTTGGGAGAATCACATTAAAGGCCCTAAAAAATACATTATTGCACTTTGAATCTAAAATAATTTGATATTGCATTGCAGAACTTGAGTCTTTTATTGCAATTTTTTTTAGATCAAAAATATAATTTTATCGTTTGTTTGATTTGAATTCAGAAAACCTACGGGAACCCTAGAAGCACAACACAACACTCACTATACAACAGACAATACTCATATGTATTCAACTGAAAGTCTATGCTTTTTCAGTATTTATGTAGCCTAGGCTCAACAAAATAGATAAGTTAAGTAGACCATGCACAACATAACATATACTATGAATAAGACAATGCTCATGTATAATCAACTAAAAGTTCATGTCTTTTCAATATTTTAGTAGCTTAGACTCAACAAAATGGACAAGTTAGGCAGACCATGCAGAACACAACATCCACTATGCCCAAGACAATGCTCACATATGCTCAATAGAAAGTTCATGCCTTTTCAGTATTTTAGTAACTTAGGCTCAACAAAATGGACAAGTTAAATAGACCATGTACAATACAATATCCACTAAAGTCTATGCATAGGCATGGACTTTCAGTTGAACATATGTGAGCATTGTCTTATATATAGTGGATATTGTGTTGTGCTTTGAGGGTTTGTGTAAGTTTTTTAAATTCAAATTAAATAAAGGATAAAATTATATTTTTAGTCTTAAGAAAAATTGCAATAAGAACTCCAAGACCTACAATGTAATATCAAATTATTTTAGGCTCAAAGTGTAATAATGTATTTTTTTAGGGCCCCTAGTGTGATTCTCTCTATTTTGTTTTACTTAACCCTGATTTAAAATAGAAAAAAGTTATTTTTTTTAGTTTTTAAACTGTTGATTGAGTTATAATTCAATCATTCGACTCGATATGAATAGATTCTTAAATTATTAATTTATTTATAATTTAATTTTTAAATTTTTTTTTATTTTTTATAAGTTGACCCCTTTCCTTCACAACCTCTTATTGAGTCATCCAACATGTCAATTAACGTTACTAGCGCCGTTAAATGGAGATGATTTGGCCTACATGTAGGATAATGATTCAAAGAAAGTTTAAGCGTTTAATTAAGCAGGGAGGGTTCAACCAAATTTAAAAAAAGAAAAAAGAAAGGACTTGCAGAGTGGACGAAGTTCAATAACGAGCAGGAATGTCACAAAGGAAGTTGCGACTCTGCAAGGAAGAATATATTAACTAACTTGCAACTTCCCTACTCTATACTTAGATACACCCCTTGAGAAGCCATTGCTGATTCTTCTTCATCGTAAGCCTATGTCACCAATGAAAAATAAATATTGAAGAAAGACGCGAAATGCGTTACGTTAGAAAGGATGAACAAATAAATATTGAGGAAAAGTAAGAGAAGTTCCCCCGTTTAGTTTTAGAAAACCAAAAAATGAAGAAAGAAGAAAGAACTCTACCTTGCTTCCCTTTCTTCTGTGTTACGTTCCAAGAGAGCTTGTCCCACAGGTGAGTTTCAAATCGACTAACCCATCTATGTCTGATTGATAACCACACATGGAAGGCGTCAGCCTTGGGTCTCTCTTTTATGTTGTTGGAATTATTTTAGAAATTGCATAAGCAATATATTATTATCAACAATGACAAAAATAGGCAAAGTATATGAACACTCTGTTTTCCTTTGCTCTTTGTTACTGATAACAGAAGTGTATGTATAACGATTTGGATATTAATTTCATTGCTATTTATGATTTGCATTAAATAATTTACAAAATGAATTTGATTCAATAGTCACAGGAACAACTAGCAAAGTTTTGCGGTAGTCCAGGGATTTGCATCATCGCATGCAAGCCCAGGGATGGTAGGTTCTCTGTCGGAGGAAAAAGTCATTAGAAAGAATAACTGTGCAGATTGATATCTCCTTTTATAATGATCCCATGATCTGTTCGCAGTGGAGGAAAAGGAAGAATTCTCGCAATCCGGATTTCGCCATCGAACTGCCTCAGATCTGCTCTGATATGAGTTAAATCGGTGGAAAGAAATGGCATTTGCAATAGCAGGACCATCATCAATGTAATTAACTCTTCATTAAACACCCTTGAGCTGCTATGCAAGGTCGGATATGTAATCTGGTTGCACATCAGAAGCATTTTGGGTGGGTCTCAAGAAGTTAATATCTGCAAACCATCTCCTCCTCCCTCACCGGATCATATTAGCTGTCCTACACTCTCAATAGCTATTTTATGGAGACTAGGACAGCTGTCTTTTTTCCTTCTTCATTTTATTTCCTCTTATATGTTTGACATTTTGTAATTGGTCTTTTATAAAAAAAAATAATATATTTTTTCATATCATCTTTCATTAAGTTAATATTTATTTTTTACTAAATAAATTTATTTTATTAATTACAAAGACAACTTATTCTATTTTTTTAATTTCATATATAATTATAATACTTAATTAATTTTTTTAAACCATGTAAATTAATTATTTTTTTTAATATTACTCTTTTTATTATATTCTCTCTTTTTAATATTATTTCATAAAAAAGTATTAAATGAAGATCATTTTTAAAAAATTTTATTTATATTTTAAAAAATAAAGTTGTAAAATATATTTAATAAGCTTTATTGATATATATAATTTTATTTAACAATATTTTATAATTTAAAATAAAATTAATATACTTTTCGTCCTCAATGTAAGAGTTTGCTGGGAGATTATTTTGGTCCTAAAATTTCACTCCTTTAATTTGTCTCTTATATTTATTATTTTTTCCAAATACCTTATAATTAGCTTCTTATATGATATATAAACTTTGTTGATAATATTTTAATGCAAACGATCAACAGTAGGGATATTTTATTTACAGATAACTAACTAATATAATTTTATTAATATGTTTGAATTAATTAACTAACTCCTATATTTAGATGGGAGTGAGTAATATACTAATAATTCTCCTAACTTAATTTATCACCCGTCTAAGTAATTTGGCTATAATTATGATGGTGATGCTGTTATTTCATTTCACTTTCCAACAAAAAAAAGTGGGCACTGTACTCTTTTGCATGATATATTGTTTTTCATTTATATTATAGTTCTAATAATTAACCTTTAAATTAGACCGAATCAATATAACTAGTTCGATTTTCAGTAGCGATACAGGGAATCAAACTTTGCAGGAAAAAAAACAGCTGCAGCGTGCCCTGCATTATAGTCTACACGGCTTTAATTTGTCCGTATGATGTGACGGAAGATCAATTATGATGTGAGGACCCTTTTTGAAAATCTCTCTTAAATTATGTGGCTCTCTCATTTTTCTTCTTATCATCTTCATCATTATGTTGGACTGTAATCTGCACAGCTTCCACTTAATTTTAGTGCTTCTCACTCAATTATTGTTCTGCTTCTTCTAACCAGCCTGCTGCTCTAACAAATCAGGATATGTTTGAAATTATTTTTATTTTATTATTATAAAAATTATTATTTTATAAAACATATTTTGAGAATAAAAAATAATAAAAATAAGTATTTTTTATTTTTTTTTCAGAATAATAATCCCATAACACCTAAAATATATTTCTGTTTTTTATTCTTCAAAATAATATTTTTTTGGCTTCAAAATACTTTTTTAAAATGAAAAATAAAAAATTATTTTTAGAACAGGTTGGCAAAGGGACCAATTCCTTCCCATTTTTGTTCCTGCTCTCTCTCTCTCTCTCTCTCTACACACACGTCTCTCTGTTACTGATTATTATTAGGTTCACGAATCTCATATATGTCTGATCTCCAAACATAAAATAATTTTCCCATCAATGATAGTGGAGAGAGACGGAGAAATTTTTAAACAAACATAGTGTACTATTTTATCCATAATACATCTAATAAAATTAGATCAATTCAATTAAAAAATTATGTATCATTATTTTTAATGAATTTATTTTTATAATAACATGCCTATTTAATTTCTTACATTTTCTATCTCTACTATCATTAATATCAGAATCAATTTAGATTTAATACCATTTAAATATCATATTTTTATTGGATGAATTATAAATAACATGATGCATCGAGTTTATCTAAAAAAATTTTAAGAGAGAAGACAAGAAATTAAAAATAAAATCACTTAATATAATAATATATAAAATTTTATTTAATTAAATTAATATGATTTTATTAGATGAAATATAGATGATATGGCATGCTGAGTTATTTTACCCGTTGATAAAAAAAAAAAGAAGAAGAAGAAGAAGAAGTTAATTTTACCCTGACTAAAGGTGACAAAAAGATATGGCTACATATGCGTTAATTATGATATGAGGCTTTTTGAAAATCTCTCCTCAACTAAATAATGCCTCTTTTTTTCCCCCCTTTTTTTGTTTGTCGCGTTGTGTGTGTTTATGTATCTTGATGAAAAGTTATCACTTAATATAATGTAACTCATATTGGATTAATGTATTTAATACATAGTCTATTTTTAATAGGTCATAGCACATTATAATTATTTTTTTAAGTGAATTTCACTGGTTTTAGAGTGAATAAAATATGATTACAATAACTAAATAAAAATAACAGAGGGGATTTTTGTATTTGTTATTTGTGCTTTGAAAGATCTTTTCTAGAATAAGAGCATATACAATAAAACATGAAATTTAGAGAACTTAATATAATATACAATGAAGTAATTAAAGGAAAAAAGAAATGAAAGCAATACTGCATATGAAACTCACAAAATGATAAATCTCATCCTTGTTTCTTTTTTTCTTTAATTAAAAAAACATAATTTAAATAGTCTTGATTATTCTCAGAAAAAAGGAAAACTCTTGATTAATAAATTATAACATTAAACCATGTTGTGAGTCCTAAAAAAGCATAATTGATTAAGTTGTTGCAAGTTCTCCATTACTAATTTTCACTTAACTCCAACCTCAAGGTAATCAAGAGACTAATTCAAAAACATTACCAAGTTTATAAATTTTATAAAGTAGGATTCCAAGTTTTCAAATTTTAAAACACTTTAATATATTTTCATTAATTTAAAAATCAGAGTAAAAAGTGTATGTGCAAACATGAGATCTTAAATAATTCAAAGCATTTGCAATAAGGTTGAAAACCAAAAATAGTGCAGTGAAAAACAAAGGCGTGTCACAACATGTTTGTTTCTATGTCACGTGCCACGACGCATTTTATATTTTTGACAGCATTGTTGCTGTCATTTACCAGCAACTGGAGTGAACTTTTGATGCGTCCAATTTCTCCATTTGATGTCCGATTGAAGCAATCTAGATGTCTATAGAGAAGTTTCTTCTAGCTCTAGCTAATGATACTAGTTTCATGATCAAATTATTTCTCAATAAAAAATTGAACATCCATTTCTCAACTAACACCTTTTCGCAATTTAAACATATATTGGGTGTCCTAATTTTATTCCAACTGCCAAAAGCATAAAATACATGATAGACTACATTCAATAAACTATAACGGACCCATACAATATACCATATCATAAAATTAACACAACCAATACATTTTCAACGCTTAACCCCTTAATTGCAAAAATAGAAAGGGGAGCCACAAATTCGTAAATCATCATATCATTCAACAATAATTATATTTTTACTTACTTCTTACTTGCACTAGTATTTTAACCTTGATTTAGATATCACAAGCAATGCATATAAATCCTAAGGCCCCAAAACACACAATTTAATTTAACATTCTCATAGTACAAGTAAACCAAGAACAAGTACTTTCCTAGTTAGTAATATTATGTAAATTATACACAAAATAATCAAAATAAAAGTGAGGCCTACAGATAGGATAGTAATCCTATGTCTCATATTGTTTCCCTCGATCTTGTGCCAATGAGTTAGCTCTTGTAATATTAAAGAGAGAGGGGTGAGAACAACCATCCAATAACCAAGGTATGTCTAACTTATACTAATGTATATCAATTAATTTAAATGCAAGAAGTAATTTATCATTTCACTCATGTTATTCACATTCAAATTGTATTTTCACGAGTTACAATATCATCTTCTCGAATTCACAATATTCATTTTCACAAATGGCAATATAAATTTCATAATTATGATATTAACCTCATGTTATCGCATGTTATCAAAAAAGGAATACAACATAAACAACCATGTATCATTTTATCACATATGTATGATTACACCTTCCTTATATCCTTCTTATGCTTTCGACGCAAAATTATGGGTTATTACAAATTAAGATTGTCCATGTCATGAGACTACCTTGGCCATTCACACATGAGAAGCTACTTGACCAAAGTTCAAGTCCCTTATTACATAATGGGACAGTTCCTTATCAAACAAGTAGGATAATAAGAGTAATAATATCCAAGAAAACCATCAAACTCCAATAGTAGCCTTACCATATGAATTTTAAACTCACCACTCCTCTTCCTATGTGAACTCTCGCCTCTCATGATTAAGCAATGCATAAAATGCAATATTCTTTAGCAAGCAAAATACTCAATTTACAAGCATACTCAATTATCATTGTACTCACATCACATATGATTATCATATAACGCATGACAAAAAATCATTGTACTTCATATCATATTACTTCATTGAACTCCACAAAGACAACATCTCATTGAACTATACTTACAAACTTTCATTGAACTTCACATTTCACACATTCATCAAACTCCCCTTTACACACATTAATTGAACTTCACATTACAAATGTTTATTTTAAAACTTTCCCTTGTTATCAGAGGGAAAATATAATCTCATATGCCACACTTGCATTTTAAATAATTTTACACATGTCAATTATATTGTATAAATCAATAAATTAATTAACACACAAAAGCATAAGAGAGATTTTCCCCGATTACCTCAGACCTTTAAGAGATTAAAGGTTTACCTTTCAAATACATGCTTTCAAAGCTTTACAAAGCTTGAATGGTGCCAATAGATAATTAGTCTATAATAAATCATATCACAATTGTCAATATCCTCTTTTAGGATAATTTTCAATACTTACTCAACACTTTTAAATTTTTAAAATCATAACTCTTTCATTTTTAATCACACCCATTGAGTTCACTAACTCCCATTAGGTTAATTACATTAACTTCATTGAACACCCAATCAAATATTAATGGAGCCACATTACTCTATCTACCTCATTTATAGAGGATTTTTGTGTACTTATGTCTCCCAACTATAAAAAATGCATAAAGCCATAAATGCTAGGCTGAAATAACCTAAACAATTCCCATGGATTCTATTTAAGTCAATGGGTTTAGATCCATAGCCTTTATGGACTAAAAATTATCTTTTCTAACAAACCCTAACTCTCAAACTCAAGAAAACACAAGAGGAGTGGAGGACTTAGGAGATTAACCTTTGATGTTTAAAAGCTTTAAAATACTCCTAATGTTCCAATCCTTCAAGACCTAGCAAAGCTCCCTTGGTATTCTCCTTCCTTCTCACTCAACTCTCCTTCTTTTTCCTCTTCTTTTCATATCAGACTTGTGTTTGAAAAACTTAAAAAATTTGATCATGGGCCATGACATGTGGTACAGACAAACTTTCCTTGCTTTCTAGTGGCTCATGCACCATTGCATGTAGCATAGAGCCATTTCTCCTTATCTTTCTCACTTTTTGACATCCTAGTGGCCTGACTTTGCTCCAAACTCAATCTTAGGGCTGAAATCACAACCCAAAACATCTGTTAGTTCTTTGTAACTATACATCACATCAATTTACTTAATTAACCTTATTTACTTAGCTAATTAGAAGTTAAATTTTCCTGAATGTTGCAGTTGTTGATTACCACTAAACATGCCTTCCCTTCCTATTACTCCATCATTACCTTATGCATTATCCAACTCTAACATGGTTACCATGCCTCTGAAAGGCAATGCAAAATCACAATTAGCCAATTCCATAAAATAGAGCTAATAGGCATATCATGTTAATATTCTGAACAATAATTGAACAAAGTATTTCAGTTGATTGTCATAAATTTATAACATAATAATTAATTTTTGAATCTACTTAGGTCAAATTCAACTAATCCACAATACTAGATAAATGATAGAAAAGGAGATGAGATTTATATAAAAGGTACTAGTTACCAAATGTACAATTATTGATAATTATATAACGTGTAGCAATTGATATGAAACTAATTTGAAATCAACCATTGAAGCTCATAAAATATAAAGCTTGTTATGATTTGAAGATCGCTTATAATAATGTAGCACTTTTTTAAAAAAGTAACTAGCAAGATTTTTATCCATGCTCTAAACGCACAATAAATTATTTTTAAATAACAACTAGTTAGTTTTCATAATTTATGATTTTTATTCATGCTAAAAATATAAACATCTTATTTATTTATTTATGAACTTATTATTAATAAAAAATTAAAGATAATTTGGAAACTACATAACTAAAAAATACGTTACTATAAAGTCATAAAAATACAATATAAAAATGTTAACATTATTTTATCATTAAAAATAGAATATAACATATGTTAATTTTTTAAAATGATATCATAAATAAAGATTTTATTAAATTTTAATAGTCACAATCAGATATGCATTAATTTTGTTAAACAAAATGGAGAAAGATTATGAATATAAAAAATGTAAAAAAAACATTGCATTTTGTTTAAAAAAAGGTCATTAATAAAATTTACTATTCATTGGATAAACATATGATAAGTTATTTTAAGGGTTAATAAGCATCCTAAACCCTAAACTATTATGCGAATAGCATTTTGAACCTTGAATTTAAAAAACCCCAACTTCTAAATTTCAAACACCGGAAATTTTGCTGTTAAGTTGGAGAAAACGACAATTACTTTTATAGTTATAGGCCTCTATCACACACTGATGTAACACTTATCTTAACTCTTAAACTTAACAGCAGGGTCTTAGGTATTTAAAATTTAAAAGTTGATAGGAGTTTTTACATAGTTTAAGAGTTCAGGATCTAAAATATTTTCATATAATTGTTTAGGGTTTAGGATGTTAATTAACCTTTATTTTAATAACTTGTTATTTGGTGCCTGCAGGAGTTATATCTAGTGAAAGGGCTCGATTAAGATTTGAATCGTATATTTAACGTCACACTATATTTTGAACATGATTACTCAAATAAAAGGACAACTATCAGCCATCAAGGAAAAAAAAAACAATTTTTTATTTTTTATTTTTTAACAAAACAAAGAGAGCGTGGCTGTTGAAGAATCTGGAAACGAATACAGAGCTAGAGAATTATATGAATGTATTTAAAAAAAATGGAAATGGAAGAGGCGGCCTATTCAATTTACCGGAAAATTGGAGAATTAAAGCACCAACAATGTTGAACAAACCGTAGGGTTGGGATTTATAAATACGTACAAGGGCATAAAAAGAATTATACTATAAAAACAAGTCATAAATTATATTTTATTATTAAATAAATAGTGATTTTATTAGATGAAATATAGATAAGGTGGCATGCTGAGTTAATTTTACTCGTTGATTAAAACAAAAAAAAAAAGTTAATTTTACCCAGACTAAAGGTGACAAAAAGATGTGGCCTACATATGCGTTAATCATGATATGATGTTGCTTTTTGAAAATCTCTCCTCAATTGTATGGCTCTCTCATTTTTCGTCTTATCATCTTCATCATTGTGCTGGATTGTAATCTACACAGCTTCTTCTCAACTTTGGTGCTTCTCACTTAATTATTGTTCTGCTTCTTCTGATCAAGCTAAGCATACTACTCTAGCAGGTTAGTCTCCATTTCTTCTCCCCCCCCCCCCTCTCTCTCTCTCTACTCACACGCACACATGTCTCTCTATTCCTGATGATTCTTCTCAGGCTCATGAATCTCATATATGTCATATCTCCATTTTTTCCAGACACTCCTCCTTCAAGCCGTTTCAGGTAATTTTCCATCTTTCTTTAATTTCTTTCCCACCCAAGACAAAGTTCATTAATTACTGCCTTTCAATTTTAGATTTTTTTTGTCCTTGCTAATTTAATGTTTAGATATGCTCCCTCTATACTATATGTAAGTCATTTTAAATTATTCTTAAAATTTAAAAAATATTCTAATTTTATTCTTATTAAAGAGAGAGAAATAAAATTGAAAAATATTAATTAATAATTTTTTTATATTATTTATATTAGGGACTAATAAATTATTTTAAAAGACGTCCTATAATATATTGATAGGAAGGTGATCAACTGCTTATGTCATAAAAGATCTGAATTGTATAAATCTTATTTAGTACTCAAACGTGCAAATAATATGTTGCCAAAATTTATTTCAAGATTTTTTTTTCATAAAAAAATCAATTAGTTGAAAACAAAATGATGTGGGATTTGTGTCAGGAATTTGATAAAAGCTTGGATATTGATCAGATAATATCTTAAATGTTGGACTCTTTGTTTATTTCGAAGTATTGGACTTTTTGTTTGTGTCCTTGGATTTGTTGATTTCTAGTTATAGTGTGTTGGTTTTGTCTTGGCACAATCTTTTAACTGAGTCACTTTTGTTTTTTTGGTATTCAGACTGAGTCACTTTTTGTCTAGCTTTGTTGTTTTCTTTTCGGTATAATATATCACTTGACTGGAGCATTTTTTAAATATATAATGTATTAGCTTTTAATAATAAATAAAATTGTCTTTTCATTAAAAAAATAAGATAATATCTTAAGATCTTGGACTTGGGCTTGGGCCTCAAATTAACTAGATTAGCATTAGACGGAGGAGTAACAATGATTCTGATACCATATATTATAATTATACTTTTTTAAAAAAAACACAATATATAATGACAATAATTTTTTAATTATGAATAATAGCGATGGTAATTAAATTTATAAAATAACACTAGTTGCCTTGGTAACAGAAAATCCAACTTCACAATTAGTAGAGAGGTGTTCAATTATTTCAAACTTTATTTTTTTTACTTTTCAACCTCCAGCTTTTTTATTTTGAGTTAAAGGGATTATAAGTGAAATTGAACTTGCCACCTCAACCACTTGCACGGGAGCTTGTATGTCATTAGACTGCAAAGTCAATCGCTCAACCTTTGGCTTTGGGTTATCAGTCATTAATAGCTTTTAGTTTTTTTTTTTTTTGCCATGGTCTTTATTTTTCCTTGCCATCATGAGTTGCCTCTTTCGTTCTTGGAGTTTCCCTCAATTATTATTGTTTTTTTGGCTTTGAATAATATTCTATGTTCACTTCAATTCTAAACAATATTGTTCTTTTGAAAATAAAATTACTCAATAATTATTTTATTAGTGGCCCAAACAATTAACATCTGAGATCCATATCTATACCCGCAACTTTTGTTCATAATTGTTTTTAATATCAGATGGCATTTTTTGAGGTGGAAAAAAATATCTGGTCACAATCATCTTTTATTTTGGGTTAAATGGTAACATGGCCTTAGACTATAGGCTTGGATTTGAACCCAATAACTAGTATATGTTACGTTTTGAATTTTGAACAATTAAACCTTGAGACAAACCAACCTTTACAAATAATTTTAAGCAAACACCCATTATGTGTGGGCCTACAAATTCTCTCTCTCCCTCTTCCTTTTGGCCTCTCTCCTCCCTCCCTCTCTTCATCTCTCTCTCCTCGTGCTCTACTCCTTCTTTAGAAAGTATTATGGATTCTTTGAGACCATTGATCAAACCTTGTACACCTTAACTTGGTTGTCCACCATTAACAGTAGGGGAAGAAGGAAGAAGGAGTGCTCAACCTAGTGTCTTGTGTTGTTTTGGGATGAAGCATAAGGGGAAGATGAGGTATCAGGAGTAGTACTCAATAGACCTTAACAGCCCCATTGGTGTCTAAGCCTTGTCTCCGAGAGTGTCTCCTAGAACTTGTCACAACATAAGAGAAGGCACATCTAGCATGTTTCCTCGTGTGCCTCCAACAATCACCCTTGGAAATCTAACCTTAACCCTCCTCCTCTACTTATCTTCCCTTATTTTGTCTCGCCGTATGACTCTCGATGGAAATCTGATTATGCTAGCTAGCAGAGCTGTGACAGAAATAACAAGCTCTTTTATAGTACATCGTAGCTCGGCCTTACCTTCGGTATCGACAATTCTAAGACCAATTCAGGATTCCCTAGAAGAATGAGTTTGTCATTCAAGAAGAAGACGAGATTCTAGATTTTCTCCATTGATTAAGCCTAACCTTTCCATTGCATCGTGATCTACCATTAACGGTTTATGGTCGTTCATCAAAGCCTGCCAAGTGCTCGAGAAAACTTCAAATTCTTAAGAAGAGGCTCGGTTGAGGCTGGCGAGAGGAAAAAGGAGTTGAGTGAGAGGAGAGAGAGAGAGAGAGAGATAAAGAGAGAGGGAGGAGTAGAGTTAGTAACTCAAGCCAAGCCCGACAGGCCAGCTCGAAAAAATTTAGAGTCAGGCTTAGAAAAAAGATGATTTTTTTATGTTCGAGTTAGAGTCGGGAATAAGGATAGAGTTTAGAGGCCTTATTTAAATAAGGATTTCGGCTTTGAAAATTAAATTTTGTTTAAAATAACCGGACTTGAGGGCCTGACCTTAATAAGCTTTGTAAAAAAGGGCTCAGGCCCGAGCAACCTTTCAAGCTTGGTTATATTTTTTTTTTTGTGGAACATGCGTTTAGAAGCCAAGAAAGACCTGTTGAACGCCTAAACCATGAACCCTAATTAAACCATGTCTTGGACTCAACTTTATAGTGTAAGTTCTTATTTATCCAATGCACATTTTCTCATTATTGTTGGTTTATAATTCCTTGTTTGATACTTTTCATTTTATTGTTTAAATGCAGGATTTTCTTAATTTCAAGAATAAGGATATTTCTTCCATTGAGAAATCTGAACTGGATTATTATTTGAAAGAAGCTTCTCTTGATGGTCACCAATTTTCAGAGTTGGATGTGCTACATTGGTGAAAGACTAATCAACAATGATTTTTCAATCTTTTGAAGATGGTATGCAATATTTGAAGAATTTCAATCATTATGCTAGCTAGTGAATCGAATTTTATTATAGGCTTTTAATGCTTAATTCTATTTTAATTTTTTCAAAACAGGGCTTGTGGGCCTAGCCTTAAGCCCTTCAAATAAGGGCTAGGCCTCAGAAAAGTGGTGAAAAATGAAAAACCGAACTTAAAGGTTCAAGCCCTTAGGTCAGGCTTGCTTGTTTTCCAACTCTAATTTGGACTAGCCTAAATAAGCCTAAAAAAATTTAGGCCAAGCTTGATCGGGTTCGGGTTTGGCTTAAATACCTGAATAATTTTTTTATTTTCAAAAAATATATAAAATATAAAAAAATATTAATTAATTCTTTACGTTTTAGGTTATTTTATATTAAAATACCATATATTTGAGTCTTATATATCATTTAAGTATCAAAAAATATATTTTAAAAATAAAATTTAGATATTTAAGCCACCCGAAGGAATTAGAGCCGGGCTTGGCTGTTCGTTCTTTTTAGGGGGACTGGCCCTGTTTAGCCCAAATAGGCTAGACTTGCTTGAATTTTCAACTCTAGGGAGGAGAGAGGTAGAGAAGGAGAAAGAGAATTTCTAAACCCACATGTAACATACATTTGCTTAAAATTAATGATAGGGATGAAATTATTTCAAATTTAATTGTTTAGGATTCAAATCACAATTGAGCCAATTGTTAGGATCTATAGTGCTATTTAATCCTTTTATTTTTTTATAATAATTAAGGTTATTTTTTAAAATTTAATAAAAAAAGAATAGTTCTATGAAAAAAAGAACAAATTAGAATTAAAAGTCAACAAAACTTTAGCTAGGAAAGAAGAAATAAAAAGGGGGAAATGACATACAAAATCCCCTTAAAATTTGTAAATGATAATGAGGTCTCACAAAATATCATAATGCTTTTTAAGTCCCAAAGGGACCTTTTTGATATTAATGATTTTTAATAAAATGACTAAAATACCCTTAGTTTAAAATAAAATAAAAAGTAACAACTCTAACAAAAAAAAAGTAAATATTGGTGATTACTTTTCTTCTAGTAATGACTAGAGAACAAGCAATTACAACTTTATTTGTGAAAATTTTTAATTCATTAAAGTCTAGGTGTTGTAAATATCTGTGATTACTTTAGTTAAATAATGACTATTTTTTTCTAAAAATAACTAAAACAAAACAAGAAATTACAACTTTCATCGTGCAAATTTTTTATTAACTGAAATCCAAGTGTTATAAATATATGTGACTATTTTAGTTTAAACAATAAGTAAATTTCTTCTAGTAATTACTAATTGATCAAACAATTACAACTTTTCATGTGCAAAATTTTGATTTATTGAAGTCCAAATTTTGTAAATATCTGTGATTACTTTTATTTAAACAATAACTGTTTTCTTTTGACAATGACTAAAATGGAATAAGGAATTATTACTTTAGTTTAAACTGGGATAGTTTAGTCATTTTCATATTTCAAGAAGATTTTTCTATCATTTTCCCTATTAAAAAAGTAAAAAAGGACATTTTATATATACTTTGTTCATTTGATTCTACAAAATAAAAATGAAAATTTTAAAAAAAATTGTGATTGGTAATTTCACTATCTCTGTACCTCATATTTGTTAGGCATTGAAGTTTATCTTTTATTAATGCAGTTTGTGTGTGGTGATTTCTTGATGTTGATGGCAATGGCAGATTGGGCTTCACTGGTGTTTCCATTCTCCAATTTCTTTGCTTCTAAATAGTTAAATTTCATGCCATTTTGAGGTAAAGTGATCTTCTTTCTTTATATAATCATTTATTCGATTTCAAATATTAAATTGCATATTAGGTCCCATTTTTTTAAAAAGTAACAACTATTTGTTTTAATTTAATGGTAGGGGCAAAATTATATTAAGTTTAATTGTTTAGAGTTCATAATATACCAGTATGAGTTTAAGGTTTAAATCACCCTTGACCTATATAATTTAGAATCCAAATTGTATATTAAACTTTTTTTTGTAAATAAAAAAGTCTAGGTAAGTTGGGTTTTGAGGGCTCATTAGAGCCAGGGTATGCACCTCAAGGCTTATAAAGAACATTTATAAAAATACTTACAAATCACCCACCAACAAAATCTTTACATTAAGAGTGAGATTTGATCTCATAACTTTATGAATTAGGAGTCAAATCCTCATAAATGAGACCAATCTCTGTTGGCTTTGTGTATATTTATTTTATTAGAATAGTGGTCCTATTAGCTAACCATATAATAGTGGTCTTATTATTAGAGAGCTTGTAAATGGGCCAGTTTAGCCCATATGGGTCAATAGGCTCAAATCCAAATGTCCAATCACCTTAAAATTAATTTATTCTTCAAGCTCTGCCTTTATTGATTTGGCTCTAGATAATTCCCAAAAGTATTTTTATTTATTTTAATTTTAATTTTTTTTAATTTTAAATATTTAATTTTTCCATTATAAAATTACATATTGATTTTTAAAAATTCAAATTATAATATTCAAAAATTAAATTAAAAATAAGTAATGTAAATCCTAATTTAAATTACAAACACATATTCTAAAGTCTAAATATAATCTAAAATTTAAAATATCTTATTTTTAATTTTAAAAATAAATATGAGCTTAAATGAATAGCCCAAACCTAAGTCCATTTTTTCAAGACTTAAATGTGCTTGGCTCAAAAATCTTTTTATATAAGCATAGGCACTAAAAAAAAGGGTTTAAACAGGATATATTTAAGCTATCATGAAAAAAGAAAACAAAAGAGAGTAATCAAATGATTTATTTTTTTAATATATATTTATTAATATTAGTATGATGTTATAGCAAATAAACAGTAGCTAACAATAAACAGTAAAGTCTGGCAAAAAAAAAAAACAATAAACAGTAAGGGCTCTATATATGACCATATGCAAAGTAATTTTTCCTATCTTTTTAATTCTGCTATAAATCCTGTTCCCAGCGGTGGCTATCTATAATTGCTTTGTTCATCATATTTAACATCCCCTGAAAGTTAAGAATGGAAAAATTAAGGGGTTGTTTGATTTTATTCCCATTTTTTATTTTTAAAAATTATTTTATAAGCTATTTTTTAAAAAAATATTTTTCAAAATAAAAAAATATGTTTGGTTATGTTAATTTGAAAACAATTTAAAGTTGAATCAGGTATATTAATGGTCGCTGGTGATTAATGATATTGATAGAGATCTAAATATTATGTTTTTTTTATTTATTAAATAGTTTAAAATAGATTTTGGCCCCCTCATTCGTTGTTTCATTTTCAAGTTGCCCTCAACCATTAAGCTCTAGATATCTCCATAATAGGTGGCCATTGTTGATGATAATTTAGAATAATCAAATGCAGTGCGTTTTAAAAAAACGGAAATAGTTTTAATATTATTTTTCTATTATTAAAAATAATAATGAGAAAAATGTTGAAAATATTTAGGTCCAAAATACTTATTCAAACAAGATTTTTATTTTTTATAATAATTTTTAAAAATAAAAATTAAACATGCCATAATTATTTCATTACCTCATATGATCTTCTGATTGAGCTTAGCGGTTAATTTGTTTTTTTGATGTCTTAGTTTTCATGTCTCGTTTCAAATTTGTCTTGTCTTCGTTAATTGTTCTTTTTCTGCCGCATAATGCTAAAGGGGGGAAAAAAGATGAAAACGAGACTTCTTTGTGGAAGCTTCGAAGGCATCTTTAAACAAAGTTGAAATATCCAAATCCAAAATTGTGGTAAGTGTACAGTTTGAATTACTATGTTTGTGTTTTAAATGTCATTTCTCATTTTTATTACATTTAGTTTACAATTTCAACTTCTTAACTTATAGGGCCTGTTTGCTTTTCACTGCTTTTGTGAGGGAATGAGAATGATGATTGAAGTGGGATGTGAATGGGTTTCGATGAAATGAATAAAATTATATTTGATATATTATGAAAAGAAATGAACATTTAATTACATGTGGTTGGACAATAATACCATTGATATATATATATATATATATATATGTATGCATGCATGCATGCATGTATTAAAAAATATTAATTAATTAATTAATTATCAGAAGAGTTTCACATTTATTCAAGAAAAGTGTGAAGTATTCAATTTTTAATTTCTTTGGTTTATTTTATTATAAAAAATCAAAATATAGTCCATTTTGGTAATATGATTCATTTAAAAACTTTAAATATTATATCTTGTGTAAAAAAAAGTAATATTAGGAATTTGATGAAATATTTGGTTAATTCCCTAAACAATGAAATTCATAACTATAAAAGTTTTTGGAATTGGACCGATTCAATTTAAAACTTAGAGTTAAAGATATTTTTGCTTCTTAACTATTCGCTTAGGATCGTCCGGCATCATAAACTTACATGTGTTGTAATTGTTCACTTCAACAATTAAAAATGATGCATTAAGCACCTTACTATTAAAAAGTTAACTTTAATCATTAAAAGTTCCAGAAAATTACAAAAAAGAAAGTAAATATTACAAAAAAAGATCTAAAAAAATTTACACATTGGTACATATTAAAATTAATGCTAATTAAGTCTCTTAAATTACATATAAATATTAGGATACTTGGTAATTAGTGGACCACAATTACTGGCAGCAACACTAATAAATAATTGAAAAGTATTATATTTGTTTATACTAATTTAGGGAATTTATTAATATTTATTTTCTTATAGGGTATTTTTTTGGATTTTTTTATAATTTTTGAGATATTTTTTTATAATTTTCTAGGTCAACTAATGGCCAAAGTTAACTTTTAATGATAGGATGCCCGGTGTATCATTTTCAAATGTTAATGAAGAAATTACATTATAGGTAAATTTACAATACCAAACGTGACTGAGTGAATAATCGAGGGATAAAAAATGCCCTTCAACCCTAAAATTTAATATGTAAACAATATGAATCAAATATCCAATTTGTATAGTAAGTACGCTTTTTAGCTCCGTTTTTTTATTTTTTTTTATTTTGTCTTAGTTTAATGATATTGGCTTATAGATTTATGAGAAATTCGATTAGCAAAGTGGTTTTTTCACAACAAATAAAGGATGTTTTAGACTTTTTATGCCACCATTCCAGAAATCATCAATTAATTCCAGGTACATTTGAGGAACTGCACACCCCTTACTTTGAGGGAAATTACATGAAAGTGATATAATTTTTGACATTTTCCCCTCTTTTGTCATAATATTTTGCACATCTTGTAACTGTCTAAATCAATATTTATAATTTTTTTTATTAAAGACCTAGCTATTATTAATTGTCACTTCTAGATCATTTTCTCATCAGTAATTTCATTATGACTTAGTTGTCATGTATCGAAAAAAAGATAAGGTACTTTTTGTTGTTGTTGCACAGATTATTGATATAGGACCTGAAGTTTTCTCTCTTTTTTACAGTTTATGTGCAGTGAATTCTTTGTATTGAAGGCAGATTGGCTTCACTTGTTATTTGTTTTTGCATTCGCAATCACTTTGCTTCCAGACAATTGACATGCCATTTTGGAGGTAAAGTGATATTATTTCTTCATATAGTTTATTAAAATTTCAATCTCATGCTCCATGGCATTTATTGCTTTTGATTTTGAACTATTTTGCTATCTCAAATTTAAGGGGAAAAGTTATATTTAAGAATTCTCTGTAAAATAGATTGAAGTTTAAAAAGTCTTTAAAAAATTGATATTGTTTCTGATCACCAAAATTTATGTCAATTATTTCAAATCAGAAATATTTTTGTTTTTGTTTTCATATTTTGTCCAGTTGTCAACAAATAACATCCATTTAAATAGCATGTAATTAATTAAAATCACTTGCCATGTTGTGCCTGTTAGATCAATAATTTTTTTCTTAACCTTTGTTCTCATTTATTTAATCTTCTATTGTACACTTGTTCCTACTTTTATAGTGTAATAAAAAGTAATTATATTATCCCTCGTCCCTTCTATATTCTAAAGCGACTAATTATTTATACGTTTTTTAACTCATTAAATAATAAATAAGTTTAGTTATATTTGTAGTTAATTCTCAACTCATTCAATAATTATACTCGTATATATGAACACTCAATATCCCATATACAATGATCTCGAATAACATACATGTAAAGCATCCCAATAGTTAGACTATGACTTCACAAGCAATTTTAATTTAAATTTCGTTACGTATTTGTGAAGCATTATATATCATTTTTGGAGTCTTGATTTTAATGTCTTGTCCATATCAGACGGCGTTTCCTGGGGAAGGTATTTTAACAGATCTTGCCAAGAGATTGGTGGATAAAACTATAACAGAAGTCAATTATTTTCTTCATTTCAAGACTCATCTTTGCGAGTTTGAGCAACAACACAATGAGTTGGATGCAAAATTTGAAGAAGTGAATAATGATATTGAAGATGCCAAGAGAAGAAATGAGAACCCAACCAAAGATGTTGAAGTTTGGAAAGACAAAGCTTATATTCTAATTCAGGAGAATCATAGAATCAAGCAAACATGGTCTTATAGTTCATGTCCTCATTGGAGATACCGACAAGGCAAGAGGTTGGCAAAGAGGATGCTACTTATTAAAGATCACATACAAAAGTTTAGCTTCGAAAGAGTGGCGCGTCCAGCTAAACTTCCAGGTATCAAATACCATGCAAGAGATTTCATTGATTTTGAGAGCAGAAAATCAAAATTGAAACAACTTGTGGAAGCTTTAAAAGATGGAAATCATTACATGGTTGGGTTGCAAGGGATGGGGGGAACAGGCAAAACCACATTGGCAACACAAGTGGGCAAACAACTTGAAGAATCCAAAGCATTTGAGAATGTCATCTTTATTGTCATGTCCAATCCTCCAGATATCAACAAGATTCGAGGAGACATTGCAAGACAATTAGGATTGCATTTAGAGGAAACAACGGAAGCTGATCACTCAAAGCTTTTGTGGTTTAGAATTTCTAATGAAGAAAGGAAATTACTTATAATATTAGATGATGTATGGGAAAAGCTAAATCTTACAGACATTGGGATTCCATTTGGACCTAATCACAAGAATTGCTATGTTTTGATAACCACTCGCCATTCAAGAGTTTGTGAAGAAATGAGATGCCAAAAAACAATTCACCTACACACATTAATAGATGAGGATGCATTGAATCTTTTTTTGTTTCATGCTGCAAGTAATGATGGTTTTTTGAGAAAAGAGTTAGAGGATCTTGCACGAGATTTTGTGAAAGAGTGTGGAGGATTACCAATTGCAATTGTATCGCTAGCTAGCACATTAAGAATTTGGCCAGTAAGTGAATGGAAGGAAGCTTTGGCAACTTTAAGAAAATCTGAGCAATTTCTTAATGTTGATGAAGATTTGGTTCAGGTTTATAGATGCTTGAGCTTAAGCTATGAGAATATGAGAAATGAGAAGGCCCAAAAGCTCTTTCTATTGTGTTCTATTTTTCCAGAAGACTATAAAATTCCTATAAACTTTATTATTAGACTCGGTATAGGGGCAGGAATTTTTGGCAAAGTTGAAGATTATTGTGTAGCTAGAAGCCAAGTACTTGGAGTGAAAAATGAACTCGTAGCTTCTACTTTGCTGTTAAGGTTGATGAGGAAGAATGTGTAAAAATGCATGACTTAGTTCATGAAGTGGCTCTATGGATAGCAAAGGAAGATATTCAAGTGATTGTGGACTCAAGGACAACTTTAGAAACAAGCAAGCGATATGTGTTTTGGAGTACTAATGATTTTCCAGATCAGTTTGATGGTACAAAACTTGAGATTCTATTCCTTTGGATAAAAGGAGACGTTTTAGTGAAAAACCCAGAAACATTATTCGTAGGGATGGCAAGCCTCAACATTCTTTTTTTACTTGGCAGGCCTAAGAGGCATTATATTCCATCACTGTCACAATCACTTGTTTCATTAAAGAATATGCAAACTCTCATCTTGGATGGTTGGGAATTAGGTGACATCTCTATCTTGAAAAACCTACAAAGTCTTGTGACTCTTGAGTTGAACAATTGTTTAATAATTGAATTACCCAAAGTTATCAAGGAACTAAAGAAGTTGAGATTGTTGGGATTAAGGGAGTGTGAAATTCAAAAGAAGAATCCTTTTGAAGTGATTGAAACATGTTCCCAATTGCAAGAACTATATTTTGTTGAGAATAAGAATGTCAGAGATTGGAAGCTAGAGGATGACAAAGAAACTAAAGATGAAATTACTCATGATATATCTCCTCCTATATTGGAAATGTTTTCTATTGCTTGTGATGGTTTCAAATATTTTAGTAGTGATGATAATGGTTTGTTAAAATGCTTCAATACAAAACATGCGAAAGATTTAATTTCAAAAGCCATGTTTAAGTACATTCTAGGAAGAGTAGAGGTTCTTGAGTTGGGAAAAATGGAAGAAATAGGATGGAAATGTCTCATCCCTGACATAATTCATATGGAAAATGGAGGCATGAATGACTTAATTAAGCTTTGTTTGAATGAATGGGATGAGATTGAGTGCCTAATTGATACTAGGAAGCATCATTATTCAAAATCCTTCTCCAAGTTAGTCGAGCTACATCTGAATGGTGTGAATGTGAAAGAATTGTGTGCTGGTCCTTTTCCTTCTGGCTTTCTTAAGAAGCTACAAATTTTGAGGTTAGAGAGGTGTGAAAAATTGCACAACATATTCTTTGATGTCAATTTCAAAGTTCCTCATCTAAAGGTTTTGACGTTAAGGGATTGTCTCATGTTCCAACCATCAATTTTCCCACTCTCTATTGCTCAAAGTCTAGTGCAATTGGAAAAATTTACAATTACAGATTGCAACGAGCTAAAAAGTTTAATCACATATGAGAGTCTGGGAAAAGAATTAGGAGGTGTTTATAATCAAAAGAGTCGTGACTTCCTATTCCAAAATTTGAAGCATCTTAGAATTGAAAGATGTCACAAACTAGAATTGGTGTCACAACTCTTTTTGGCAGGAGACCTTCCCCTTTTAAAAGAGATATATATAAGGGATTGTAAGGAGCTGAAATACATATTTGATGAATACCAAAATGAGGGTCGTGTTTTGCATCAAGAGATTATGCTTCCTTCCTTGAAGACAATGTTCCTTTATTTTACACCAAATTTCATTAGCATGTTTCGAGAATTTAAGAAATGTATGCCAAGGCCATCTCCAGTTTTGAAAGAAGATTTAAAGGAGAAACATGAAAACTCCAAGAGGGGTGCTTTCTCATGGGCTCCTCGATGTTGTTTTCTACTAGCAACTAAAGACATTGATAATATCAAAGCATCCAATGGCACAATGCAACAACACCATCCAATTTCACCGGTATGTTACACTTGTCCCACTCTTTGTTCAACATTTATTTTGTTAAGTTGTTCAAGCTATTTAATTGGCATTTGATTAATTAAACTTGAATTGTAGTATAGATGAGCTATAAATAATATTTCTCATCTAAGGTGTGCTGAGATGTCATATATAAAGAGGATTATATTGCAATAAAACTATTCTAAGAGGCTTGATCTATTGAAAATATGAAAATGCCATCAGAGAAATGGTGAAGTGTGTGTGTGTGTACGAATGACAGGTTATATCTCTGCAAAATACAGTTGATCAAATTGCTAAAAATACAATTTAATAAATTTCTTGGAGACACGCTAATTATAATAGTTTTAACGAAAAATTCTTTAACATGTGAATGGATAGTAGTAAGTCATAGATCATAGGAAATTGATGAGATTTCAACTATCATTGTTAAATGAATCAATGGTCAAATTCTATGGCTTTTTTATGTGGATATTCAACTTTTTTGTTATTTTATTTCTAAGACGGGGATGTTTAGCATCAAGAGGCAAGTATTTTGGTTATTTAGTTATTATTTCACTATATTTGATGAATTTATCTTAAATGCCAACTATGACACGTGACAATTTATAAAACACATGATGCTTGACACATTTGCTTTTCATTTATTATATGGTTTTCCCCTAAATTCAATGTAATTGCATTAGATGATAGAATTAGTTATGATTTATTCTTTTTTCATTGAGAAATTAGTTATGAGTTGAACATAAGCAAAAACATGTTTTGTAGGAATTACCCACATCAATTGAATTGATTCAAACATTTCATGAAGCTGAGTGTCTTATGAGTAATAAGCGATTGAGATTACAGAATATCAAGCATATGATACTTAAAGGATGTTTAAAATTGAAGTCATTGTTCAGCATATCAATTGCCACAACCATCATGTTGGAGGAATTGGCAATAAGCTACTGTGATGAATTGAAGCACATAATAACAAATGAAGCAGAAGATGATGACTATTTTAACTGCACCTCTATCTTTCCAAATCTAGAAAGGCTCCAAATTTGGAATTGCAATAAGTTGGAATTTATATTTCCATCCACTTTTTCTGGAGGTCTTCAAAAACTAAAAGCTATAGTTATTGATAAGGCTTTTGAATTGAAACATGTTTTTGGAAAATATGACCATGAAGATTATGTATCAAATGAGAATGAAAATGATGAGCCTCACATTGATCTTCCTGCACTGGAAATACTATCCCTCAAAGAGGTACCAAATATTATCAGCATTCATATCAAGAAATATCATCTAGAATGCCCATCTCTACAAACTGTGGAAGCACCAAAGGTAATTTTTGTTTAATTTATTGCTTTATATCAATTTTATCATGCTATATTTTTTGGCCCAAAATATATTGATCTGCATGTTTTCCTGTAATTCTGTGAAATTTCGCTTAAAAGAAAGTTATTTGCGAGTATACTGTTAAGTTTTCAAATTTTTAAGCTTATATATATATATATATATTGACATTTTGATTACTGAAAAATGATTGAAAGTTATTTAAATATTGGGAATCTAAACCAAAATGCATGATTTATTATTTCTATTTGCCCCATAGAGTAGTTATATGAAAAATATTTGAGTAAAACACACTAATCACCCTTTTCTTATGCCTTAATTATACAAACCTCTCCAGAATTTTGAAAACTCATAAACCTTTCTTAAAATTAAAATATATGTTACATAAACCTCCCTTGTATATTTGAGATTTTATTTTCATCCATCCAACTATTAATTAATTGACCTTGAAATTTAACTTTTAAACTTTTAATTTGACCAAAATGTCATTCTAAAAATCTATATTTGCAAAAAAAAAATTTTATACAACTAAAAAAAATATAATAAATACATTTTGAAATTTTTATTACATTATAAAATTTATTAATTTTTATCATGTTGTAAAATTTTAACTTTTATCAAATTTATTGAAACTTATTTATATGTTTTGAAAAATTGCTAAAAATATATTTTAAACCCATATTTTTTCATCATATAACATAAAATGATATAAATTCAAGGTATTATATAAATAATGTAAATTTAAAATTTAAAATTTGTCAACGTGGTTTTTTACACAATGAAATTATGTAACTATCAAAATAATATAATTTAGGATTTTTTACGGTGATGGGTAAATTAGTAAATAAAATTTGTTTTAACGTAAATTTTAATTTAAAAATAAGTTTTTAGAATCTTTTTAGAATATTCTTGATAGGCTTAGTGGATTGGATTAACTTGTATGTTTTCAAAATAAAGGGAAGGTATGTGTAATTAAGGCAAAATAGAAAGGTCATAAAAGTATTTTACTCAAAATATTTTCAGGAAACAAAATAAAAAATATACTTAGAAAAAATTGAAATAGGTGTATTTCTCATTTCATTTTCTGAAAAAAATATTTTTTTTATCTACCAAATATTGTATGAGTCAAGGAATGACAAATAGGTCATAAAAAGATCAATTAATTTAAATTAGGTCTCAAATGCCAAACTCTAGGAATTTATAAGTTTTTCTCTCAATTTTGTAATTTTATTGTAATGAATTTGTAACTTGTTTTTCAAATTTTAACATGGTTTAAGAATAAAAAAAATTATTTTTTCTGTTAAAATTTAGAACACAAGTTGCAAATTTATCATAATGAAGTTGCAAAATTAAAAGTTGAACTTGCAAATTCCTGAAGTTTCACTTGGGACCTAATTTAAATTAATTGAAGACCTCTTTATCATTCTCCCTTAGAGTCAAAGCAAGCCTATGGAGCATTTTCCAGTGGTGACAAATACATACATACTTATGTACGTACGTACATACATACATACATTTGTCAAACTGATATATAGACACAATTTTAAAATTTAGGCCAAATAATTTTGTGGTCCCTTAACTTTGAAATAGGTTTTATTTTGGTTCTTTAAATTTATTAAGTTTCATATTAATTTTTTAACTTTTGACATTGTCGACATTTTTCTAATCTTTCTAGTTACGAAAAATGATTATTTACCTATTCAAAACCTATACTAATAATTTTGTTATATTTAAACTTTTTATTATAACATTAAAATGAGGTAAAATTATAAATAGGTCCCCATCAAGAGATTTATTTGTAAGTAATTCTCATGAATTTGTAAAAATACTTTCAAATCTCATGAGACTTGGTTGTAATTAATTTAACAAGTAAAGTGACACAAATACCCTTGGATTCACGCCATTTGACTAGTGTTGACCAATTTTGACTGACCACTGGTCGGCATTGATCAATAAAAAATACTTTTTTGAAAATGTTTTTATTATATTTTTATATTTAAATATTTACAAGTAAAACATAGCATATTTAAAACATATCTTTACAGGTATTCTATATAATAAATCAAGTTTCTCCGCTTCATATAACTCACTGCTTATTGAGATCCGTTAATAGTAGTATTGGGGAATCTCACAGCTTGATAATGTTTTAATTTAAAATATATTGTATGTGATTGATCCAAAATCTTACTGATTTGCACTCTCACTAAGTGACTTAGATAGACCATATTAATTTTATATTGAAATGGCACATATACTTATTAATGCTTAGATATGTATAAGAGTATGACTCTTCTTCGATATTGTATTATCTATGTACTAAACTTTGATGAGAGATGACTTTTGAATTTATACTGAAATTTTGAATGGATAAATCTTCATTAGGACTTGATCATGAAATTTATCAAGGATACGCCAATGGTCAGTCAACGTCAGTCAAAGCGTTGTGAGTCTGAGGACTTAACAGTATTTCCACAACTTAGTGGGACTTATTTTTAAATAAGTTCCTCATGTGGACTCATTTTTTTTGTTTTCCCCTTAAAAATAATTTTTATTTTTTGAATCCTTAAATTATATAAACTTTATTTTGGGTTGCTAATACCTGTTTCCAGATGTTGAAAAAATTACAATTATAAGAACAATTTGACTCATTTCTTATATTTTACGTTTGAGTTTTGAATTTTCAGAATTGGTTAAATAAATAAAAAAATTATTTTAAAGTTATAATTCTAATAATTTTATTAATATACTTTAAAACTGATTTAGTTTATGGTTGTTATTTTTATATAGTAAATAAAAATATTTTCAATTTTTATTCTTGATGCGTAAATTTTTTTATTTTAAACATAAAAAATATTTTTTATAGTAATTAGATTATTACATAATAATTTTAATAAAATGAATTTTGAGCACACAAGTTATCATTTTCTATTAGCTTATTTAACCACGTTAAGTAGTAAAATGTTTTGGTTACATTTTAAAAAGTAAAGAATTAACACAGCTAAAGGACTGCAATGAAATCTATTATAAAGTTAGAGAGACCAAATGCATGTCATGTCCTAAAATCGTTGGCTAAAGTTTAGAAAATTAAAATTTATATTTTAGTTCTCGGGTTACAATTCATTTATACTAATTATCTTTTGAAGAAATTTAAAAAATTATGACTAACTTTTGAATATCATATCAACATAGTTGGAGTATCCATTTTAGCTCTTTGAATACTCTATAGGGACAAAATCCTTGACTGTATATGTTGCCTAAAAAATTATAGTGTTGAAATACTTTGTACGTAGATGATGTAGATCTTATCATAAAGAAAAAATTTTAGCCAATATTTGTTACATAGATTACGAAAAGAAAAATCTTACACGAGCGGAAAATTTAATGAATAGAAAGTGCATGAAGGTAGAAAAGAAGAGTTATAGAAAAATTTACAGGGCAAAAACATAGAAAATATCAAGCAGAAAACTGAATTGAAAAAGCTGTTCTAATGGAATAGAAGCATGCTTAGAAGTAGGTTTGTTGATTTTACTTAGTAAGTGCTGATTTAATTGTTTGATTTAGTGATAAACCAAGCAGGTAACCAAATCAATGAAGGATTAAAAAAAAACAAATCAATGAAGGATAGATGTATGATGGGGAACCAATTAATAGAACCAAAGATGAATCATATCGTAATGTTTACAATCTTAGAAATTTTGCAAATGGATCACGCATATTTATACACATTTGTTTTTTTTTTTTTTGGGTTTAAAATTGGACTATTTGGAGGCTAAGTTTCACAGAGGGGGGATGCTTAATTTTTATTGTTGTTTGGAATTGTATTCCCTCTTTTATAAAACTTGCAGGAATTTAATATGCAGATGCAATATGTGACAAGTGAAGGAGCTAAGGAATCTGAAAAACAAGAGATTGTTAATGTTGGAAGACTAGTGATTCCAAGTATGGCAATCGAATATGTTCTCAACTTCCATAATCTTAAAGAAATAGAAATCCGACGATGCAAAAAGTTGAAAACTATGTTTGTTTTATCTTCCTGGAGAAACCTATCACAGTTGTCCAAGTTACATATAGAATATTGTGACGAATTAGTTAACGTGGTTGAAGGTGATTCTAAGAATTATGATCACATCAATTATAGCTCCATTTTTTCAAAGCTGGAGGATCTCGAAATCTGGAGCTGCAACAAGTTGGAATTTATATTTCCTTACTCCTTTTTTGGTGGTCTTCAAAAATTAAAATATTTGAGTATCCAAGAAGCTGGAGAGTTGAAATATATTTTTGGAAAATATCATCAAGGAGATTACACATCAAATGAGAGCGAAAGCGATGAGGTTCACATTGATTTCCCAGCTTTGGTAGATCTATATCTCAGTGATGTACCCAATATGATCAACATTTGTGCAAAAAAATGTCACCTGAGCTTGACATCTCTACAAAAGATCGTGTTAGATGGCTGTCAAGAGATAAACGGAAAATCTTTTCCAGATTTGATGATTTGTTTACAAGGCAGACAATCGAACGTGAAAACTGAAAAGGTAATAATACATTTGCCATATTGTTTTATGACCTGTATTGCTTTGTTGATTTGGCCCTTGGAAATTTTTTATCACAAAAAATTGTTTAGCATTTACACATAGAAGTAATATAGTTTTCATACAAAAAAATTGTTTGCATTAATTTATGGCTTTGTTGATTTAATTAGGCATAACCCATGTATACAGGCATTCTGTACAATAAATCAAGTTTCTCCGCTTCATATAATTCAATGCCTATTGAGATCCATTAATAATAGTATTGGGAATCCTCACAGCTTGATGATGTTTTAATTTAAAATATATTGTTATTGATCCAAAATCTTGCTGATTTGCACTCTCACTGTAACTTAGATGGACCATATTAATTTTATCTTGAAATGGCACATATACTTATTAATGATTAGATATGTATGAGAATATGACTCTTCTTTGATATTGTATTATCTATGCACTAAACTTTGATGAGAGATTACTTTTGAATTTATACTAAAATTTTGAACGGATAAATCTTTATTAGGGCTTGATGAAAATTATCAAGGATATACAAAAGTTAACATACCTTAGAGTGAGCAACTCCAAAATAGAAGAGGCCTTTAATTTAGAAGAAGTGAAAATTGAAGGTCCAGTGACGTTGAGCTTACAACACGTGTGGTTGCAAAATCTAAGTGAATTGAGGCATATATGGAAGGCTCCCAAATATATATTGAGCCTCCACAACCTTCAGAGACTAGTACTCAAAGAATGTAAAAAGCTAAGATCAATCTTCTGTGTCTCAATAATGAAAAGCCTCCCATCATTGTCCTATTTAGAGATTGAAGACTGTGAAGAATTAGTTCATATCGTTGAAGAGGATTATGACGAAAGTGCTCATGACCAATTCCATAAACTTTTCTTCCCAAAATTACAAAAAATTCTCATCAGGCGCTGTAAGAGCTTGAAATGCCTTTTCTTGATCTCAACATCTGCCATGTTTCCAATGCTGATAATGTTGCTAATAGAAGAATGCCCTGAGATGGAGCAAGTATTTGCATGCAAACAACATTATACCCAGAAGATAGTGGAACACGTATTTCCAAAACTGACATATCTAATACTTAGAAAACTACCAAGGCTTATTACTATTTGTGGGGAGATTGATTTTCATTCTATAGAAAGCTATCAAGTGGTTGATTGTCCCAAATATCAAGGTATGAATTTGTGAAACATTATTACTTCACATAATTGCTAGTTTTTAATAGTACTAATATTATAGTCAAATTTTCCACAGAAATTACTTCTCAGCTTCAAGGAGGGCCTGAAAATCTTGATTATGAAAATCAAGCATCAACAGAGGAGCTACTTTATGCTCATTACAATAATGCTCATCAAATGTCACATATGGGAGAAACAAGTGCTTCCCGAAACTTCTTAGAGGTATGCTAGACTGATCATTGAATCAGTTAATTTTATTCTAAACTTGTTCACATATTATTACTTGTCAAGTTGGTTAGAATTATAAGGAAGCAAAATAGAACAAATATTGAAGAAGATCACGTTTCAAGGACATCATCAATGGTACCATTGAATCTAACATTCACGAGAAGACTTGTTTGTATATTATTGGGTACTTGGAAGGGTTCAAATGAACTTTTTAATTAACAAGCTGGTACTCCTAATAAAACAAAAGGACTATCAAAGATTCTGAAAAATTATTGGAAATATCAAAGATATGTTGTCGAATTAGAACATTCAAGACATGTTTGTACAATGAAAAAATTAGCACGAATAAAATATATCCTTCGACATTGTAGAGTAAGGAGGAAACAATAATGGAAAGGGAAAAACTTATACACTTAATTAAGGTACTTGTTTCCAATTAAATCAAGACATGTATATTTATGATAGATTATTTATTTTATTATAAATTCTTGTTATTAATATTATTAACATATTAAAGTTCACATGTCTTGATTTGATTGGATGAAAGTATATTAAGTATGTAAGGGCAAGTATATAAGTCTTGTCCTAATGGAAATTGAATCCAAAGGTCCTACTCCAGTGTTAGAGAAACAAGCATTGGAAACTGCAACTTGAATCACAATCTAGAAGGACATCTCTAATGCTAATGTTTTTTTGCTAATTATTTAATATTTCTAATAGGGGTTGGAGGATGAATACATAAAGAAGGAATCAATCGCACAGCCCCAACATCAGGATCTTGAAGAAACAAAATCATCCATTGAAGCATGCCACAAAACTAATATACCATTTCACGATGATGTGCGTCGCAACAATGAATATTGGTGATTTTGAAGTGACCTCTTTATAAAATATGATATCTTTACTATTTTGTGTTGTTCAGAGTATTGATGACAAACTAAAAGAAAGAGTTCAAGAGGGTTCTACCTCAGAGGACATGGTGCAAGCAACTCTGTTAGCTGATTTAGCACCAAGGAACTCATCTTCAGCATTCACCACTCCTCTCCAAGAAGAGTTCCCATTGGTTAACGATTTGTGTCTTATGCCTTTTTTAAAATAAAGGATTAGGAATATACTAATTAAATGGCTTAAGCTTGTGCCTTTTTCTATATGTATTGCTTGTTTTAGGATTTGACAAAGATAGAATCAAGAAGAGAAACAAGTATGACACGCCAGCAAGAACTAGGAGAAATAGTGACTGTTGTGTACTATGAAGTTTGAACTCTTTAAAAATTATTGTCATAATTCAAAAATATGATACTTATATATTTTTTGGTACTTTTGTAGAGTGTTGTTGAAAGCTTTCTAGAAGACACTACAGTTGTGAAAACTAAAATGGTTACTTCCTCAATTTATTCACAAGGAGGGGGCTTAAAACCCAACCTATTAGCATTGGTGAGTTCCCAACATTCAGTTTAAACTTATAGAATGTTTTTATACATTTAAGCTTAAGTACCATCTGTTGATTACATCTTCACATGTAAATACCAACAAACCTATGGCATTTATCTAGCCTTAACTTTAGTTTTATTATTTATATATTTAAATGTTATATAAAAAGAATTTAATATTGGAGAAAGAAAATATATATGAATTAATGAAGTTGAAGGATGCATTTGCTTTAATCTTAACTCTGTGAGTAAGGATCTCAACCACACCAACTCTGATGAAGTAAAAGCGAATGATTGATATTCTGATTTTACACTTGATCTAGTAACTACTGTTTGTTTCTTTAAGGACCATAATACTAATGATCCACCAAAGTAAACAAGATAACCTCCAATAGATCGCCTATCATTTGGACATGCTGTCCAATCAGCATCAGAAAAAGTAACAAAATCAAGAAAATCAAATTTCTTGATGTGCAGACTAAAATCAAGTATGCCTTGTAGATATCTCAACAATCTTTTTACAACTTGCCACTAAAGTTGTGTTGGACAAGATATAAATTGACTTAATTTACTCACTGCAAATGCTATATCGAGACAAGTATTAGCTAAATACTGTAGCGAACTAACAATCCTATGATAATCAACACTTTCATTGGTATTCAAAGGATTATTGTCAAGACGAGACAATGTTTGTCCTGAGGTCATTATTGTTTTGCAAGTAGAAGAACTATTCATATGACATCTTTTGAGTAAATCACTAATATACTTTCCCTGATTGAGATAAAAACCATTCTTATCTCTAGTTATTTCAATCCCTAGGAACATAATGAATTGGCCTAAGATCTTTAAGAGAGAAGACTTCATTAAGACGTAAAATAAACTGATGCACGCTTTTTGAATTACTCCTAGTAACCAAAATATCATCAACATAAATAAGAATAATGAGAATTTGCTCACCATTTTGGAAAAAGAACAGAGAGTTATCGCTTCTGCTGTTTTGAAACTTCCATGGAATAAGAATGGATCTTAAACGTTCAAACCAAGCACGTGGAGCTTGCTTCAATCCATAGAGCGCCTTCTTCAAACGACAAACATGATGAGGCTTTGTTTGATCAACAAAACCTTTCGGCTAAGCCACAAACACTATTTTTGTCAAATAATCATTCAAAAATGCATTATTTATATCAAGTTGTTGAATAGCCCAAGATTTAGTTGCAGCCAAAGTAAGAACAACCTAAATCGTTGAAGGTTTAATCATAAGATTGAAAGTTTCACCATAATCTACTCCAGGAGCTTGTAAGTAATCCTTGGCTACAAGTGGAGCCTTATATACCGCTCAACAGTATTATTTGGATGAAGTTAGTTTTAAATACCCATAGACATCTAACAACATTTTGAGAAGGATGAAATGGAACTAATTCCTATGTCTTATTTTTGACAAGTGTTGAATATTCAGCATCCATCACCACCTTCTAATGTGGAAGATAGAATGCTTCAAGTTCGAGGTTCAAGCTGAAGAGACTCTAAATCTGACTGAGTTAAGCCTACAAAGGATGTTTTAGCTTGAAGATCCCATGTTTGGAACGTGTAATCATGGGATGCACATTGGACATTGAGTTTGTGGACTGGATATCATAAACACATGTACCAACATCAGGTGACGCGGGAGACTCAGACTCACGAGAAGTAGTAGGCTTGTCTAAATCTGGACCTTATGGTATTATAATGGGCTCAATAGATATTAGATATTCAGTATACTCAAAGACTGATCTTGGACTTAAAAATGACATTTCTTGACTGGAAGATGACATCATATCATTAAGTAGCACAAGAGGAGACTCATCACCGCTAGCTACATTATTAGAAGCTAGATGAGAGTGCTCTATTCAAGAACACGTAGAACAAGGTACAATATCTGGAAGCCATGACTGAGAATTATGCTAATTAAAAATATCTGATTCACATGATATACACTGCTTAGCTTGTCCTGCGAAAGGAAAATTATTTTCATTAAAAATCACAGGTCGAGAAATAAATATTCTTCCAGATGGACTAAGGCACTTATAGCCTTTGTGTGCAGGACTAGAACCCAAATAAGTGCACCTTTCACTTCTGAACTTAAGTCTATGTTTGTTGTAGGTCTTAAATAGGGAAAACACACACAACCAAAAATCTTGAATCCACCATAATTCGATTTTACTTGAAATAAAACCTCAAAAGGAGACAAATCATTTAGAACAAGAGTAAGTAATCTATTTATGACATATACTACATTCATAAAAGCTTCCCACCAATACTGTAGTGGCATTGAAGCTTGAGCAAGCATGCTCAATCCTGTCTCAACAATATGCCTATGCTTGCATTCAACTCTGCCATTTTGTTTAGAGGCGTGTGGACATGGATGATGGAATTGTATACCAACATCTGAGAGAACATAAGTAAAACTCCTAAACTCACCAACCCAATCACTTTGTAAAACTTTAATTTTTCGATCAAACTAATTCTCAACTAAATTTTTAAATTGCATAAATGCTGAAAGTGCTTCTCCTTTTAAACGAAGAGGATACAACTAAGTGAATCAACTATAATCATCTACAAAACTTATGTAATACTTAAATCCAGATTTTGAATTAACGGGAGTTGGACCTTAAAGATCTATGAAAACAAGTTCTAGTGGTGCTTTACTACATGATTCAAACACAAGAAATGGTAGCTTGTGCATTTTACCATATTGACAAGCATCATAAAATTCAAAACTCTCATTACTATCACAAGAGATATTACATTGTTTCAAAACTTTATGAATTGTCTTGCATGTAGCATGACCCAAACGTCTATGCCATGTATTTAAAGCAACAAGACAAACAACTGATTTACTAGTATTATTGTGATCAAAATAACACTGAAAAACTTGCGAACTTCCTTCAACTTTATAAAGACCTTCACATCTCTTTCCTTTAAGCAGTGTTCTGCCTATTCTCAAATCCTTAATAACACAACAATTAGAGAAAAATTGAATCAGTACATCACTGTCCAAAACAAGCTCAGAGACACCAAGTAAATTTTTCTTAATTTCTAGAATAACAAGAATATCTTTTAGCAACAACTTATCATTAAACGCACAAGATATAAAACCATATGCATGACTTGTGACATTACTGTCGAATAGCACCAAAATTAATAAAAACTAAATTTTACAATAAAGCGCAACCTAGGTCGTCTCCCTAAGAGATATTACATTGTTTCAAAACTATTTGAATTATGGTTATGAAAAAGTAAATGATGGGGGGGTTTTTTAATGAAATTAATTAAAAAATATAAATTAAAATTAGATAAATAAAGAAAATTCAACTGAGAAAATTATCAAAAACAAGCAGCACAATCAATCACAATCCAATCACCTAAATTTAATCTTCCTCATCCATAAATTAAATTAATTTTATTTAACTTTATTATTCTGGTTTTATTATTTATTTCTCAAATTATCATTCAAGAATTAAACAAGAAATTAAGTTATAGATTAATTGAGATCTCCTTCAACCTACAACCTAACTGTTCCATGTTAGCCACACCAGAAACAAAGCATGGATAATCACCCATGCTAGGCCAAATTACTCTTATGTTACTGTATCAATCGATTATAGCAACCAAAACCTCAAATAAAATTTATAACCCAAAAATTATGCAATAAAGCCACTCTAATCAGCAATGGCAGTTAAAGCATAAAATTCAGAGGTAGGGAGAAGAAGAGCAAATTAAAATAAAGTTAAAATAAAATCTTCTTTGAATATCAAAGACTCTAATTAAAACTTAGGATCATAGTTTGTGATTGATCACACCAAAAAATTAGCTATTTATAGAACTGAAAATTAAAAAATATGAGATGAAAAATTGAGAAGCCATCACCCAAAAAATTGGAGGAAGAAAAGACGAACGGCGATCGCTATTCTATTTCCCTTTTCTTTTCATTAAAACCGCGGTCCCTTTTTTGCCTCTGTCCTAATATATATCTAATTCGTTCGTTGCTTTTGCCTTTATATTAGAAGTCATGTGGTGTGTGTCGTACGCCTCTTTCTAATTAAAATTTAATAATTTAATAAAAAATAAAACTACCATAAATAACCCTAAATGAAAACTACACTAAAATACTCAAGATAAATATAAACGAAATTTTTAAAATTTAATTCTTGATTTAATCTCCAAGCATGCCCATATTCTTCTTATCCAAAATATTTTCTATCAATATCTTTCAAATTGAATCTAAAAAATCTGTACAAATAAAATAAAATTAAATAGCACCTATGCAAAAATATTAAAAATATTATTTATATTTTAAAATCAAAGATTTAGTTAGTTAAAATCCCAAAACTAAATATTGGCTAATAAAATCAAATAATATCTAATTAAACCCAATTACCCTCAAATAAATATTTAAAAGTCTAAATTAAAAGGATAAAAATATATAAAATTATCATTTATCAACCTGTTATTGGTAAATCATGACCATTTCCAACTTTGAGAGTACCTGAATTTCTTGTGCCTACAGAGTTATCAATCACATTAGTCACATGGTTTGAAGCACCACTATCTAAGTACCACACTAGATCCTGCACAGTGTCAGACGTTGCAAAATATACAGTTAGTGAATCATGGTTACGATCTCTTAGAGAGAAATTTCGATCATAATGATGATAGCAATCTTCAACTATATGTCCAAGCTTTGTACACAATTGACATTCTACTCTATTATTACTGGACCTGAATCTTCTGTTTCGACCATGATAACCATGATTCCTACCAGAGGCACGCCATGCAGAATGAGTTCCTCCAGATAAACCCTGACTATCACCAGAGAAATGACTATTACAGAGACTCAAAGCAGTGAAAGAGTTACATACAACATTAACGTTGTGAAGATGTTCAAGGTGACGTTCATAGGTCAGCAAGGACGACTGCAACTCAATCCAAGTCAGGTTCTCCTTATTGGAGAGATGAATAACTATAGGAGTATATTCTCCATCAAGGCCTGACAGTGTTTGCATGACTAGATCCGAGAGAGGAAGAGGATGACCTGCAAGGGCCATGTTCTCTGACATAACTTTCATCTTGCTCAAATAAGCTTCCATTGTGAGAGAACCTTTCCTAGTTCTTTGAAATTCATTTCACATCAACGTCAAACAGGCTTTGGAATTCGCACATGTGAGGTCCATCACAGCACGCCATAATTGAGATGCAGTCCGGCAATACAAGTCTTAAGAAGAAATATCCAGAGTTAGAGACCCTAATATCCATCCATATATCAACTGATCGGCGGATTGCTAGTCTTCAAATGCTGGATTGACAATAACATCATTTCCTTGAGGAATAAATTCCGGTAGACTTGGTCGCATACCATTCATAAAACCCTCAAGTCTGTGTCCTCTTAGCACTAAAAGAACAAAGTTGTGCCATAAAAGATAATTGGATTTGTCCAACTTGATAGATCTTGCCCGATTGAGGCTGTTGAGAAGTAGAACAATCTTGGTCTGAATAGCTGGTGTACCTCTAATGGAAGGAATGAGTAAGGAAGAAGATGCCAAAGGAGTCGTAGAGGTGGAAGATGAGAAAAGAGATGGTGTTGTGGAAGAGACAAAGGTTGAGGTAGTGAATAACAGAAAGGTAGCCATGGACGCATGCTTTGATATCAAGACAAAATCTGACTGAATAGTACATACCCTCACAATGTGTGAGGTGCAAAGCAAGCCTTAATCATTTGTAGTGCAAGTTAGTTACAGGAGTAGTGTCATGTCATACAACAATAATGTGGAAAGAAGGCAATATAGACAATTAAAGAATAAAAGAATAATAATAAAAATAATGATACAGATCAACTAATCTTGGGCATGTTCTTTTTAATATTGGGCTGTATATTAGTGATAAGCTTGGACTTGTTGAGTTTGGATTTATTTCTAACAGCTTATATGTTTTTGGTTTTTAGAGCACTATCTAAGTTTTAAAGGAAATATTTGAAAATACTTCAAAGTCTCATCTCTGTTTGATTCATAATTCATAAGAGCACTTATATGTCCGCTAACATCTTTATTTTTGTCAGCACGTGAACAACTTGCAAGAGAATGTTTCTGCTTCAATGAATAAATGAAGTTACTTTATTAAACAAATTTAATCTTTTGGTGTTGTTTAGAGCTTAGAAAAAGGGAAGGAGGTTGTAGGAATAGCAACTGCTTTAGCATTAACCACAGGTTCATCAAATTCAAAGGAGATCCAAATGACATTTCCCAAGAAAATACATTCTATAGTCTATGAATTCATGATGTTGTGTGATTGAACAATTTTTTTTTCATTTTGATGTCACTCAGCTCTCAAAAATAGGGAAAGAAGCTATTGGAATACTTCTTAGTTTAGGGTCATCAATGGCTACAACTTCCTTAGATTTAGAGGTTATCAAAATCAAGTCTCCAAACTCTACATATTATTGACAAGAAAGTGGTTATAAAAAGGTAAAACTGACTCTCTTTTTTAATGATCGTCCAATGACTCAACAATAAGCACTTGCAGACTTGGATTGATTAGTGTGTTATGCCCTTTTCTAATATAATATTGGGAATATGCTAATTAAATGGCTTAAACTTGTATTTATATGTATATTCATGTATTGTTTTAGGATTTGGTGAAGACAAAGTTATAAAGTGAAACAATCATGACATACTTTCAGGAATAGGAAGAAATCTCACCTGTTGTATGCTCAGTCTTATCAGGCAATATTGCAGGACCTATCGGTTTTAATTAAATGACCAAATACTTACATATCCCTTTTGTTTGTACAGAGTGTAAATGAAAGTATTCCAGAAGACATTACACCTATGAAAGCTAAAATAAATACTTCCTCAATTTATTCACAAGAATCCTCACAATTGGATCCACCTGCAAGAGTAAGTTCACCGCATTCATTTTAAACTTGTAGCATTTTTTTCACTTTACAATTGTAAGTTTAGTTGGCAAATTGGCAACCATTCGTTACATCTTCACGGGTCAATAATAATAAATCTACACCAAAATATCTTGCCTCGACTTATTTTGCTATGTACACATATATATATTTGAATGAATTAGTCTATTTAAAAAATAAGTCTTGCGCATAAATGAAGTTACTTTATCAAATAAACTATATATTTTGATATTACTCAAATATTAGAAACAGGGGAGGCAGTTGTAATTATTCTCGAAACTGGGTTATAATCTTCACATGAAATTAGTTTCCAGCTGCGTTTGCCTTGACCGTTTTAATATATTTGCATAATATATGAAAATGGATAAAAGGGTGAAGACTAATCTTTTGTGCATTTTCATATTTGGTATTCTTTTTTATGATCAATAAACTACAAAAAAGCAAGCCAAATTTTAAATACAAATAAGAAGCAATTGGAGATATAGAAAATAAAATTAAAATTCCTGAGGAACTAATATATGCTAGTTTTATTCTCCACATAGTATTGCTGAACTTAATACTAGTTACTTCTTGGCAAATGCAACATCAGCGATACTACAACATTTCCTTCTCTTGTTGAGGTTACTTCAAGTTTTGAAGGAACTTTAGAACCAGGACTTTATGAGAATTATAGAACAGAGGAAATCAAAATAGCAAATCAATCAATTCATTTAGATTCAACAAAGCAATCTAGATTAATTGGTATCTCAGAAAAAGAACAGGCACAGGTCAGTTAATTATCCTTTCCGAATTAACAGAGGAACTTGAATATTATAGACTATAGAGAGGCTTTTTTTGCTTATTCATTATTATATAGTAGATGGGCAGACAATCACTCTCAAAAACATGAGAAGCTTATGAATGAATTTAACACTTTAATAGTTTGCTTTTATGTTCCTAATTTATAGAGTACTTGCGAAGCTTCAAAGGGAACTGTTGAAGAAGTTTCTGCTTCAAAGACATCATCGAAGTCAACTCAGCTTGACTCAGAATTCGTAAGAGCGCCTCTATGTCTCCTAACCTTAATAGAGCTCTAAACAACAACAAATTTGAAAAGTCTGCATCAAATTAACTACAACTAACATTTGGTTTTATGTAGACTAAGAAAGAAACAATGAATGCAAGTGTTCAAGAGGGACATAAAGCAAAGAAGGCTTCAAAAGTAAACCTATCAACAGACTCACAACGCTATTCGCCAAAGCCTGCAAAGGACAATACGGTCCTTGCTGATGTGATCCCTCCTCCTCTTCATCATCGTAAGTGTCTTTCTTTGTGTGACGATTTCGTGTTTTCCATTCAATCATCTGCTAACTTTCTTGGATATGACAGAAGCACAAATTGGTGTTGAAAGCCCTTCCTCCCCTACATTAGGAATTGGCGAAATTTTCCAAATAGTGGAGTTGAAAGATGGCGAACCTTCTTTGCTCGCTAATGCACTGGAGCGATATCCACAGCTAATGCTACCTCGTGAACAACGCACCAATCGAATCATAGCTTTGTCCTACAGAGTGCTCCTTGACATTTTGGTCATCCTTGCCACCAAGACTCCCCATACCATTACAGCATTGGATAGATCAATTCTGGAGGCGAACTTAGGGGAAGCGACTATTCTTGGTTTTGACAAAGAGTGGATTGAATCAGTTCGCACCAAAATTTCTGGCTCTGATAAGCTTGATGTCTTGGTGGCAGAGAAAGAGTTGAAAGATATGGAGGCGAAGCTGGAAACATATGAAATTGCGCTGGATGAGGTCCATAAGCAAAGAGCAGAAGCAAAAGAATGGCTTGAAGTAATTGATTCTCGGTTGTTGGGTCTTCTGGAAGATCGCAAGAAATTGGTTATCAAGATAGCAGAAATTAGGGAAATAGTAAGTGCCATGGATAAACCATTTGGATTTTAGGTTTCTTAATTATTTGGTTTGAGTTCATTACAGAAGTAGCACGCAAGTTATTTATATGATACAGAATTATAAACCAATTTCTGGTTCTGGGTACGTTCAGGCGTTCAGCACTTCGGCTTAATATTTTCAATGGATTGTTATAAAACAAAGGCCACATGGTGCTTGTTTGGCATCTCATTTGGTTGGCCCATACTATAGTTGGCATAACTAAAAGCTTAGTTAGAGATAAAAAATATGTTTAGGTAGAAGTAGGGGTGTAAACGGGCGAGTACGGGCCACCCGTGGCCTTACCCGTTACCCACCCGTTTATGGATAAACGGGTGGCTACCCACCCTTACTCATTTATACCCGTTTGCACCAGTTTTTTAGTCTGGGCGGGTCTGGGCCACCCGTTTACCCACAACACTCATTTTTTAAAAAAAAATAAAGAAAAGAACCAAAACATATGATTTTCATCCCACTATAACTTAACATAAGTACTTAAGTAGTATCATTCTAAAAGTTTAAATCTCTGAATAATATAAGAACAAATATTTTAACAGCAAATACTAAATAAACAAGGATCAATCATTTTAATTTTTAAAGTGAAAACTCATTTAGTCTCATTGATTCTCATTTATCTTCTTCGGAGTCACTTGATATAGCAGAAGATTGAGCTATTAACTCTTCCTCTACAAAACAAATTAAAACAATTAGATTAGTAAATAATAATATATATTATATAATATGGAGAATTAAAATGAATATAAATATAATAACTTATTCATATTATTATTACCATCAACAGCACGTAAAGTCTCATCAAAATAGTCAATATCAATCACTTCCAATGGGGTGCATGATGTTGATGATAGCCAATTCTGGGTGTAAATGAGTGCCTTGGCCATTTTTGAAGATAAGGAACTCCTGAAAGTATCTAGTACTCGACCCCCAGTACTAAAAGTAGATTCCGAAGACATTGTGGAGACAAGCATAGCCAACAAATCACGTTCAATCAAGCCCAGAACTTTATACTTGGAAGAATTCACTTTTCACCATGCCAAAATGTCAAAACTATCATCACAAGCATCAACTAAATCTGCATTTAGGTACTCTTCCACCTCTGAAATTGGTTTCTTTAGACGCTTACTTATTGCAGTGGCTAAGAAATCTTGCATTGCCACATCTATAATTTTTTTTAAAAGATGGAGGAGCTTGCTTCCCCCCACCACTGGCACTGCTATCCCCCACCTCTATACCAATTTCAGATGGTTCACTACTACTGGCTGTAAGAGTTGCAGAGTACTCATCAAACAAGCGATGCAAAAGCCCCATAATCTTCTTTTTCATCATTTCCCTCTTCGTGTAATCACCAATAAAATGTTTAAAAGCAACTTCAACATAAGAAAATTTGTATCTAGGATCAAGAATCACAGCTATCACCAACAATGGATTCATATTTTCTGCCTTTCCCCAGTACTTGTCATACTTACTTTGCATCCTTTCTGCCATGTCACTCAACAAAGAATTAGATTCAACTGCAATTGAATCCAATCATGTCTTAATTGCAACTATATTTTAAAAGCATGTGTTTGATGTGACATAATTTGATTCAGAAAATTGAAGAGTCATAGTATAGAACAACTCCAAAAAGGTGAGAAATTCCTTTGCCATACTCCAGTCATAGGCATTAGGAGGTTTAACTGTACCTTCATCACCATCATGATCACCAAGTTCATCTTCATCCTCCTCTTCCATCTTATCAACATAGCTTGAGCTGGAAGACAGTTTAACTTTCTTTTTGAAGTAGTTCTTGTAATCTTGATCCCCATCCTCCATTCTATCAAAGACTTTAGTGAACTTAACGGCATTCTGCAACATGATGTATGTTGAATTCCACCTATTAAGATAAGCAAAAGATTTAAATGTTAGAAAAAATTATATATCAGAATGCAAACAATCATAATTTAACAATTATGTAAATTACCTGGTGGGACAATCCATGCTAAGAAGACTCTTTGAATCAATTCTCAATTTTTCAACAAGCTTCTTAAATTTTTTAAGCCTACCAGGAGAAGATCTAATAAACTTGATTGCATGCCGAATAAGTTCAATAGATTAATTCATATCTTTAAGGCCTTCTGAAACAATTAAATTTAAAATATGAGCAGCACACCGCATCTGCAAGAATTCTCTATCACACACTAGACCTCCCAAATCCTTCAAACGCTTTTTTAAAAACACAATAGCAGAATCATTAGAAGAAGCATTATCAACTGTAATTGCAAATACTTTCTCAATACCCTAATAGAATAAGCATCCATCAATTTCATTGCCAATAGTATCCCCTTTATGGTTTTCCACCACACAAAAATTCAAAATTCGTTTCTGTAATGTCCATTCCTCATCAATCCAATGAGCTGTCAAACACATGTAGTTGGAATTTTGAATTGAAGTCCAACAATCTGCGGTAAGGGACACACAAACTTTAGATTTCTTAAAATACCTTTTCAAATGTTCCGCTTCTTCTAAATATATCTTGTAGCACAACTTAGCCATAGTAATGCGAGAGGGGCATGTAAATCTCGGTTCAAGCACTTCCAACATTTTTTTAAAACTTTGCCCTTTCACAACTCGAAATGGCATCTCATCCAAAATGATGAATTCAGCAACTGCTTTTTTACACCTTTCTGCATTATAAGAGTGATGAGTCATTGATTTACCAAAGGAAGCAGAGAGTAAGGACTGTCCCTCCTTGGCTTTGTTTGGATTCTTTGGGTAAGAATCAAAATGCCGCCAAAGGTTCTTAGTCCCAGTTTTAGAAGAATGGCTAGCAAAATCCTTTCCACAATAGTTGCATTTGGCCCGATGCTCACCTTTTTTGTTTATAAACTTCTCAAAATGATTCCACATTTCAGATGTTGTGCTCCTTTTACGTTTGGAGGGTGGTGCTTCTTCAACTTGGATAGGTTTAGACTCAATAGGTGCTGTGACGGTGGTGGTAGTTTTAGGTTCATGGTCCCCTTCCATAGCTTATACCCTATAGCCTTGTACATTTTCCATAGTGAATGTTAAAGTAAATACTATATAACAACCAAAACAAATCAATCATAGACATATTTAATGTTAGGTGCAGCACCTTAACAATCACACACAATACAAATATAATTACCAACAAGCTTTAAGAAATGGACAATGTCTTGTGAGAAAGACTAAAGAGTCTTGACAGACTTCAACATTAAAAAAATATGCCACCACCAGCAGTAAATTAAAGCAAATGTAGAAGTTTGTTTATAAACTTTCAATACACTAAATCTATCTAAAAATTTGTTTAAAATATAGAACTTTGTTTGCAATCAGTGAGAATTATAGGCAGAGCAAAGTACCGAACTAATAACAGCTAGCCAGAAAAATTAAACAATGTGATCAATATGAGGGGATCAGAGTAGGCTGCCATTATTTGGAAAAGGCCTACCTGGAGCATCAAAGTGAAAGGCATTTAATTTTAAAGTATGCTGCCACTGATCCATTTTCAAAGTAAGATGGTACTTAAAACTTTGAGTTATCATAGATCCCTTTACAACTTGGAGCATGCCTTTGGCAACATTACCAATTAAGATAACGAATCCACAGAAGCAGATTGAATCCCAGGTCTAAGAATGGATACTCTTTAAATTTTCTAAAAATCCACAATATATTATCCACATTGAATAAGACCCTTCAGTAAAATAGAAAAAATGAGGCACACTAGACTATCCATTCTCATTATCATACAAATGCAGAAAACGTGACAGCATTAAGGAAGGAAATGTCAATCAATTGCAGTTCATTATACTTCAAAAACAGAGCTCACCCATATAAGTTATGATTACGATATAGCGAATCAGCGATACTCGTATCAAAAATACAATACCTTACGATACTCCGGTGCTTATAAGGCTGTGAAAACTTAAAACATCACTCGCTACTGGCGAAGCAAAATGGAAAACTAGACCAGAGGATGAGAACCGAAGTGCCAGAGGACGAGAGGATCAGCTCGGCAGCTCGCAGCCTCGCACCTCGCAGCTCGGCAGTTGGCAGTCGCACACTCTGAGAGGACCGATTTAGGGCACAGCTGAGAGTGAGACTCTCACTATCTCACACATCGACACAGCTGAGAGGACGGGCATCCGGTTTCATGGGTCACAACAGAGCAGAGTTGGTTCACAAGTTCAGACTCAGTACTTCAGTTTCAGTGTTTCACGCCTTCGGTTTCAGCTTGAAACCAAAGTAGTTTTGGGTCTTTTTTTATTTGAAAACAATTCCCGGCCCAAAACCAAATACATCTCAGACAGTTAAACCCAATCTCCAGCCACAGCCAGTACTTTTTTTTTAAACATAAACGAGCGGGTACGAGCCACCCGTATCCTTACCCGTCACCCGCCCGTTTACTGATATACAGGTATATACCCGCCCATACCCGTTTATTTTACTTAAATAACGGGTATGGGTTGACCCGTTTAATAACGGGTTGGGCGGGTATGGGCGGGTATGCGAGTTACCGGGCAAATTGCACAGTCCTAAGTAGAAGTAGTTAGTAAATGGGCTTTTTTTTTCTACAACTACAATTAGGTTAAAAGCTAGCTTTTGTATCAATGGGTGTTCGATTGAGTTGGAAAGGATTACGGCCAACATTCCTAAGGGCGAGTGTTCAAACCCTGGGTACCCCAATATTAAATGGTTTATACTAAAAAAAAAAACCTAGCTTTTATAACTTTTAGATCAATTGCGTTTGACTTTTATCCATTGGAGCAATCAATGCATTTTTAAAATATCATTATACCATTATTTACCCTTCCCTCATTCAGTCATATTCAATGCTCAGTGCTTAGAAATTATGCCCTTTCTATAGTTATGTATTATTGTAGTTTAGAAATTTAACATTTTTATATTGTCTATTTAATTTTTACATTTATAATTATAATTGTAATATTTTTCTTAAATTTACCAAATTATATATATATATATATATATATATTATGTATAAAACTTATGTCCTCATCAGTAATTTTACATGTAAACTTACTTTTCAATTATATCATCCAAACATATTTCTTTTTGTCAAACTAACTTTTTTATAAAAGAGTATCCAAATATAAATTACAGTAATTGATATTTATCCTGACTTCATTTTACAAACTATAATTTGTGCCAATTTTAATTGGCAAAACGTTAATCCAAAGAGGCTCATGAGAAACTTATAGTCTTATATGTGGTTTTTGTTTCTACTAGTTGTTTAAAGTATGGGAAAATATGTGTGCAACTAGTTATAATTTCATTCAATTTTAAACTAAGCCAATGCAATTTATTTTGTTTTAATTAAACTCTTGCAATTTGATCTATTGTGTGTGGTAACTTCAAAGGTTAAAATTAATAATAAATTATTAAATTTTATAAAAGAAAATACTCTTAGATTTTTACAAAAAAAATTAATTTAATATTTTTAGTCAAAATCCAAAAACAAAATAACTTAATACACTGTTTATATCTTTATTAATTTTTTATGAAAATTCTATATATATAAAAAAATATTTAGAATACAAACTAATTATATAATTTTTGAGTTATAAAAATAATGTAATTAATTTTAAAGTCATTTAATCATTTAATAAAAATATAAAATTTCTAAAATTTTTTAATGGAAAAATTTATGGACTTTAACATTTAGGGATTAAAAAATTAAAATGATCAAACTATGAAGGATTAATTAAAACAAAATAAACTATAGGAACTTAATTCAAAATTGAATAAAACTATAAGAATTTATAAATATATTTTCCTTTTAAAGTATTAACTAATTTTATCTTTTCAGGTAAAAAAACCAAGTTTTTTTTTTCCAAAAAAAAAAAAACTAGAAACGAATGCTGCAGCCAATCTCTTGACTCGAGTGTTTTGTTTTCCTACATTTCTGACGTGGAGCTGAGTTAGACCAATTTAAAGACTCTTCGTGCAACGTCAATTACTCAAGGAGGATTGCAAATTAATGGAAGATACTATGCCTGTGCATAGAGATTGTCCAAAAGCTGAAGCAAAATGGAGAAAACTTGTCAACGTGGCGGTTTGGGATGGATTCAAGAACCAATGAGGCTGATTAGCTTCTATGGAACTTAACGCATTCTGCTGGAAATGCTAATGCTAATAAGACGTCAGGGGTTCTTTGTTTGGAAATTATTGATTATATTATATCTTTATTGTTCAGAAGTTGTAATGTTAATTTAAGCTTTTTGTTGAGCGAATCAAATTTTGTGTTCATTTATCAGCTAGTGATGCTTTCAATCAATAGGCTATTTTTTTTCTTTTAATCAACCCTCACTTTATTGCTAACGGATAGTGGATGATAATAAGAAAAGGTCCCGTGAGATATACTCTTCTAATCTTATTTATAAATTAAAAAAAAATTAATTTTAATCTTATTTATAGAATATTTTATTATTTTTATGTTCTTCTTTACTTTTCTAGCCCTTATTAAATGCTACAAAAAATTATTAAAAATAATTTTTTTTGTTTTTATTAAAAATAAAAGTAAAAATTTATTAAATTTTAAGATAATTAATAAAATTTAAAATTTTTTTATTTAATAAAATATGTTAAAAATAATTTATAAATAAAATAGAAAAAATAACTTATAATCTAGTTTTGATCTAATGTTGGTTATTTGATATTAAAAATTTATAAATATCTGAAGCTTTAGAAACTGAGTCGTATCTACAGCTCATCAAAGCCTCAATCATGAAAAAGCTAGCTAGATTCAAAAAAGTTAAACCTTTTCGAAAAACCCATTGCAATGTGAAGCCATTGTCCTATATACAAATCCCAAGCCTTGGCCAAATATTACGCAATAAACGTTGGTAACTGCATTTACCTTTTTTTTTTTTTTCCTTGGCCAAAACACTATAGCCATTAACCGACCATCACAAATCATATGCAAACTTTTGGAAGAATGACATTTAGATTTTAAAAGATTAATTAATTTAAGTCCTAACTAATTTCAGAATTTCAACAAAGTTTCTCAATTTTTCAGTGATAAATTATCAAGTCTAACAACTCAAAAGATTTACAAATTTAGCTTTTAATTTTTATAATTTCGTTATAATGAATTTATGACTTGTTTTTTAAATTTTAATAGGGTAAAAGAACAAATGATAGGCAATGGAGAAGTGGATGATCTATTTATTTTATTGATAAGCCCACCCATATCCCATTACATCCATTTCTAGTAAATATTATCTCATATATACATTAAAAGTGAATATTTATGTTTTCCATTAAAATTTGAAGAATAAATTACAAATGCATTACAGAAGTTGCAAACTTGGGAACTGAACTTGCAAATCCTTGCAGCAGTTAGACTTCATAGTTTACCATTGAAAGACTAAAGGACTTTGTTGGCACTCTGAAATTGGTTAGAATCTAATTTAAATTAATTGATTTTCTTAGATTTAAGTGTCATTCTCTCCAAACTTTTTACCTCTTTTAAATCCATCTATCTCTAAACTTAAAAAATACATTTTTTAACACCCATTAATATCATATGAATCTTGATTTTAAAGAGTTAATTATTCCTGGGCTTACACGTCCTCCAGCTTATCGCCCTTATATATTTCAGCCCAAAAAATAAAGGAAAAACAATAAATAAATCCTCTTGAAATAGATAGATGACGAAATGATACCAAAATTCAATTTTAAACCTCCTTTCACAATTTTGAAGTTTAATTTCATTCTTCACAAATCTTCCCTTCAACTTCTTCATATATGCTTGGACAGCGCGATAATCTCTTTAAACAATCTCTAACCATCGTTTCCTCTCCTAAGTACAACATTCTCATCATAAAGTCCATTTATATCACCAAGAAGCTCTTTTATCACAAACTTCTCCCTCTCTCCTAAGACATTGTCGTGCCAGCTAAAGAAGCCACAACCACCACCCTATCAATTTCAGCCCCAACATCAATATCATGGATTCTATAACCCAATTAAAGGGAGGATAAATTAATTTCAAAACCATGTACCTGGCCAAACCTTTGGTGGCAATATAATCTTCTACCTAAGTTACCTTCGATCCATGCTGTCCATCTAGGAGCCACCAAGCCACAATGACAGTACTTTGTTAGAATTTCATATTCCTCCTTGTGACACCTTGTCTAATGAGCATAACCCTCCTCTTGCTACTTCTCGTAGTCGATGATGAAGACAAGCCTAAAGAAGACGATGACCTTCCTTATTTTTTGGCCAGTGCTTCTGGTATGGTTGGTGAGTTATTTATTACTTGTAGAGGGTCAAATTTATGTTGGAATATTATTTATGAATTAGCATTAATTAATAAGCCCAATAAATTGGTCCTTATGATCTTGTGTGGACCGTGATAGGTGGACCACACAAGTGAGCCCAATGGGCAGAGGCCCAACCCACAACCCAGTAGCCGTCAGTTATTTCCTATCTCTTAACTGACTGGGTCAGAGATAATAAATAATATAATTATTTAATTATTTAATAAGGCGGTTACCGATCTGATCTATATAAGACGATCAGTCATAACCACAAAATACACGACTCATTTTCTTCTACTTTCATTATCTCTGAACTCTCTGAAGGCTCTGGGGACTTGAGGGTTGTGTACCTGCCTGCACTCGAGGTAATCGAGATTTCTCTAGCACTCATGGATTCTTCAAGTACGCATGAATTACTTTATTCTATCATGTTATTATTATATATGTGAATTGAGATATACAGATTCAACACGTGGCATCAGAGCCTTGGTAACGACTTTTAAATTTATATATCTCAATTCCCTTTACGTATATATATATATATATATTTTTTTTTTGATATATTGAAAAGATTCATGCTCATGTTGATAAATTTCTTATGATCCATATTCTTCAGATTCGAATATGAGAATTTTGTTTTTAAATCTTATTATATTTATTATAAAAAAAATCACTGTGCCATCACCGGAAAAGCTCCAAGGACGTCGGACATGACTGCCGGCCAGCTACTTCTGGTATGTCGTCTCTCCGTGGTTGCGGCGTCGTTCTCCCTTGCTCACGGCGCTGTCTCTTCTGGCTCACCGTGCACGGCGTTTCTCTAGTTCTCCTGGTTCGCGCGTCTCTGGACTGGTTACTGATAGGGACGGCGTCGTCTCTGATCTCTCTGGCTTTCGGCGACGGCATCTCCCTGTCTTTGATCTCTCTGGTTCACGGCAGCTCCCTGCTGAAAGGGAAGCAGAAACGGGTTTCAAATCGGATCCTAGGGATCCGATTCGTGTATGATGGGCCCAAAATTTCGTTTGGGCCCAGACCTGTTTAAAAAAAAAAGGGAGACAGTTTTGCTTTTGGTGGGGCTGGTCCATTTCGTTTTTTTTTATATGAAACTGGCACTGGGCCCAAATCGTATGGGCCCAGTATAGTGCAAAAAAAAAAAGTTAATTGCGTTTTCAGTCTCAGTTTAAATTACCTTCTTGGCCCATAATTTATTAAATTTACAAATTAGCCCTATGATATTTCTAGAAATTACACTTCAGTCCCTTAACTTCCAGAATTGCAATTTTAACCCAAATCTCTTCCAGAATTACTTATTTGCCCCTGATTACCTTTTAAAATTTCACTTAAGTACTGGATACGTTTTCTAATTCCCAAAAGACCCTAAGGTTTTTTAAAATTATATTGTTTTGTCCTAAGGTCATAAAATTTGTGACTTTATGAATTATTGATGATGCTTAGGATCTTGTAGCATGGATAATGGACATACCCCATAGGTGTGACATTATTAATGTGATTTTGATAGTTGGCTTTAAGAAGAGGCTAATAGCACTCATTTAATGTATTAGATATTTATTGTACCCTATAGGTATGGAAATGTTTAATGCATTATTTTGTATGGACTTTTGTGTGAGCTAAATCTTTATGGTATATGAGACTTCTTGGTGCATGGTTATAGTTGCATAATTGATAATCGCTTGTTGGGAATTCTGTTTTATAATTATGTTGTGCACGCATAATTAATATTTCCCATTTTCTGTTTTGCGATTTCAGTTGCTGCTTTTACGCAACTATCCTTTGTGAAGGCTCTTAATGGGACTAACTATGATGACTGGAAAGAGTCCCTCAGTATGTATCTGACCATTTCTGAGAAAGATTTAGCTCTGAGAGAGCCCAAGCCTGCGGATCTCTCTTCCGAGTCCAGTGCTTCTGAAATAGCCTTCCATAAACAATGGAGTGAGTCCAACCGGATCTGTCTAGCGATCATCAAGTACACAATTGAAAAGGGAATTAGGGACAGCATTCCTGAAAATGATACTGCAGTGGAGTACTTGAAAGCTATTGGTAACAAATACAAGAAGCTTGACAAGACTCAAAAGAACTACTATCTGTCACTTCTTGACAATACTCGATACGACGGAGTTTCTGGTGTCAGGGAGCACATTCTGAAGCTTGTTCATTACTATAACAAGCTTAAGTCATATGGGATTGATTGGGTGAAAGCACCTTGGTTTACCGTGTTCTTCAATCACTGCCATCAGAGTACGCATTCTTGAGGACTTCATACAACTCACAAGAAGCTGAATGGTCTGTTGACCAGATGATATCGATAGTCACTCAAGAAGAGGAAGCTATAAAGAAGAATTCCTCTCACTCAATAAACTATGTTTCCCATGGCTCTAGCAGCAAATCTGGAGGGTCACATAAGAAAAAGGGGAAGAAGCATGATGCCCCAAAGCCTAATAATCCAACCTTTAAGAAGGATGGTGATAAGAGTGAGAAGTCGAGGAAGAAACCCTTTAAAGGGTTATGCAATTATTGCAAGAAACCGGGTCACATTAAACTAATTGCTTCAAATTGAAGAACAAACAAGAAAGTGAAGGTACAACTCTTCAAACTGCCCCTCTAGCTCTAGTTTGTTTTGAATCTAACACCATTGAAACCTCCTTTGACTCATGGTGGCTGGATTCTGGTGCCACTGTACATGTTGTGAATTCTCCACAGGGGCTAAGAAACCAGAAGGTTCCAAGTGAGGCACAGAGGTCAGTCTTTGGCATAGCAGGGAGTAAGGCATCGGTTGAATGCATTGGAACTATTTCTTTGTATTTAAATTCTGGTCATATTTTACATTTGAACAATGTTGTTTATGTACCTTCTGCGAAGAGGAATTTAATTTCAACTTCTGCATTAGATATTTGTGGCTATTCTTTCTTCCAAGGAAATGGGAAAATTGACATTTGTTTTGATTCCATTAATGTTGGTGTTGCTTCCTTGATATATGGTTTATATCGATTGAATGATTGGTCACTTGAACTTTCTAATCTTCATGTCAATGCTGCTGTTGGGCATAAACGTCAAAGGCCCAATGATAATTCCTCTATGTTATGGCATCGTCGTTTGGGTCATATCTCTAGAGAGAGATTGGAACGCATGATCAAGCAAGGCGTCTTACGAGACCTTGATTTCTCAGATTTTGAGACTTGTGTTGACTGTATAAAAGGAAAATTCCCTGCTAGAGCTAGAACCAAAGGGGCAAAGAGGTCTGAAAATACTTTAGACCTAATCCATACTGATATCTGTGGACCTATCACGCCTCCGGCTATGGGTGGTTTCAGATATTTCATCACCTTCACGGATGATTACTCTCGTCATGGATGGATTGAACTCTTGCGTGAAAAGGGCAAGTCCCTTAATGCATTCAAGACCTTTAAAGCAGCAGTCGAATTGAAATCTGGCAAGTTGATCAAGTGTGTGAGATCTGATAGAGGAGGAGAATTTTATGGGAGATATACTGAGACTGGTCGGAACCCTGGGCCATTTGCTTTGTACCTTCAAGAGCATGGCATTGAAGCTCAGTATACTATGCCTGGCACCCCGCAGCAAAATGGGGTTGCAGAAAGGCGAAATCGTACTCTCATGGATATGGTTAGGAGCATGATCAGTCACTCCTCACTGCCGAAATTCTTGTGGGGTGATGCACTCAAAACTGCTGTTTATATTTTGAATCAAGTTCCTAGCAAGTCAGTTCCAAAGACTCCATATGAGTTGTATTTTGGAAGGACTCCTGCGCTGAAACATATGCGAGTTTGGGTTGTAAAGCACAGGTAAAACCTTACAATCCACAACAGATGAAGCTTGATGCTAAAACTGTTGATGGTTTCTTTATTGGCTATTGCATCGGATCTCGTGGGTACAGATTCTATTGTCCAAATCACACTACTAGGGTAATTGAATCTGACCGAGCTTATTTCTTTGAAGATGCCTTAGACAGTGGGAGCTCTGTGCCTAGGCACATTACCTTGCATGACGAAAGTAGTATTTTGCCTATGCCTATCTTGACAACTCCTCATGTTGACAGAAATAATGCCGTGGATCAGAATGAAGCTCAAGATGAACCACCTTTAGAGGGTGATAGGGACATGGTTGTTGAACCGAGACGGTCCCAAAGGGTTCGCAGGTCTGCTATTCCAGATGATTACATGGTATATTTGCAGGAATTTGATTCAGATGCTATTGATAGCTTAGACCCAATGTGTTACTAGGAGGCTATTTCTAGCTCAAATTCTTCTGAATGGTTGGAGGCTATGAGTGAAGAAATTGCCTCTATGTACCGCAATCACGTATGGGAACTTGTAGAGCTACCAAAGGGGTTTAAACCAGTGGGTTGCAAGTGGGTCTTTAAAACAAAACGAGGAGCTAGGGGTGAAATTGATAGATATAAAGCCAGACTTGTAGCTAAAGGCTACAACCAGAAAGAAGGTATTGATTACACAGAAACCTTCTCTCCGGTATCCACCAAAGATGCTTTTAGAGTGGTAATGGCTTTAGTTGCACAGCTTGATCTTAATCTTCACCAGATGGATGTCAAGACTGCGTTCTTGAATGGCGATTTGTATGAAGAAGTCTACATGACACAACCTGATGGTTTTGTTGAATCCGGTAAAGAACATCTAGTGTGCAGATTAAAGAGATCCATCTATGGGCTAAAACAAGCCTCTATGCAGTGGTATTTGAAATTTGATGAAGTTATCACCTCTCTCGGTTTTGTTGAGAATGTCTCAGATCAGTGCATCTATCAAAAGTTTGATGGGAACAATTTTGTCATTCTTGTTCTCTATGTTGATGATATCTTATTAGCCAGCAATTCAATAAATTTCCTCAATGAGATAAAGCACCTATTTTCTTGCCATTTTGACATGAAGGATATGGGTGAAGCCTCCTTTGTTCTTGGGATACAAATTCATCATGATAGATCTCGTGGTATTCTTGGTTTATCACAGGCCACTTACATTGAGCGGGTATTAAGAGATTCAAAATGGATTCATGTTCTCCTTCACCTGCTCCTGTACAGAAAGGTGAGCTGTTGTCAAAGTCACAGTGTCCCAAGGATGATAAGAAGAGGGCTGAAATGAGAAAGATACCATACGCTTCCGCTGTTGGCAGCCTTATGTATGTTCAAGTATGTACTCGACCAGATATAGCCTTTGCCATTGGAGTGTTGGGTCGATACTTAAATGATCCAGGTCTGGATCATTGGAAGGCTGCTAAGAAAGTTATGACGTATCTTCAAGGTACAAAGGATCATATGTTGACTTACAGAAGGTCAAATTCTCTTGAGGTTGTTGGGTATTCTGATTATGACTTTAAGGGATCAGAAGATCTTGAGATTGTTGGCTTTTCAGATTCAGACTTTGCCTCTTGTCTGGATGATCGTAGATCCACGACTGGCTATATTTTCATGTTGTCCGGAGGAGCTGTCTCTTGGAAGAGTGTGAAACAGACACTTACGGCAGTTTCATCTATGGAAGCTGAGTATATTGCTTGCTTTGAGACTACACATCACGCTATATGGCTGAGGAAGTTGATATCTGGCATGCACCTAGTTGAGTCAATATCACGTCCTCTAACCATTTATTGTGATAACAAATCTGCAGTATTCTATGCTAACAATCACAGAAATTCCAGTCGTACAAAGCATTTTGATATCAAACTTATGTTTGTGAAAGAGAAAATTGCTGAGTCTCAAACCCGTGTGGTACACATTCCTGGCACGCAGATGCTTGCAGATCCGCTGACTAAGGGCTTACCTGTAGAAGTTTTTCAAAATCATGTAACTTGTATGGGTATTATGAATTCCTTTGATGCCCTAGTTTAGTGGGAGTTTGAGAACCTTCCTTGTTGCAATTTCTCTTTAGGATTTGTTTTCTTCTGTGAGTTATATTCAGTTCAGTTAGATACGTCTATATCATTTGTATCCCTATAGGATTCAATGATTCTGTTGTGGTACGCTATGCATGTCACTTGTTTCCCCATAGGAATCAGTGATTTATGTTGTTATCTTACTGAGCTGTATTTGAAATAAAATTTCATGTTTTACTCAGATTATGAGATATTATAATCACTTGTTTCCCCATAGGATTCAGTGATTTTGTGGAGTTTCATTTTCTGAATTTTGTTTGTGGCTTGTTTATACAACTTGCTTAATTAATGCAATCCAAGTGGGAAATTGTTGGAATATTATTTATGAATTAGCATTAATTAATAAGCCCAATAAATTGGTCCTTATGATCTTGTGTGGACCGTGATAGGTGGACCACACAAGTGAGCCCAATGGGCAGAGGCCCAACCCACAACCCAGTAGCCGTCAGTTATTTCCTATCTCTTAACTGACTGGGTCAGAGATAATAGATAATATAATTATTTAATTATTTAATAAGGCGGTTACCGATCTGATCTATATAAGACGATCAGTCGTAACCACAAAATACACGACTCATTTTCTTCTACTTTCATTATCTCTGAACTCTCTGAAGGCTCTGGGGACTTGAGGGTTGTGTACCTGCCTGCACTCGAGGTAATCGAGATTTCTCTAGCACTCATGGATTCTTCAGGTACGCATGAATTACTTTATTCTATCATGTTATTATTATATATGTGAATTGAGATATACAGATTCAACAATTTAATGGGGAGGAAGACAACCTACAGGTACATCCACGTTTGAAATGGTCAAATTTGTGTAAGAAGACATCTGGCAATACGTGGGCGGTGATTGAAGAGGAATTTAAGTATTTAACAGACATTTAGCTTTTTCAACGATTCTAGAACGATTGCATTCTTTAAATAAACATTATGAATACTTTTACACTTAATCTTACTTAAAGATATTTGGTGCCCCTGAAAAAAAAAATGTCATAAGTATTTTTCTCTTTAACTCAATAAAGCATTTTATTATTTAATTTTCAATTTTCAGTAAAAAAACAAAAGAAAAGCAAACGAGCATATATATATATTTATCATTTTTGAACTAATTATTTACAAAAAGAGCAATCGAGAGTTTATTCCCTTTTTTTTAAAATGTTCATAGAGTCGTTCTTAAGAGCAATGTTTTATAATTAATTGATAAATGGGCCCGTCAGATACTCTCATTCTTTGGATCCATATTAAAGTGCATATTCAAGAGGAATGGCCATTCAACAATTGTTAGTACTTATTTGCACCTAACTTATTTTGTTAAAACTTATGTTGATTGTGCTAAGTCTTGTGTAACCATGCGAGATCACATATAGCAGAGCCTCTTCATTTTTATTTTCCTGCAATTTTGTTCCCTATTAATCTAATCGAAGAATAAAGAGTCAATTTACAAATTTGCAGTTCGGGCATTACGTACACAACATTGAACTAACGTCCTCTGATTAAAGAACAAAACAGGAAGGTTCAGAGCATAAAAGAATAAGGTTCAAATAATGTGTAAAGTTATTCCAATCTATTCAAAATTCATGCAATGCATTTAGGTCATACTCAAGCACAACACAACTATTTGCACCCAAATTGTAAATTTGGAAGCTTGAGCTTGACTCAACTAAATCTGCTTTAAAATAATTTAAAAAAAAAAGAATATTTATGAAATCTTAGCTATTAAGTCAAGACTATCCACACTCCACCCATGATGAGTGACTACGATAGAGAAAGTGTTTCCTAAATTCAAGGAAAGTGGTGATTATGGGACTTGAACACCAAGCCAGGATCATCTATAAATAGAGGAGCCCTCTCTTAATAATCATCATTAGCATCAACAAACTACCAGTCTCAAACTTCGCGTCTGCTACTTTATTTTATTTTTTCTTTTATCATGTAATTTAAGTCTTTATTTTCGGTTGTAAGGCTAGCGTAGCCCCGCCACCTCTTTCTTTAATTAATGTATCTTTGCTTTCCTGTATCTACATTAATTTTCTTCACTTCGTATTCTCACATTTGGGTGAACTGTGGTAAGGGAGCCCGGTTCCCCGCGTTTGATTAAAAGCTAGGTTCTTCCATCCTTTTGAGACCCCGCATTTCTAACACGCCTCGCGACACCCCCTTTTTATTTTTGCAAAACAATTTTTGGCACGCCTGGTGGGATCCGTGAGAACGGAATGCCTAAGACACGTAAAGATCAATATATTGTTAGAAAGAATAGACTTGAGTCTTATGACTCAAAAAATATGGCTGTACACGCAAAACGTGAAGTATAAGCTAACGAGAGGCAAAGAGCTATGTTGTAAACTTTGAAGGATGGGCTAAGGAACATCTCTGCTATGCTGTCTAAAACATTGTAAGAGAAAGCTCCAATTGGCTCGCACCTTTAGAGAATAGATACACTTGGAAGGCAGTCTCCTAATGTGCACTTTGACCAGAAGATCAACAATGAGGACCGATATAATATCTGTCAAAGGACAAATGGCAAGTCTAATTCAATAGCAGGCCCACTCGTCCATAAAGGCTGAAGCCACAGGGGCCAGCGGAGCAACTGGTCTATAGCTATAGGGGCCAGCACTAGAGGGGTTGGAGCCACTAGGGCCAACGCCAGAGGGACTAAAGCCATTGGGCCTAGCACTAGAAGTGTTGGAACCATAAGGGCCAGAGGAGCCATTGGGGCCAGAACCATAGGGGCCAGCACCAGAAGGGCCGAGGCCACTGGCGCCAAAACTATAGGGACTAGCACCAGAGGGGCTAAAGCCATTAGGGCTAAAACTATAAACTATTTTGAACACCATAACAGTAAGATACTAACACCTTTAAGACTAAACATAGAATACTAAATAAAATAACTCAAGATAACTTCATATTATAAAATTCTAAACAAGTTTTGTTACGTGCATTATGCTTGCTTACATTATGCCATAGTTTTTGCAACAAAACAAATATGAAATGGAGGCAACAAAGCAAAACGCACCAGAAATTATGCGGGCATAATGGACAAAAAAAAGGCAATATAATTGGGGGAAAGGTACACAAAATGAAGGGGGAAGAAGACTTAGGGTGGAAGAACACTTACCTCTAATTGATCTCCAACAAACAACAAAGATGAGAAGAGACAATGGAGAGAAGATAAAGAAGAGACGAATAGCTTTCTTCCTTTACTTGATTGTCGGTGTATGTCGCTTGCGGTTAGGGCATACAAGAGATGAATAGCTTTCCTCTACTCCGTTGCAAGTGATTGCTTAGGATAAAGAAGAGAACGATCGCCTGTGTATGTTGCTAACAGTAGGGTAGGGAAGAGACGAATAGCTTTTCTCTACTCAGTTGCAAGTGATCGCTTAAGGCAGAGAAGAGAACAATTGTCGGTGTATGTCGCTAACAGTAAGGTAGGAAAGAGATGACGGATAGCTTTCCTCTACTCGCTTGCAAATAATTGCTAGGGTAGAGTAGAGAATGAGCAACCTCAAAATTTAACAACCAAATAAGGGTGTTTCGATCATTTCTCATTATATCAAAATGTCACTTAACAACTTGGGGACTTGATTGGCCTTTTAGAATTACTTGAGACTGGATTTAATTAGTCCCTTTAGGACTTAATTGCCATTTTCCCAATTGTAATTAGACACTAGAAAATGCCCCACAAAAATGCGAAGAAAGAGTATCATCCGGAAAAAAAAATGTAAGGAAAGAAATAATTATTCCAATTGGTGGATATTCTGTGTAAAGGAACAACTTTATGTTGGTTTACTTTTTGGACCACCTGTATTTTGTTTTACTTAACCCTACTGATTTAAAATACAAAACTTTATTCTTTTAGTTTTTAAACTATCGACTGGGTTATATAACTCAATCCTTCCACTCGATATGAGTAGATCTTTGAATTATTAATTTATTTATAACTCCCTCTCTAATTTTTTTTATTTTTTACAAGTTGACCCCTTTCCTTCATAACTTGTTGTTGAGTCATCCAACATGTCAATTAACGTAACTAGCGCCGTTAAATGAAGATGGTTTGGCCTCCATATAGGATACTGATTCAAAGAAAGTTTAAGCGTTTAGTTAAGGAGGGAGAGTTCAACAAAAAAAGAGGGGGGGAGGACTTGTAGAGTGGACGAAGTTCAATAACGAGCAGGAATATCACAAAGGAAGTTACGACTCCGCGAGAAGAATATATTAATTACCTTGCAACTTCTCCACTCTATACTTAGATACACCCCTTGAGAAGCCATTGCTGATTCTTCTTCGTCGTAAGCCCCTGTCACGACTGAAAAATAAATATTGAAGAAAGACACGAAATGCGTTACCTTGGAAAGGATGAACAAATAAATATTAAGGAAAAGTAAGAGAAGTTCCCCTGTTTAGTTTTCGAAAACCAAAAAACGAAGAAAGAAGAAAGAACTCTACCTTGCTTCCCTTTCTTCCCTTTCTTCTTCTGCGTTACGTTCCAAGAGAGCTTGTCCCACAGGTGAGTTTCAAATCGACCAATCCAATCTATGTCTGTTTGATAACCACACATGGAAGACGTCATCCTTGGGTATCTCGTCTATGTTGTTCGAATTATTTTAGAAATTGCTTAAGCAATATATTATTATCAACAATGACAAAAATAGGCAAAGTTTATGAACTCTCTGTTTTCCTCTGCTCTTTTGTTACTGGTAACAGAGGCGTCTATATGACGATTTGGATATTTATTTCATTGCTATTTACGATTTGCATTAAATAATTTATAAAAGTGCATTTGATTCAACAATCACAGGAGCAACTAGCAAAGTTTTGCGGTAGTCCTTTTCCTAATTGCATTTTTGGATAATGCTATTCCCGTGGGCAACTCATTCTACAATTAAGTTCAGACTTCCTACAATCAGTTTCACGGAGCTGGTATTTTTTTTTTTTTCCCTGTGTGCTTACAAATGTTTCAAAGTTCACAAGCCTCACAGGGACGACCGTGTTTCTTCAAATTTAAAGCCATTCATCAGTCGTCGTCATCCCTGTGAAATGACAATAATTAATGAGGTCACATGGCCATTCATTTGCTTGTTTACAATTACTTCTTTTCCCTTTTATTTATTTATTTATTTATTTATTTTTGTCATGCTTAGCCATAGTCTGATGTGGCTAAAATATTTAGTTTCTAATGCACTGCCACATGGAATGGGGTATGGAGTAAAAAGGGCCAACTTATAGACGTTGCAAACATTCAGGACTGAGCTTTAAACGAGTTAATGGTTTAAGAATTAAGTTACTACAAATTATAACAGAAAGATTAAATTTTTAAGTAAGTTAATATTTTAGAAATTAAAAGATTAATTTTTCCTTTACAATAATAGAGATGGCCAACAAAATAATTGAGAGTTGTCCCACCGACCACATCTAATAAAATTTGGAAACATAATAATTGAGAGAAGGAACCAGTTTATGTGCATATCATATATTGGAACAAATGAAAACTCATTGTTGCTAGCCTGTTCAGATTTAATTTTTATAGTCTAGATTTATAATTTTTCAATAGATGTTTTTTATGTAAAAAATTATTTTTTGAAAAACTGATAGTTAAGACACTATCTTTATTTTAAATTTTGTGTCTATTAAAATAATTTTTTTAAAAAAATAAAAGTAAAAAGTTGTAAACTGTACCTTTCATGTCAGATATGAACGATTTAGAGGTGAGATATGATCAGCAGTTTCAAAAGTTATAGCGTGCGTTTGGATTTCACTACGTTTACATTCCAAAAGAAAGTTTTAACTTTTTGAATGTAAAATGTTGTTTGGCTTTTTTTTTCAGACAAAATGCATTTTTTAAATTGACTTTTAAATACGTTTGAAATGAAAAAATTTGTAAAGCTACTCCTACTTGCTTTCAAAACGTGATCAGTTGGATGGACATTTATTGCTGGTACCTAATTTGTTTATTGACCATGATGCCCCTCACTTTTGCAGCTAATACATATCACGCATACTCTCCTCTCGTGGTCCTCATTTGTGCAGCTGATACATCAGTGTTCTTCGTCCTTTGCTGCTGCTCTGTGTCCGCCGATCGTCTGCCGTTAGTCCGCCACTCGTCCGCCGCTAGTCCACCGTTTGGCCATCTCTTCTCCTTCTCTCCTTCGCCTCTCCTCCACCATCACAGATCCGGATCTCTTCCTTCCCTAAGCTTCTCCTTCCTTCATCAACGGTGGCTGCATTTCACCGTTAATTTCTCCCCATCTCTTTTACGGATCAAGCTCATTTTGGGACTTGGGCGGCATTTCGGAGCTGAGAGAACTCCGACCAGCAGCTTTTACAACCTGTGGAGTGCAAAGGTGAATATTCCGACCAGCTCGTGGAACTCCAATCCTCTTCTCCGATCTGCTCTTCGATCTGCAAGGTATGATAGCCTCTAAGCTTTTTTTGTTAGATCTGGAAATGGTGCTGCTTTGTTCTGCTCTTCGATGTGATCTGTTGCTTTTCTTGTTCGGACCACCGTGAAGCTCTGTTCTGATCTGTTTCTTTTCTTTTTTGGACCACCGTGAAGCCACTGTTTTGGTCTGTTTCTTTCGTTTTTCAGACCACCGTGAAGCATTCCGGTCTGTTTCTTTCATTTTTCAGACCACCGTGAAAGCATTCCGGTCTATTTCTTTCATTTTTCAGACCACCGTGGAAGCATTCCGGTCTGTTTCTTTTCTTTTTCATACTGGTGTGAATTTTTTTTAATTGCCTTGTTTTGATCACATAACAAGAAAATATAAGCAAGCAAGAAGATTAATTATGACTGCATATTGTAATTATTCTGTTCCGGTTTGTTTCTTTCATTTTTCAGACCACCATGAAGCATTCTGGTATGTTTTTTTTATTTTTCAGACTGGTGTGATTTTTTTTAATTGCCTTCTTTTGATAGCTTCACATAACAAGAAAAAATAAGCAAGCAAGAACATTATTTATGACTGCATTTTGTAATTATTCTGTTGATTTGCTGATGTTCTAAAATATGACACGGTGTTTTGGAAATATATTCTGGTGACTGATCTATTGATTATTCTATGTTGCTTTGTTTTTTTTTTTAATTTCATTTTGATAAGAATTTAAGCTAATTTATTTTTTGAAAATTGATGAAGGGATGAGAAAGGCTACAAATTTCTGGTCAAACTTGCTTATTTTAATACATACTATTGAATTATATGATTTGAATTTTTGAGTGAGTACATAAATTATCTTATGGCTGCTTTTGAATAACTGCCTCTTTCGACAAGTATATGTGGCTAAGATAACAAGTGGTTAATTAACTATGATCGAATAATCTTTTTCTCTTTTTGTTTCCAAAAAAAGGATAGTAAAATTTTTAAAAAGGATAAAAAAGAATAGTAAAATTTTTAATATTTTAACTCTAACTCAATTATGGATTTTTACTCCTCAAATTTCATTTGTATTGAGAATGTGATATTTTGATAGTAAAAATGAGTAAAGAGAAGGCACTATGGACTACCGAAGAAACCGAATTGTTCATTAAATTAGCTCTCCAGCAAGTTAAGAAAAATGAGCGTAAAGGCTCTACCTTATCAAAGGAGGGTTGGGAGGCGCTAATGCAACAGTTCAATGCTTTGAGTTCAAGAAGTTATGATAAGAAGCAGTTGAAGAATAAATGGGACAATTTGAGGAAAGATTGGAATATATGGGACAAGCTATTAAACAAAGAGACCGGTTTGGGATGGGATAGTGAAAAGAATACTGTTTCAGCACCAAAGGAGTGGTGGAGTCAAAAGATTAAGGTATACAATTATACATGGCATGCTAAACATTTCATATTTTATTTTATAAATATACTAGACTCAATTCTTGTAAATGTGCAGGAGAATCCTGAGTATAGGAAATTCAGGCATAGACCACTTCCATATGCACAAGAATTAACACAGTTGTTCCAGCTAGTTGCAGCACAGGGCACTTACATGTGGACACCTGCGGCTGATGATCCACAAGATGTGTACAGGCCTCAATTGGATTTGACTGAAGGATCAGGAGACAGTGATGATATAAGAAACATTAATGGAGGAGCTCTCCCAGGAATTGGGCAAGTTAACTTGAATAATGCATACAGTGGTGGTACTAATTCAGGGAGCAAGCGAAAGAGAGGTGAAAGTGGTCAAAACAAAAAGGGAAAACGTCTTGCAACGGTGATGGTTGATTCAGTGAGTCGATTGGTGTCCACACAAGAGGATAGGGTTTCAACATTGAAGTCAATTCTTAATTCCATAGAGGGTGGAACAAAACCAGTTGACCAAAATGTGTTGGAGGTTGCAAAGGAACTTTATGGAATCGAGGAGATTGCTTATGATGAGGTGCTTCTTGGACAGTGTGCTGTGGCCTTGCTAGATAAGACCGCAAGGGACATGTATATTGGGCTTAGAGACAACAGAAGAGCATTAGTGGCCTATTTGAGGTGCTTGGGCAAAAAATGAAATTAGATCATCTTAGCTTGCCTTCTAATGTTTTAAAATTTAGCTAGTGTCATTCATGTTGTTAATTTGTTTTGAAACTGACTGTGTTATTTGACTCTTGTGTTATGTGTTTCTTAAGTTAAGTCATGGACAAATAGTGTAATGGTTGTTTAATTATGCTATGCAGTTTTTATGGATGACAATACGCAATCTCGCTTATTACAATTACTTGTACATGCGGAAGACGATGAGATTGAGGCTATTACTGCAATAATATCCAATTACTCAACAACTTTATTGAAAGAGCCTTGTAGAACCAGTTCGCAATCAAGTCATGCATGGGTGCAAGAAATTTTGCAAGGGCATCCTCAACGTTGTTATGATATGTTTCGTATGGAAAAAGATATTTTTCTTCAACTTTGTGACGAACTAGTGCAACATGGCCTACGTCCAACCAGAAGAACAGGGATTCATGAAATGGTCGGTATGTTCCTAAATATTGTTGGACATGGAGTGGGGAATAGGATGGCACAAGAACGATTTCAACATTCAGCAGAGACTGTTCACAGGCATTTTAGAAATGTATTACATGCTTGTGAGAAGCTAGCAAAGGAATATATCCAACCAAAAGATCGCACTTTTCAAGATATTCATCCAAAAATTTTAGGTGATCCGCGATATTGGCCATTCTTTAAAGATACCATAGGAGCAATTGATGGTACACATATCCCGTGTGTGGTTAGTGTTGAAGAGCAAGGGAAATATATTGGAAGGAAAGGTATTCCAACACAAAATATAATAGCCGCATGTGATTGGGATATGTGCTTCACTTATGTCATGGTTGGATGGGAAGGGATTGCTCATGATGCTCGTTTGTTTGACTATGCTCTCACAAGGCCAGACATGAAATTTCCACATCCACCCCAAGGTATATTTCATATTTATCTAATTTAAACAATTATTTTAATATTTTTTGGGATCTTATAATTTCTATTTTTTTATTGGTAGGTAAATATTATTTGTTAGATGTTGGCTATCCAACTCCACGTGGATATTTAGGTCCTTATAGATCTCATACGTACCACCTCCCAGACTTCAGGCGTTCATCTGGATTTACAAATAATAATGAGATTTTTAATTATTATCATTCAAGCTTAAGGACCACGATTGAAAGGACTTTCGGGGTTTGAAAAAATAGATTCGCAATCTTACGACATATGCCTAGCTATCCATTTGTGCAGCAAGTTCGTATTGTTGGTACAACAATGGCTATACATAATTTTATTAGAAGAAAATCTGTAACTGATTCTGACTTCAGGCATTTTGAGGATGAAAATATAGTTAACACTATCGATGATACTGATGAGCTTGCATTTTCATCAACAATTTCAAGTGCAATTTCAAGCATAGCTTCTGATAGAGAAATGAATAGGGTTCGAGATTCTATTAGAGATCAGATTGTATATTATAGATCGAACCATTAATCATGTAACTATTCAATATTAATGAATGTTTAACTATTTATTACATAATTTTTTTCCAAAATTAAATTTTATTTTTTTAATTCTTAATATTTAACATTTTAAATTTTATGTCATTTTAAATTTGATTCACCTTTTTTTTAATATATTACATTTCTATAATAAAAATTATAAATTATCATAAATCAATGTCCTTTTTGGTCATTACATATTAAAAAGTACATTTGAAAAGCATAAATTTTTATAAATCCAAACAACTTTCAATTTGTCAAACTGACTTTTGAAAAAATATATCCAAACACAAATTTCGTTACAACAACTGACTTTTACGAAACTGACTTTTGCCAAATGAACTTTTATCAAACTGACTTTTGACAAACTGAAAACCAAACGCACACATAATATACTCACCTTTTTGTTCGCTCTTTTTTAAGATAAGAAAAACTATTATGGTTTTTATTGTTTTTATTTACAAACAAAACCTATGAATTTCAAAAAACATTTATTATATTTCAAGAGCACATAACTTACTTTCAGAAAAACTATTATGGAGTGTTTTTGAAGGAATTTGCTGGCAGGAACTTCTTCCTAGAACACATCTGTGACTGGCGGAAACAGCAACCCTCTGACTCTGAAATCAATGATGGTTCATCAAAGATCTGTCTGTCTTTCTTCAGATTTGCGTCATGGCGTGCAAAAGTCATTAGAAGGAATAACTGTGCAGATTGATATCTCCTTTTATAATGATCCCATGATCTGTTCGCAGTGGAGGAAAAGGAAGAATACTCACGATCCGGATTTCGCCGTCGAACTGCCTCAGATATAATCTGATGTGGATTAAATCGGTGGAAAGAAATGGCATTTGCAATAGCAGGATCATCATCAATGTAATTAACTCTTCATTAAACACCCTTGAGCTCCCATGCGAGGTTGGGTGTGTACGTAATCCGGTCAGACATCAGAAGCATTTGGCTGAGTTCCAAGAAGCTGATATCTGCAGACTTTCACTTCCTCCGATCACCGTTTCATATTGCTAGCTGTCCTACGCTCTTGATAGCTATTTTATGGAAACTGGGACAGCTGTCTTTTTTTCCTTTGGTTCATTTTGTTTCTTCTTATAGGTATGACATTTTGCAATTGATCTTTTATCAAAATATATTTATACACACACACAAATATATATATATATATATATATATATGTATTTCATTTTTTTCGTATCATCCCTTATAAAGTCAATATTTATTTTCACTAAATAAATTTATTTTATTAATGATAAAGATAATTTATTCTAATTCCTTTAATTTCATATATAATTATAACCCTTAATCAATTTTTTTAAATTGTGTGAATTAATTTTTTTATATTTAAAAATAAAAAATAAATTATAAAACACTTTTTGAGAAGATTCAGTATTTTAAAATATAAAATATTTTAATAAAAATGAAGTTTTATTAATAATTTTTTTTAATAATAGTCTTTCTATTATATTCTCTCTCTCATATTATTTCATGAACAATGTATTAAATGAAGGCCATTTTTAAATGTTTTTATTTTTGTTTTGAAAAATACAGTTGTAAAATATATTTGAGTTTTATTGATATACATGATTTTATTTAAAAATATTTTATAATTTAAAATATAAATGGTGATCTTTTTACCCTAAGTGAAGTTAGCTGAGAATTTATTTTGGTCCTAAAACTTCAATCTCCTTTAATTTGTCTCTTATATTTATTATTTTTTCCAAATACCTTATAATTAGCTTCTTATATGATATATATAAACTTTGTTGATGATATTTTAATGTAAATGATTGAAAGCGGGGATATTTTAGAAAAAAAATTCAATACATAATTTCTTTATAGATAACTAACTAATATAATTTTATTAATATGTGTGAATTAATTAACTAACTCCTATATTTAGATGGGAGTGTCAGGCCAAAAAAAAAACAAGATGGGAGTGAGTAATATACTAATAATTCTCCTAACTTAATTTAACACCCCTCTAAGTAATCTGGCTATAATTATGATGGTGACGCTGTTATTTCATTTCACTTCCCAACAGAAAAATGGACACTGTACTCTTTGGTATGATATATTGTTTTTCATTTATATTATAATTCTAATAATTAACCTTTAAATCAGACCGAATCAACATAACTAGTTCGATTTTCAGTGGTACAGGGGATCAAACTTTGCTGGAAACAGCACAGCTGCCACGTGGCCTGCATTATAATCCACACAGCTTTGCCCGTGTGATACGACGGAAGCTCAATTATGATCTGAGGTCCTTTTTTGAAAATCTATCTTCAATTATGTGACTCTCTCATTTTTCTTCTTGTCACCTTATCATTGTGTTGAATTGTAATCTGCACAACGTCCTCTCAATTTTGGTGCTTCTCACTCAATTGTTGTTCTGCTTCTTCTAACTTCTAACCAAGCTAAGCATACTACTCTAATAAATAATGCCCTATTTAAAATTATTTTTATTTTATTGTTATGAGAATTAATATTCTATAAAACATATTTTAAAAATTAAAAAATAATAAAAACAAATATTTTTTTCATTTTTTCTTATTTTTCAGAACAATAATTTTAAAATATTTAAAAAATATTTTTATTTTTTTATTTTTCAAAACAATATTTTATTTTTTTACATATTTTTTAAAAATATATTATTGAATAGATTTTTTATTTTTATGTTTAGGAGAATAAAAAATTGTTTTTAGAATATGTTCCAAACTGACCCAATCTCTCTCCATTTCTGTTTCATCCCCCCCCCCCTCTCTCTCTCTCTATGCAAACGCACGTCTCTCTGATATTGATTATTCTGAGTCTCATGAATCTCGTATATGTCTTATCTACATTCTCTAATAAAACATAAAATAATTTTCCCATCAATGATCATGAAGAGAGAAGGATAAATTTTTAAATAGACCCAATATATTATTTTTATATAAAAAAATAATTATTTAATTATATTTTTTACTCCTACTATTATTAATATCATAATTAATTTAATATTTAATATTATTTAAATATATTTTTATTAAATTAACCATAAATGATGTAATCCATCGAGTTTATTTAAAAAACTTTCAAGAGATAAGACAAAAAATTAAAAATAAAATTAATTAAAATAATAATTTTACCAGTTTATTTAAAAAAGAAATTTAATTTTACCCAACCTAAAGGTGACAAAAAGATGTGGCCCACACATGCGTTAATTATGATGTGATGTTGCTTTTTGAAAATCTCTCATCAACTATGTGGCTGTCTCATTTTTCTTCTTATCATCTTCATCATTATGTTGGATTATAATCTACAGAGCTTCTCACTCAATTATTGCTCTGCTTCTAACCGAGCTAAGCACACTACTCTAACAGGTAAGTCTCTCTCCATTTCCGTTCCTGCTTTCTCTCTCCCTTTCTTTCCAGGCTCACGCGCATGTCTCTCTGATACTCCTGATTCTTCTTAGGCTCATAAATCTCTTATATGTCATGTCTTCATTTTCTTTCCTTTCAAACAATCCTCCTTTACGCTGTTCCAGGTAATCTTCCACCCTTCTTTAATTTCTTTCCCACCCAAAACAAAATTCATTAATTACTGCTTTTCAATTTTAGATTTTTTTTCTCCTTGCTAGTTTAATGTTAAGATCTTCTCCCTCTATATTATATGTAAGTCATTTTAAATTATTCTTAAAATTTAAAAAAATCTAATTTTATTTTCATTAAAAAGAGAGAAATAAAATTGAAAAAAAAATATTTTTTTATATTATTTATATTAGGGGCTAATAACTTATTTTGAAAGACCTCCTATAATTTTGATATTTGATAGGAAGGTGCTTATGTCATAAAAGATCTGAATTGTATAAATCTTATTTAGTACTCAAACGTGCAAAGAATATGTTGCCAAATTTTATTTCAAGATTCTTAAAAAAAAATTATTTCAAGATTTTTTTCATTAAAAAATCAATTAGTTGAAAAGAAAATGGTGTAGGATTTGTGCCAGGAATTTGATAAAAGCTTGGATATTCACAAGGCAATATCTTAAATGTTGGGCTCTTCGTTTATTCCGAAGTGTTGGACTTTGTTTATGTTGTTGGATTTGTTGATTCTGCTTCTAGTTTGTTGGTTTTGTCCTAGCACAATCTCTTGACTGAGTCACCTTTTATCCTGCAGTGTTGTTTTTTTTTTTTCCGGCCAAATATATCATTTCATTGGGCCACTTTTTAAATATGTAATGTATTAGTCTTTTTTTTTTTTGGTAGAATAATGTATTAGTCTTTAATAATGAATAAGATTTCTTTCCATTAAAAAAATAAGATAATATCTTAAGATCTTGAACTTGGGCTTGGGCCTCAAATTAACTAGATCAGCATTGGACGGAGGAGTAATAATGATTCCGATACCATATATTATAATTATAATTTAAAAAACAATATATAGTGACAATAATTTTTTAAATATGAACAATAGTGATGGTAATTAAATTTATAAAATAACACTAGTTATTAGTAGCTAGGGGTGTGCATTTTACTCACTGACCCGCAAACCCACTCGACCCGTTCAAAAACAAGTCAACTCATTCCCGTTCAATTAGGAAGAAAAACGGGTATGGGCTGGTATTTACCCGTATATGAATAAACAGGCGGATAACGAGTAAGACCGCGGGTGGCCTATACTCCCTCATTTATACTGTATATATTTTTTTATTTTTTAATCTCCTAAAAGACCAATCTTTAACCCAGAATTTGTATATATAAAAGAAAAACAACCTAAAAAGCAGACATAAAAAAAAGCCTAAACCACTTGGCGCAAATCATTCGTGAATATAAAAAAACACCATTCTGAATCTGCATTTCTGACTTTGCCCTAAATCCTGACTTTAAAGTTTAAAAAAACAAAAAAACTCATGTTGCCAATTTGTTGTTATGTGCGATCTGGATGGTGGATCTGGATCTGCAATTCTGCATTGCGTGAGTGACTAAGTGGTGAGTGTATGCCTTAAGTCCTGTGACTGACTCTACTCGTTCTGCCATTTATTGTCACACTTCGCCGTTCGCCTTGTTCTTCAGCTTCTCCCCTATTCGCCTAAGTCACAAGAGAGCTTTACTCATTCGCAGTCGCCACCCGCCAGTCGCACTTCATCCTTGTTCACCTAAGTCACGATCACGAAAGAGCTCCAGTCATTCGCATTGCCGTTCGCAGTCGCCAGTTGTTCTTCACCCTGTTCTTCAACTTGTCCCACGTTGGCCTGAGTCACGAGAGAGCTTTCAGCTTCATCTTGTTCTTCAACTTTAAATCGGTCGGCACAATGTGCAATGACTTTAACTTCAGCTTCCTCTTACTATTTCTCACATTATGCTTGGACAATCTCTGATTATAAATAAATAACATTTTTTATTTATGCTGTTAAGTGGATTTGTGCACCATTGTGAAGACCTTTTTTTTCACAATTTTGCCATGATCTTAAAGTTTTGATGAGTGATGAGTGATTTTTGAAAGTAGTCGTTGCAGGTAAATAGGTAGCCCAGACCTACCCATACCTACCCATACCAATTTGCACCCTTTTAAAAACAGGTACAAAAGGGTATAAGCGGGTAACGGGTCCAATTACGAGTGGCCTGTACCCACCCATTTACACCCTTATTGGTAGCAGAAAATCCAACTTCACAATTAGTAGATAGGTATTCAATTATTTCAAACTTTATTGTTTTTTTTTATTTTCAACTTTCAACTTTGTTTTAGTTAAAAGGATTATAAGTAGAATTGAACTCGTGACTTCAACCACTTACATGGGAACTTGCATGTCATTAGACTATAAAGTCATTCGCTCAACCTTTGGTTTTGGATTATCGATCATTAATAGCTTTTAGATTTTTTTTTGCCATGGTCTTTATTTTTCCTTGCCATTATGACTTTGACTAGGGATGTACACAAGCGAGTACAATGGCCTTACCCATTACCCGCTCATTTAAGGCTAAACAGGTGGCCACCCGCCCGTACCCGCATGTATCCATTTGCACTCGTTTTAAAATGGGGTCAAAATGAGTATGAGCAAGTATGGGCCACCCGTTTAACCTCAACAACCACACATCCATATCTCCAACAAATTCAATCTAAAACACAGACTCTCACCATTGCGATTGCATCAACACATTTGACTATATCAATTCATATGTCCAGCAAAATCAAGAAATCACCAATCTAAAAAATTCTTGTCTCTATTGTTACGATGTTACTGAGTAGGTGAGTACCAACTATAAACACCATAAAATCACAAATATTTTATTTCTTTAAAATCACAAAATCACATATTTAAGAAGTGGGATTCAGCCATTCAAGGATTTTGAAGAGTAGAAGAGGGAGGGAGAAATCAAGCAAAAAATACCCAACCAAGGAACGAAGGCCGACAATGCAAGTAGAGGGAGGTGACTCTGAGAAGGAGCAAGACGAGGGACATCGAAGTGCGAGTATGTGAATATGGTCTCGAGTTGAGTTTGTGCATTAAGTGCATCTCGCGTCGTCGTTGTGCGACTGCATTCTTCTACTTAGTTGGGAGAAGTGTGACTGCGTATCACCATCGTGCAACTGCAATCAGCGAAGGTGAGAATGAGGCTAAACTCTGAAGGTCATATCTTGTATGGGTATGAACCAAGGGGGAGGCAAACGGGTAAACCTCAGCTTGAAGCTCGAACAGTGAAGAAGTAGGAGATCGAATCTGATGAATTGATGAAGTTAGGGCTTGGGTGATAGGGACATACAAGACACGACACAGGGCAAGATGATGAGTGACTAAAATCTAAGTGTGAGGGTTCTGACTTTTGACTAAAGAAAAATGACTAAAAAAAATTATATACGGGCAAGTATAGGCCACCTAAGGCCTTACCTGTTATTCGCTCATTTATAGATAAATGAGTGACCACCCACCTGTACTCATTTTTCTCTTTTCATTTTTTGAGTATAGGTTGACTCATTTAGGAACAGGTTGGGCTGATACCCGGGTATACGGGTAAAATGCTCACCCCTAAGTTTGCCTCCTTCATTATTGGAATTTCCCTCAATTATTGTTGTTTTTTTGGCTTTAAATAATGTTCTATGTTCACTTCAATTCTAAACAATATTGTTATTTTGAAAATAAAATTACTCAACTAATTATTTTATTTGTGGCAAAAGCAATTAACATTTGAGGTCCATATCTATACTCGCAACTTTTGTTTATAATTGTTTTTAAAATCAGGTGGCATTGTCTGAGGTGGAAAAAATATTTGGCCACCATCATTTTTTTAATTTGGGTTAAATGGTAATATGACCTTAAATTATAAGCTTAGAGGTGATTTGAACCCATGAACTAATATATGGTACTCCCTTCATTTAAAAATGTAAGATATTTTTAATTGAATTTCACCTTCAATAAGATAATCACCTACTTTTTAACTAATCATGTCTTTTTATATTTACCCTTATTAAATACCTTACAATAAATATAAAGTCATTCATTAATAGGGGCACTTTTAAAAAAAATGGCAATGATTACATCTCAAAAGACTAAAAATATTTATATTTTTAAACATTCAATTCCTCAAAAAATATTTTTTATTTTTAAACAGAGGAAATATATATTGAACTTTGAATAATTAAACCTGAGACAAACCTCTTACAAAGCAAACACCCATTATGTGTGGGTCTACAAATTCTCTCTCCTCCCTCTGTCTCTTCCTCCTCTGGCTTTGCTCCTTCTTTTGAAAGTATAATGGATTCTTTGAGACCAAATCCTCCTCTTTTAATAAATAAATTCACCTTAAACTCATTTTCATCTACTTGTTATTCTCATCATTCTTCACTTTAATTTATCTCTACTATTTTTTTCAAAGAAAAAAATTAAAATAATAAAATACATATTTTTTAATGTCATCTATATATATCTAGACATATTCTTAATAATTCTTATCGGCCATTATACAATTTTCTATTGTCAAATACACAGCATGACAGATTCTAAGGTTAAATTAATAAATGTGCAGTATGTATAATACTCTAAAGTCTTAGAAAAAATATATATCTTCGATCATTTAACTTTACAGCAAGTCTAATTTTAGTTTTTTAACTTTATTTGGTTTTATATTAATCCTAAAGTATTTTCTTAAAAGACTCTAATCAAGAATTCTTAATTTCATTTTTCTCCTCTAATTGATTTGATCTTCTTTATATTAGAACATAAAAGAAGTCCTACATCTAAAGATTAGAATATATATTATAAATATACAAGTTTAGGAAGTATTTAACTAAATGACTTAAGTTATTTTTGGTGGAGTATATTATCTTTAAATATAATTAATATAAAAAATCTAACATAATATCATGAGCTATCTAGTTTAAGCCATTTGGTTAGACTTTAAAATTAAAAAAAAAAAAGGAGAGATTAGTAATATCATTCTCTTATGTATGTTCATTTTCTTATGCTTGTTACGTATCGGATGATTATTGAAGTTTTTCCCTTCTTGTTTATTTATTATTATTATTGTTTATTTATTTTTTGCAGTTTGTACTATATATTGATTCGTGTTTGGATTGTTCATTTTAGTTTTCTTTTTGTTGGATTGTTCTGCTAAAAACAGAGAAGGCATCATTCAACAGTACAGAAATCTCGCAAGAAAGGTTAGTATATGTTTTGACTATTATATTCTTTTTTTGGTTCTGTGTTTTATATATTTTGGTCAATTGAACTATGTTTAAAGTAAAATATACTAATCTTTCGTCTATTTTATCTTAATTACAAAGATCTTTCTTTTATTTTTTTAAGTACGTATAAACCTTTTTTAAAAGTAAAATTTACATAAGGCATACCTACCATTTATTGCAAAAATTTCATTCACATCTATCCAACTTTTAATTGACAACTAAATAACATATTTTGGATTAAAATTAAATACCTCTTTTTAATATAAATATTATTTAAGTGTCATTTAAGTTTTCAAATGATAATATTATAGTGCATATATTTTAATTTTTCAATCTAATTTTAAAGTTTTAGTTATATATACTTCTTTATATAGTACACTTAATTTTAAGCTTCATAAGATGGAAAAATTAATATTTCAAACACATCTGAATAAAAAAGAAGACTATGCCAATGAGCATGTAATTCAACTAGTAAGGAGTAGTGATAGCTTAACATCTCTAGGTATGCAACTATATTAACTTTGGTACTTCTCAATTCTCACTCAATTATCGTTCTACTTCTGAACAAGCTCACTCAAGTCTCTCCCTACACATACATGCCTCTCCCTTATTGATTCTTCTTAGGCTCATGAATCTCATATGTGTTAGATCCCCATCTTCTTTCCTTCCAAACTCTCCTCCTTCACACCATTTCAAGTAATCTTTCACCCTTCTTTCTTTCCCACCTAAAACAAAATTCATTAATTATTTCTTTTCAATTTTAGCTTTTTTCTCCTTCCTAAATTATTGTTAAGATCTATTCTGTCTATGTTATAAATTACTTCCAACTATTTTATCAGAATAAAGAAAGATAAATGTGTCTTAAAATTTTAAAAAATATTCTAATTTCAGTATTTTTTTTTTAACATAATATTCGAGAAGCCAAGTAGAAATAATAAATTAGGTTTAAATTCTCCTTTTAGGATTTTATTATTAAGGATAAAATTGAAAAATATTAATTAATAAAGTAATATAATAATTTTCTTAACATGTGCAAAATGTTTCTCAAGCACCTTTTTACATAGGACTGGATTGAGTACTTTATATTCAAGCATTCTTACATAACCTGTCGTTCTCTTCGTGATTTTGCGATCAACTTCTTTGAATTCCACAAACCGAAAAATTGAAAAAAAAAAACAGGGGGGGGGGGGGTAGCTTTTTTTAGATATATGTCCATTTTCTCATGCTGCTTCTTCTTATGTATTCTTATTGTTGAAGCTTTCCCCGCTTTGGTAAGTAGTTTTTGTGTGCCATGATTCGTTCTTATTTAGACTTTTTCTTGCCAGCTTTCTCGTGGTTGCTTGTTAATTTGTCCTTACAAGTTATCCAAAATTAAAAAAAAAAAAAAAGGAGACTTCCAACCAGTGTTGAAATCTCCCAAAAAAAAAATTAAGGTTAGTATATGTTTCGATTCTATTTGTTTTTGTTACTCATTGTCAGTTGGTTTATGTTTAATTTGAATTATTCGATTTTCTCACGTAGTGGGTGTAGTAGATAGCACCCAAAAAAAAAAAAAAACTAATGCACTAAAATGAAAAACCAAAATTTAAGTTGCATGACATATTAACTTTCAATTACATAAACTAATTACAAAAAAGAATGACACTTAAATTCTAAAAAATATCAATTTTATACCAATTACTCCCTCCAATTTTTATTATAAAACACTTTCAATTTTTATGCATATTAAGAAAAAAAATTTAATATCATAAAAAAGTGAGATATACTCTCATTTTTATTCTTGATTTTAAATAATAATATAATTATATTAAATATTTTATTGCTAATCAAGAAGGGATTAAATTGAAAAAAGTAGTTTAATTATTATAAGATGTCATATATTTTAGACCAAAAATTACTTTTAAAAAATGTCTTATAAATAAGACCAAAGGGAGTAAGTCTTAATAAATTTTATTAAAAAATGAGTTGAAAATATTTATTCATATTGAGCTGCAAATGTGAGAAAAATTATTATGAGTGACTTATGAGACTAAAATGTTGAATTTGCATTCATCACTCTGTCTGTGTCTCGTACTGTTCAAATTTATATTTGTAATCTATTTTTTAAATAAGTTTATAGTGATTCAACTATAATTAAATTAATCTTTTACACCCTAGTGTTATCCTCCCAAAATAAATAAAACAACAAAATGACTAGAAATTTGAACTGCCAACCGTGCTAACAAATACTCATTCCGTTTAAAAATATAAGGCATTTTTAATCGAATCTTACCATTCAATAAAGTTATTACCTACTTTCAAATTAATTTTATCTTTCTATATTCACCTCTATTAAATACCTAAAAATAAATATAAAGTTATTATTAATAGGGGCACTTTTAAAAAAAGGCAATGATTACACTTCGAAAGATTAAAAATGCCTTACATTTTTCAATATCCGACTTCTCAAAAAATGTCTTATTGTTCATATGCATATATACCATATCTTTTGCGTAATTGAAAAGGGAAAATTCCAATCACGTCCCACACAAGAAATTAATTATTGCAATGTTTCTTGATAATTGAAAATGCAGTTTAGTTTAGTTGGTAATGGATCTTGCAGTAATTAATTTTTTTATGTGGACTTCAAGGTAATTCTTCCGAATAAAAACTGTTACTTATGGAATACCAAAAAACAAAAGAAAAAAAAAAGCTGTTACTTGTAATTTAATAATTTGTGCACTTTCAATTTCGTATTCGTTTTTTGGCTGTTGTCATCTTTTGCGAGTTTGAAGGCAAGAAAAAAGGAAGGAAAGAAAGAAAAAACAGAGAGGTTTTTCTCTGTCGCGAGTTATCATCAATCAGAGTTCAAATCTCAGGAAAAACAAAACAAAACAAAAGAAGTGGTAAATATCCATTTAATTCAAGTGATTTTCCTCCTCTTTGTGTGTGCGCGTGTGCGGCTTCTTTTAATTACTTTTAATTACTATTTATTATCTTTTTCATCAGTTTCAATTTCTTGGAGTAAAATATCATTGAGTACTGTGGATGAAAGAAAATAATGCTCTCCTTCCTGCCTTTATTATAAAACACTCCAATCATTTTACGTATTTTAAAAAAATTAATTTTTTTATTAATATATTTTTATTTTTATCTTTAACTTTAAATAATAATACAATTATATTAAATACCTTTACATTAATTAAGAATGAATAAAATTAAAAAAAGTAATTTAACTATTATAAAATATCTTATATTTTGAATAAAAAATTACTTTTAAAAAATATCTTGTAAATAAGATAGAAAGAAATATCTTCTATTCCAGCTGGGATAGAATCCAATCTCCATTATGATTTAAGACTTAAAAGTCGACTTCTAACCAACCAATGTTGTCATAATCGAATGAAGCACTGGTCCGTTAAAATATAGTTGGACTAAGGGCTGGTTTCTGGTTTGATTGATTGAACCGGCCAATCCAAACGCCTAAATGCAATTCAACTCAGCCTGAAACCATTTTAAGAAATATTTAAAATATCTTTTAAGAAAAAATATAACTACTATCATTTAAAATATAATTTTTTACAACCTAAAATATTTTTCTATAAAACTAATATTAAGATAAAAAATAATTATTTTAAAATTATATATGCTTAATAATTAACAATTATTTTTGCACTTGTATCATTGTTAATTACATTAATGCATTGGGAGTCCTGGACAAATATTTATAACTGATGACATTAAAAAATATATCAAAATTTTCTATTCATAAAAGCTGTCATTAAACTTAATTAAAGCTTTTTTCAAATTATTAATTTGTTAAAGAATTAAGTTAAATAAAAAAACGTAAAATTTGATAGCCGACTTTAACTATTACAGTTCACTGATATATGCATGTGTATTATTTTATACCTCTTTGGCCACTATTATAGTCGCTTCTGATTAATCATTTCTGTGCTGTAGTATTCGTCTATTTGATTTTTTTCTTAAACCTTTTTTACAGTTTTATCTTCGTTGATTGCTTTTAGTTTTCCGCAAATTCTATAAAAATCCAAAAAAAAGAAAGAAAAATCTGAACAAAATGGAGGTTTCCTTGCCGAAGGCATCATCGAAGAAAGTTCAAAATCCTCCAGAAAAACAAAAGGTAGTAAGTATACATTTTTTATGATTTATTATTTTTGTGCTTACATTGCCATATTTGTCATTTGATCGTAGTATATAGTTTCAGCTTCTTGTCCTTGACTTACCATATTACATTAAAATTACATTTGGATGAGTGAATTTGGATTTAAAATTTTACATTTAAAATTTATAGATTTTAAATTCTATGTTTAGATGATATAAAAAGTTTTAAATTATAATATTAAAATTTTTTGTTTGGATCTTCACTAAAATTCTAAATTTTAAATTTCATGTTTAAATTTAAAGCAACTCGGACAACGTCGACAGTCTAGTCCTAGTCAAAATCGGCAATTTGGATGATTGACTTTTACCAAGATCAAAGAGCCGATGTCTAGCAGGATTGAACAATAGACTTCCAACGAGACCATACGCCAATGATAACTAGGACCAAATGGCAGACTTCTACCAAGACTAAACTGTTAGCATCGACCTGGGCCTGACTGTTGACTGGGACTAGAGTGCAAGCAAAGACTAGGTCGAGGTCACTAGTTCGGTCTCATTCGAAGTTGTCAGTTTCGATCATGATGGGATCTAGCTGTCCAATCTCGATCACAAAATGTTCTTTAGTCCTGGTCGGTGCCGGCAATTTGGTCACGATGGAAGTTAGCCTTGTGGTCCTAGCTGTCACTTGTACTTCAGCCCTGGTCGGCTCCGTTGGTTAAGCCTCAGCGGAAGTCAGCCTTCTGATCATTATCGTCACATATATTACAGTCTGGGTTGTCACCAATGGTCCAGTGTCGATTGGTGTAGGTAGTTCGATCCCAATAGAAGTCAATCGTCTAGTCTTGGTTGGTCCTGGCCATCCATTGTTGATCGATGGTGACAACCCTGTCCCGATCAGTAGTGGTGGGTGGTCTAGTCCTGGTTGCCACTGGCAATCTGGTTTTGTTTGGAGTTACCAAACGACCAGTCAAATTATAAAGAGATTGAGGTAAGATTTGAAATAATAGGGTTTTAGAAAGAATTTTAAATTACAAAGAGATTGAAGTAGAATTTGAATTTAAAAGTTAAATCCAAATTCATATATTTCTAATTTCCCAAACAATTGATTAAAAATTTATGATTCCATATTTCTTAAGAATTTTATGCTTTACACTATCCATTCCAAATTAAAAATTTACTATTTTTTAAAAAAATTTCTCCCTCTTATTTTCTTCTCACTTTTTCCTTGCTTCAAACTAAGAAAAATTGAAGATCTTATGTAAGGTTTCCATTACTAATCTTCATTTAACTCCTAAACCCAAGTAATCAAGGTGTTAACCCTAAAGGATTATCCAATTGTACAATCCAGTACTAAGTTGTAAATTTCAACAATGGGAATCCCAAGTTTTTATGGTTTAAAAACACTTTACAACATTTTCACTATTCATAAATTAGGGTTTAAAACTTATGCGAAAGTATAGGATCCTAAACAAGTCAATGCAATTGCAAAATAGTTGAAAACAACAAAATAGTGCAGCATAACAGAGGTGCGTCGTGGCTCACTATAGACACACTATGGCTGGTTGCTTTTGTGTATGCGTCGTAACATATTACACAAATTTTGACAACATAGAGTTGTCACATGACAGCTTCTAGGGCAAACTTCCGATGCACCTTATTTCTCCATTTGACATCCAACTGTGATGATTTAGGTGTTTATAGAGAGCTTTCTTTTAACTCTAGTTAATAGTACTAATTTCACGATCAAATTATTTTTCAATCAAAAGTCAGACATCTGTTTCAAAACTCACTCCTTTTCACTTAGATTCACAACTAGGGTGCCTAAACCATAATTCAAGTGTCAAAAATTATACCAACCTTCAGACTACACTCAAATGATAGTATAGGACTCATGCAACATACTACACATATCACTTTTTCGAAGCTCAACCCCTTGATTACAAAACAAGAGGGAGAGCCCAATTTTCATAAATCAATATATATATATATAAACTTCTTCCTCTACTCAAAAATATAAGGCATTTTTAAGTGAATCTCACCCCCTAATAAAGTAGTTACTTACTTTCAAACTAATCCTATCTTTTTATACTTACCCTTATTAAACACCCTATAATAAATATAAAGTCACTATTAATAGGGGCACTTTTGAAAAAATGTTAATGATTACACTTCAAAAGACTAAAAATACCTTACGTTTTTTAACATCCAATTCCTCAAAAAATGTCTTACATTTTTGAACGAAGAGAGTACATAATATTCATTCATTTACATTTATCTCTACTTGTACTAGTATTTTGATCTTATTTATCCTTTACCACATCACAAACATTCCAAGGCGCGAAATACGCATTTAGTTTATTTTTAACAATAGTGCAAGTAGCTAAAAATTAATTATATGTAAACTTTCAATGCGTCTCCTCAAGTTTAGATATTGCCAATTTTAGGTTAATTTATAATTCAACCATAAGAATAAATATTAATATTTTTGTTTAAATAATTTTCACACTTAAAAAAAAAAATAGTGTACCTGTGACTTTTTTTCCTGGCATTTATAGAAAACACTGCCGAGTAACGCAATAACTGTGTATCTTGAGGAAAAGAAAACACCCTTCAGGCAGCGTTTCGCTCAAGGAACGCCACTACAGGGCACATTTGCTTTCCCTTTCCTTTCCTTTCCTTTCCTTTTTCTTTTTCTTTTTCTTTTTCTTTTGCTTTGTTTTGTGTTTTGTGTTTTTTTGTTTTTTGGGATAGTTTTTCCTTTCTTTTTCTTTTTCTTTTTTTGTTTTATCATAAAGCATCGTGCCTTTCAAACCCTTCCTTTAGCTAATAAAGAAGATTGCTCGAATTAAAAAAAAAAAAAAAACAAACGAATAGAATAATTAATGTCATCATCTTCTATCAACTCCACCCTTCCATCATTTTCACGATTTGGAATTGGCAACTTCATTCAAGAAAATTAAAAGTCTGAACCTTATGATAAAACTAAAAAAAATTATGATAAAATTAAAAGTTTAAATGTAAGTGAAGATAATATCTCATGGTTGATAAAATTAAAAGCTTCATATCTAATTTTGACAATTTAAAATTTTTATTATTTTTTATTTTAGGAGTAATAAAAAATAAAAATAACATGTTAACAATCAATTTCATAAAAAAATTTATTTATAAAAATAAATATAAAAAATAATAAGATTTAAATGGTCTGAATCAAATGCTAACAAAGATCAGTTCACAAAATAGTCTTCGACCGAGAAAAACAAAAGCAAAATAGTCACTGTACATGTTAGCTTTGATAACACTCAGCTCGAAGAATTGAAATTAGACACTAGATAATGGCCCACAAAAATGCAAAGAAAGAATGTCACCAAAGAAATAATTATTCTTGATGGTGAAAATTCGATGTATAAAGGAACAAACTTTATATGTTGTTTTACTTTTTGGAACACCTTTATTTTGTTTTCCATGACCCTATGGATTTAAATTAATAGAGATGGCCAACATAATAATTGAGAGTTGTCCCTCTGGCCACGTCTATAAAACTTGGAAAACATAATAATTTAGGGAGAGTTGTAATATACATTTTTCATCTCAAATTATAGAATAATTTTATAAAAAATTTAACATCTCAAAATATAAAATATTTTGATAAAAATAAATTTTTATTAATGATTTTGTTTAAGATTATCCTTCTCATTATATTCTCTCTCTTTAATTTTTTTTTTATAAATGAAGGCTATTTTTAAAAGTTTATATTTTTATTTTGAACAAAAAAATTATAAATTTTATTTAATAAACTTTATTGGTATGCATAATTTTATCTAGAAAATATCTTATAATTTGAGTTTGTCTTAAATATAGGAGTTAATTGGCTGTTTAATTAGGTCCTTAATTTATCTCTTATATTTATTATTTTTTCCAAATATCATATAATTAGATTCTTATATGATGCATAAACATTGTTGATGATATTTTAATGTAAATGATTAAAAGCAGGAATATTTTAGAAAGAAAATTTAATACATAATTTTTTTTTAAGATAACTAACCAATATAAGTCTATAAATATGCGTGAATTAGTTAACCAACTCCTATATTTAGATGGAAGGAAGTAATATACTAAAATAAATCTCTTAACTAATGGTTTTAATTAAAATATTAAATTTCCAATTTATATTAATAAAGATAGATTTAAAAGAATAACAGTAAAAATAAAACAAGATTTTAAATTAAGTAACAATAATAAATGACATTTTTAAATCAAGCTCACATGGAAAAACCCGCATTGGATATTTTGGATTCCAGTGCATGGCAGATCGATGAGGTCACGTGGGTGATGTGAAATTCACATTGGGAGATTTGGTCCGTGAAATTATATTCACTATCTCTGCATTCCAATGATCCAGAAACTCGAGTTTCTTTTATTTCCAAGTCGCCCCGCCCTTGTCTCTTTGGTCTTCTTCAAATCTACAGTTGTGAATACTGTATTTTATTTAAATATTTTTAAAATTTAATAAAAATAATAATAAATAATTAAAAAATATATAAAAATATAAAAATAAAATTTAATCCTTTTTAAGATTACATTTTCAAAACAAAAAAAATATTTAATTAATAGAATTTAATTTTATTTTAACCTAGATACTTTTTATTGGTTAAGATTTTATTCTAGTTCATTAAAATAATAAAAAATATAAAAAATACAAAAATAAAATTTAATTCTTTTTAGAATTATATTTTAAAAGATATATATAATTTAATAAAATAAAAAAATATATCTTGCTTAAATTTTTGAAAAATCTCTATCAAATTATTCTAACCATTCAAAATATTGAGGATTAACTTTTGAGAGTTAATTCTTTTAAATTAATTTTAAAAATAAAAAGAAGTATTGAAAAAAAAAGTAAATGGGCTGGATGAAACATTGAATTGTCAGCATTTCACCCATAGCCCAAAAAGAGGCTTTCACCCAGCCCTCCCCGCGCGAGCTATTGAGAAAAAAAAAAGGGTAGAGAAGATCGACGAAAAGCAGAAGAAGAAACCCAGAGAAAACGCCAGACTTAACGCAAAAGATGCAAACACACACACAAAAAGCTAGAAGCAGAGAGCAGACTCACTTGTGACTGAGAAGAGCATAGCAGATGCACACACAGACACTTTCAACGCGGGCAGATAGAAGAGGCGTGCACGGCAAGAGGAAGACCAGGTATTTTTACTTCGACTAAGAAGACGGAAAGGGGAAAGCGAGAAAGAGACCGAGAGGGGAAGAAGGCTGAATCTGGGTTTTAGGAGAGGCTTTGAGCAAGAGAGACAGGAGGGAGAACCGAGAGTCAAGAGAGATTGAGCGATCTGGAGAAAGAGGAGGGACCGGAGGTCTGAAAGGGGATCGAGGATGAAAAAAAGACCAGAGGAGACCGAGAGAGATTTTGCTTCTATTTGGGGAGAGAACGCGAGAAGGAGGGAGGAAGAACAGAGGAGACTGAGATTAGAGTTGGAGAGATTTTTGGCAAGGATTTTTGAAAAGAGCTGGGTTTTATTTTTTTTTTAGAGTGATCAAAAAGAGAGAGGACCGAGAGTTGAGAGAGATTTTTCTAGAGATTTTTTGAAGAAAGACAGAAGAGGCAGAGAAGAGCTATTGAGAAAAAAAGATTGAGCATTTGAAGAAAAGAGACAACACAAAACAGAAAGGAAAGGAGTCGGGCGAATAAGACAGAGGAAGAGCTGAGTTTTAAGTGAGTAACGATTTTTGCATTTCCATTCTTCTATGCTTTATGTGATCAGAATCTCAGACATGTCTGGAATCTGTTTATTCATGAGGATGAGGTGAACAAATCTATTTCTTTTTTGCTTGGGTGATTTGAAAATTTCATATCTACTTTGCAATATTGAAAAGAGACAATATGATATATAATGCTTGCTTTTCTTTCCAGATTAGTATGCTTATTAGATGTTTGATCAAATGTTTGAATGTGGAATATTATGTTGAAAGGAGTTTTTGGCATGTGGATTTTCGTTGTTGCTATTTTTGATCTCTTTTTGTGATGATGTTGCATTAGTGTTTAATTTCATTCGCTTGGGTTGGTTCTCTTAATGAGAGATATAATGGGCTAAGGGTGCACCATTTATGATTCCAAATGAAGTATTTCACTTTCAAAATCATCTGTACTCCTCCTCCTTTATTTCGTTTGCTAAAATTCAAGATTGAATGGATTATATCTTACTACCAGTAAGCTTCCCTCAAGGTTTTATGGGATTAGCACAATGATAATGGAAGTTTTAAAATTTATAAATCTGGGATGAATTGTTTTGTGCGAGCATGATAGAAAGTAATGCACTTTCTCCCAATTTAATCTCATTGAAATCCACTGTTGCATCATGAAGTTTGCTACTCTTGTACCAAGCTTGGTGGTCTTTTTGTGATTATGGCCACATACATTCGTTCCCCTTGCTGCATTTGGAATGTTCCTTTTTTATCAAATTTTAGTCTCTTTAATTGTTCATGATTTCACTTAAACTAGACACAGCCCCGTGGTTGCACGGGTAGGCAAATTCAATAAAATGTAAATTCAAGTAATGATATTAGAGTTCAAAAAAAAAAAATAGTTGTAATGTGTAGTACCTAATCAAAAAAGAAATGACGCATAACTTAACAATAGTTATTGTATGCAGGAAAAAAAAAGCTTGATAAGGAAGTCAAGCATTTGTTAACAAAGTTCACTATATATGTAGCTCAAAAACAAAGTTAAAAAAAAATCAACCATTTGTAGTTTTGCATAGTAGAAATGAAATGCCAACCTAAATTTGAAATTGTGTAAAAGATGAATATTATTCATACAATTGTGTTGCACAGGTTGGCTAATCCTTAACATATACTCCCTCCATCCCAAATTATAAGACACTTTTAGACAAAATTTCATATACCAATAGAGCTTATTAAACACATTTTACAACCTTACTTTTTCAAGAAAAAATATAAACTTTTAAAAATGTTCTTCATTTAATACTCCATTGATAAAAGAACATTGAAGAAAGAGAATATATAGTAAAAATAATATTGAAAAAGTATCATTAATAAAATTTTATTTTTGTCAAAGTGTCTTATATTTTAAAATGTTGAATCTTCTCTAAAAGTATCTTATAATTTGAGATGAAGGGGGTAATATATATCACCATGTGCCATGGGTTGGCTAAACACATATATGGCTATATTATAATATTACTTTATTATATGACACACACACACATATAGTTATACTATAATACTACTAACTACAGGTTGATCTTTTGACTCTCATGATATCATATGATACACACATATAAATTTAAATAATGATACCATAATATGTGACACATGGTTAAGAAAGATAAATGAAGTATTACCTAAATAAAGCTATTGTATTTGGCAAAAAAATGTTTAATAAGGATGTCATTCTTCACTATGTAGTCAACTCAAAAACATTTACAAAAAATCATACATTTGTAGCTTAAAAGTTTTAAAAAAAATTGTAAGGTTTGAGGTAATGAGAGATTTATTTGTACATTATATTAATAGTATTTGACATCTAAATGAGTAAAATTGAACTAAATAACTAATTATTAATTTATATTTCAAACAATTTGATTCCCACATAAACTTCTAGTACAAATAATATGCATAATGCACAATATAACTTTGCCACCAATATAATCTTCCCTGACTTGGCCTATAAATAAAAGTAATAAAATAATAGATAGGTAGAGGCAAGGGGCTCTTGCCCAACGCTTCCATCTAAGAAAATAAGTATATCATACATATTCATACATATGGAAGTGAATTTGGCTCAAGGAAAAATACATATACAAAATCATTGTCCATAGAATAAAATTATTCTCCAAAAATAAACAACTAAATTGTAGAATCTAGAATACTATAAAACAACTCTGCAAAGGCTTGTGACTAACTCATCCTAGAAACTTGCTCAAGCTAATTTATTTATAGGAATAAAAAAACATTATTGTAACAGGGAATAGCATAGCCACCATACTCACACAACATCCTCTTAGTCTTTCTCATTTTTCTTTAATGGCTTACAAAGAGCAACTTGCCTATTTCTATCACTGATGGATAAACTATGTAACCTTAATATATTGCATGCTATCATATTATTTATGATATAAGAAAAGCAAAAAATCAATGCGCAGGTTGCTGAGTTCATTGCACAATGCTCAAGGTGTCCTTCCATATCACCATCCTTTAAAAAGACATCCTATCAATGGATATATATATATATATATATATCGCCAGCTGTAAGCATACATTAGTTTTAATTTAAATAATGACAGAAGGCAGCTCGCAATCTACTGGTGAGATGCCCCTGCTAGTACATTGCACTTCTCTGCATAAATCAAAAACATGTTCAAAAACAACAATTTAAAAAAACAATCAAGATATAGGGGAGAAAATTCAATATAATAAATATAAATGTTAGATGGTAATACTCTAACTTACTTTGGCTGGACTCTAGTTAAATAACAAATCCCTCAAGTATAAAAAGATCTGAGCTCTTTGTGGAAAGATCATTTGAACCCTTCTACAATTGATGGACACAATGAAACATACAGATAGGATAAGGAACCACACATTATGATTTATAAAACTCAACTGTTTTAATAAGCGTAGGAAACCATAAATTAACTACAAACATTCTTTCTCTTCATCTTTAACTCCGTTCAGTCTACTGCTTCTAAATATTATGGATATCCAGCACTAATCTCAACCTAAAAGGGAGAGAAATCATTTATAAGAAGCCATCTGATGCTCCATACAACAAATCAAGTGTTAAACTAATAAAAAAAGTTAGAAATCATAATAAAAAAATGAAGAGAAGAAAGGACAAGGACAGTTCAGGCAAAGCTAATAAAATAGAGCTGTGATATTTGAGGGTGAAGACAAGATTCTAATGATGCCATGGTGGCCACTCAATTTGAAATTCAAATTCAAACTATTAATAATGAATTGGTCACGTGTCAGAAGGAAAGTACTACAATGAGGATGTGTGCAATGGGAGTGTCAGTGGAAGTAAGTAATAGACACAAAGATAGTTTTTTAGGAGCCAAAAGGAAACTACTACTGTGTAATAGAAAATAATTGATAGATAAAGGATAAAACCTTAATGTCTTATGTTCCATCGAATTATATATGATATAGGGACTGATAAAAAACAGCAAGCACATTTCATACTTCAGTGCACAACACTGAAAGTGTCCTTTTATACCTATACCCTAACAACCGTGTCCCATCATACTTAATAAATATGAAACTTTTATCAATACACTGAGTAACCATAGGTGTAAAGCTAATCCTGTAGACTTATATCGGTCAATCAAAAGATTATTCATAATCTATAAATAACAAAATCACAAAAGCAATGCTTTTTAAGATATGTTTTCACAATGTCCCATGACTCTAAAAAGCAACGTGATAGCAAGTCTACTATAAGAGCTCCAGACTAAAAGAAATAACATATTAACCATTCACCATGCCCTTTTTTTATTGATGCATCAAGGGATCATATTCACTTAATGTCAGTCTCACATAATTTTATTTCATTATTTCTTGATCATTCACCACAAAGTTAAATTAACAATTTCACATTATATTATTAACACTCCTCGTTCATAACCAATTCACTAACAGGTCCTCATGATTCACCTGATTCTTCACATCTAAATTGTAGCAACCGGTTATGGAGAAATGGGTCATGTCAACAAAAAAAGAAGACTGAAAAAGAAAAAAAAACAGGATAAATAATTGATGAATAACTAAAAAAAAGATATAAGAGAAAGAAAAAGAAAATAAAAGATTAAACCAAATATTATATTTTCTTTGTAGAGGGTAGTTAGTGACAGGCTAATTTTCAAACTTTTTGCTAAAAATCATGTGGGAAGAATGGATTACTTAAAGTCAAATGTGATAGGACCAAATGGTGAGGAAAAAAGGCAAAAGTTATGTAAATAACTTGTCAAACAAATATAAGTCTGCCTTATTGACACTGCTACAATAAGAAGACATATGGTATAACTGGAAAATAATGATAGTAATGTATAGGCAACCTGTCGGTCATAACAAATAAAGGATTAAGAATGATTTTGAAATAGTTGAGGTTTGAGAGATGGACAGAATTCCAACATCTAAAGGCAGAGCCATAAACAGTTGAATTATATGAATCCCTACTCTTTATAGTGCCATTACAAGAAAGCATTCCATGAGATGTAACTTAGTATTTCACCTTTTCTGAGACTTTATTGTTACTGCCATTTAGCAGCTCAGGAACCATTTAAGGTAGTGTATATGAATATTGAGCATTTGAAAAGGGATCTTCAACTCTTCAACATTTGAAATCCATGTTCTAGCTCCTTCCCCCCCACACACAGTAGCTACCACACAAATAAATAGAAGATTGAAGAAGAAAAAACAGGGTAAATAACTAATGATTAAGCCTAAAAAAAAGTTAAAAGAGAAAGAAAAAGAAAATAAAAGAAGCCTTTGAACATGTTCTTACTCCATGTGGTGTTAGTTCAGTTGTTATTATTCTTCTTCATCACCGCTGTGCTTGTGGGTCTGCAGGGAGTCGATGCTTTAAACATATTAAGCACCACCAATCCCATCTTCATTAGTTCTAGGTCACCGTTGTTGAACTCAATTATTCCTTTTGCATCACTGAGCTCATGGAGAGGACTGGTGATAAAGATAAAGAAACTTAACAGACAATTAAAATGATGGGTCAGTTTCTCAACTATTTTAATTATGTAGAGGCAAACCTTTTTAATTATTTAGGAAAGAGCATGGTGATTTGGCTTCATATTTATCCTAAGCAAAGTCAATATATGTCATGACAAATTTAAATCCTCGATTATTCTGTTACTTATAGTTAAGAAAATAGCAAATAGTGGTTTGATGGTAAAAGAACATATTATAAAAGTTTAAATGATACATTTTAAACCATTGACAGGTAAAGTGATTGGCATATAATTCAAAATAGAGGAAAATACTCAATCTACCTACCAATCCTTTCAGCATAAAATACTGTCAAAATCTTATTAGGACATAAAAATGGCTAATGACATCGATACTTGAGCTTAAATGCAATAAAAGGGAGCGAAGAGAGACCGAGATGACCTCTTTGGTTACTTGCTCTAGCAATGCCAATAGCAGCAACTCAGCAACTCCTGTAGTTTGAGGTTGATCATTCTGTCTCTTTCTTCTAAAAGAATACGTATCATTTCTTCTTCTCTTCACCATGATTCAACATCAATCCTTGATCCCTGCAGAATAATGTAAAAATGACATTTTGATAGTTAGAAAGCTAGACACGCAAGGAATATAATAGATGGTTAAGATTTGATACCTTGGTGGCTAGATGATGAAGTTCACAAGTTGTTCTATAGATTCAAACAATCAAGATGATGCCGTTCAGCTCTTTAAGATAATATATATCTGTAAAATACATAAAGCATGTATATTGGCCGAAAGTGTAGAAAAATCAAAGCAGCCTAAGAAGAAAATGGGAGAGATTAAGGATTTTCCTCATGAGTGATGACCGTTTTTTGAAACACAAAAGGCAAGAAAAAATAGACAATCATTTTTTGGCTTGTCTATAGTGTAACTAAATTTCTGTTGTCGACTTCAATTTCCCGTCATATCCACAGCAGAGAAATGGGATGAGATGTAGAAGGAAAGATGAGATGAGGTAGACAGAGAAAAGGCAGCCCATACCTACGGTAAAGGAAGAGGTGGTCAGAGGAATCAGAGGATCTGTGGCTTGGCGGAAGCGGTGGTTGGAGTCGGAAGAATTGGAGAACCTTTCCTCAAATGTGAGTTGAGTGATTGAGCTTACAGGAGAAGTAAGGATGCCGAGACAGAGCAAATGGTTAGGAAAACAAATGAGTCTGGTTTATTGTGGTTGAGCGATTAAGCTTATAGGAGAAGTCAAAAGCTAGGTACTGTTGCCCTCTGAAAAATGAAGATAATGCAGTACAAAATAGGCAGGGAAGTCTTATAAAAAATCTTCTCCTAGATCCATGTATTAATTAAACCTCCCCTTAAGCCGTGCGTTGATGGCGTGAAGTTGACACTGTAGCTAAAGCCGAGTACTGTTCATAGAGCTGATGAACAATGTTTAGTGTCTGGAGTCGTGTTTTAAGAGCGGCTTGCCTGCAATAGATTTGTTATTAAGATTGATTTTATTAATGCTTTCACTTGTGCTGTCTCAAATTATGAAAAATGCATTTCTTAACGAATGAGTTAAATGATCAATGAAATAAAATTTGCAACACTGTGCGTACATGTTTATGTACCAAATTATGACCCTTGATCCTCACTGCGATCCTATTCATCTTGAATTTAAATATGTCAATTTAATTTTGATTTTTGAGTCAACACAAGTAACAGGTGTTTTATTTAGAACAATACCCTGTAATAATAAGTATAATATTGTCATTGGGTAGTTTTGTGAATAATAATTGGGTAAAAGATAGAAGAAGCAACCAGCAATTGGTAAAAGATTTTGTTTGTTGAGTAGTTAATTAAATCTAAGATATATAATAATCATAATGATGATAACAATAATAAAAGAACATATTTATGTTTATTTTCCATGTGAGATTTTAAGAATCTTTGTAGGAATTTAAATGATTTCATATCGTGTAAATTAATAAGATTTCGCAGATATGAGAATAAAACTTGTATATATTTATATGAGTTTCAAAGGCCTATCATTATTATAATTTAAATCAATAAAATATTTAAGTCTCATGTGAGATTTCAAGAATCTTTGTAGAGACTTAAATTAATCACATCCTCGTGTGGGATAATAAGTCCTCGTAGATGTCGCGATTATTAATTTTTATGAATAAATGAATTTTGTAAATAAAATAATAAACATTTTTGTAATTAATTAAATTAATAATTTTGAATTATGATCCATTTATTAATGAGATCTTTAAGTTATGTGAGATTTTTGAATCTCCGTAGACCTCTAAAATAATCACATTATCACGTGAGTTAATAAAGCTTCGTAGGAATAACGATTAGGATTTCATATGAAAAAAATATACATTACATGCATAATAAATCTTGAAAATTAATAAAATATATTTAAATAAATTTAATTCTTTTATTGTGTGAGATTTTGAAATCTTCGTAGATATTTAAAATAATTGTATTATCGGATGAGCTAATAAGGCTTTGCAGGTATTGCAATTGAATTCCCAATCATAAAATATAAAAAAAAATTAAACTCTTTTCTTTTCTTTATTCTGAAAATTTAAAAATTAAGAAAATAATTAAAATTAAACTATTTTTGCAATTTAAATCACACATATCAAATTTTAAAAAATTATTTTATTTACAAAATGGTGAATTATTTTTAATTAATTTCTCTTCAAAAAGATATTTTCACCAACAAATTTATAAGCTCAAACTACGTGGACTTTGATCCCCATCACAGGGTATGTAGGCCTCAGAATCAGATTCTGAGTCAAGTCCTCTCTTGTAAATAAATAAATATTTCTCACTTAATTTTTATTATTTTTATATCAAACACATGAATAAAAAAAGGATAATTAAAATAACTTTAAAATTATATTAATATAGCACAATAAACTTCAGGTAACCGTTCTTACGAACGGGTGTTGTAGGGTGCCTAACACCTTTCCCACACTCAATCGACTCCCAAATCTATTTTCTTATTTTGCTGACCATCCTTATTCTCCTTTAAATGGTTTTCTAAGATTTAACTTAGAATTTTGGTGGTGATTCTCGTTTCATCTGGTTCTCTTGAAGGTCGAAACCTCCGTTCGTGTGCCGTCCACATTGTATTTCTAGGTGCGACAGCAGTCTAATACTTTCCATGGTTAGTTCATGAAGCTGCAACAAGGTGTCTTATTCACATAAGCAAAGCGTTAGTCGGTTAGTTTAGACGTGGAGATTTTTATTTTCTTTCCTTCTCCTCTTTCCCCTCCTCCTTCATTCTCCTTTTTCTTTATTCTCCTTCTTTCTCTGTAAGCCTCAAAACATAGGATTGACTAAAGTAATGGTGGAAACCCAACTCATGACCCGCCTAGTTCTTTAAAAACTGTCGCTGATTTCCCGGTTCAAAAGTCAGTTTAGAATGGCTCAACCAGATCTAACCCTCAAAACAGTCTAAACTATTAGAAAGAGTCATTTGGACATTCGATCAATGGTTGGACCAGTTCAATCATCCGGTGGTCTGTAGGTTTCATATCAGTGCACTCCTAACTTTATCATTTGTCTAAATAATTTGGCTATAATTATAATGGTGGTGCTTTTATTCCATTGCACTTTCTAACAAAAAAATATCTTATAATTTAAAATAAAGTAAATTTATCAAAAGGGAATGTGGTCTGGTGAAAATTCTCATAGTGTCTACCCTCAGTTTCTTGGTTCGACCATATCCTAGAAGAGAGGAGCTTTATTTTTGGGAAAACATAACTTTACGTTTTTACATTTTGCTTGCGTTTTGCTATAAGTCCCTATATTTTTTTCTTGTATTTTAGGTCTTTATACTTTTATTTTTTAGTGTTTTAGATCCTAAATGAAAGGACCTAAAATATCAACAAACAATAGTGTAAGGATCTAAAACACAAAAAAAGTGCAAGGACTTAAAATAAAATACGAGCATAGTACAGGGACTCAGTTATATTTTTCCTTTATTTTTGCTTCAGCCCAATTAAATATTCAATTTTTCTCTTCAAATAAAAAAAGCTGAGAGGCTGAAACTAAACTTACATTTTGTATTTCTTTTCTCTGCCTCCCTCATCTTCATCGATTTTCTCTGTGACCCTTTCCCCCATCCTTCCTCTTCTTCCCTTTCTTTTGCTAATTCAGTCCAACCTTGTTCACAAGAAAATCCCAATTTTGATTCACATGCGGAGATAAGTTAACATTTAACACCAAAAACTAACTAATCTTAGGACGAGTTAATGGTTTGATCACTTTTGCACTAACTTTAATCATGTTATAGACATTTTTATTCCTTTGCCCCTAAATTATAATATTATGGGTAGGTAGTAATGCGACTCAGTCAAGAGAACTCAAAATGCTTGGTTAGAGGCAAATTTAAAGGGGGCAAGTTAGAGGCAAATTTAAAAGGGATAATTTCATTTAAGGACTTGAGAAAAAACATATTTTCTAGTGGGTCCTAAAAGATTTTAAACCTTCAGTTCAGCCCTCGGGGATTAAATTAAAAATAAGTTGAAAATAGAAAAGATAAAAATATTCTCATTTCAAATATTAAAAAAACCACATGCCACCGTCGCTGGAGCACCAACGTCAGTGACTGAAACCTTGCTGGCGACGGTAGCCACTGGACCTCTATCGTCGGAGCTCCTGCAATAGCTAGCAAATTAAATTTTTCAAAGGTGGCTAAGGTGGGTGTAGAACTCTTGACTCCTTGGCTCAACAAAAAGTTTTAGACCACCAAGCCACTCAACCCATTTAATCATATAATGCATATAATTACATATATAATAAACTCTGTTTCCAAATCACTTAATTATTACGTTACCTATTAATCGTGTAACTTTACTTGTTAATACCTTAACAACACTTGTTAATTGCTTAAATTTTCTTGTTGATCCTATGACTCCTGCAACAGAATTAAATTACTTTTTAATCGCGTAACTATACTTGTTAATAATCATGTAACTTTACTTGTTAATTATGCAACAATACTTGTTAATTGCATAGCTTGACTTGTTAATATCATAACAAAACTTGTTTAACTGCTGTTTCGAAAAAGCAATTAAATTACTTTTTAATTGCATAACTTTACTTGTTAATTCCTCAACAATATTTGTTAATTATCTATTATCACTTGTTAAATGAACATATAATTTACATAAAAAATTAAGTTTGTCAAATAATGAAAGCGATGACAGTCAAGTCTCCCTTATCAGTATCCATCAAACTAGATAGATATTCAATTACATAAGCATATATATGGAGAGAGATATATATATATATACACCCTAAAAAACAAGTATAAAATTAACAATTAAAATTGAAGAAATGACAAACTATATTAGGCTTTTAATAAGTATACTTTTTATTATAATACTTAAGAGATTTGAAAATAAGATTTATTATGCAAATAATTTTGAGGAAGTCACGGAATTAATAAGTAAAGTTGCGTAATTAACAAGTTAAGTTGCGCAATTAACAAGTATTGTTGCGTAATTAACAAGTAAAGTTACATGATTAACAAGTAATGTAGTTCAGTTGAAGGAATTATGTATTTGACAAGTGAATTTAAGTAATTAATAAGTCCTGTTAAGATATTAACAAGTACAATTACGCGATTAACAAGTAATGTAATTTTGTTGTGGAAGTCACGGACTTAACAAGGAAAGTTAAGTAATTGACAAGTCTTGTTAAGGTATTAACAAGTATAGTTACGCGATTAACAAGTAATTTAGTTCTGTTGCAGAAGTCATGGAGTTAACAAGGAAAGTTAAGTAATTAACAAGTCATGTTAAGGCATTAATAAGTAAAGTTACGCGATTAACAAATAATATAATAATAAAGTAATTTGAAAACAAGATATATTATATATATAATTTTATACAATATATGATTAAATAGGTTGAGTAGCTTGGTGGTCCAAAAGTTTTTGGTGAGCCAAGGGGTCAAGGGCTCTATACCCACCTTGGCCACCTTTGAAGAATTTAATTTTTTATAATTCTCCATCCCTTATCGGTGGTGGTCCAACTGGAGGCCAAAGGTCCAACAATGGAGGTCCAATGGCTGCTGTTGCTAGCGAGGCTTCGGTCACCAGCGGTGGTGCTTTGGTGACGGTGGCTGGTGATTTTTTTTAATATTTAAATTGAGGATATTTTTATCTTTTCTATGGTCAACTTATTTTTAATTTAATACTTAAAAATTGAATTGAAGTTTTAAAATCTTTTAAGGCCCACAAAAAAATATGCTTCTTCTTATATTCTTTAATGAAATTCTCCCAATTCAAAAGGGGGCAAGGAGAGGTGCTTGCTCCCCCACATTTATATTGTACTTTAATAAAAGTTATGAATCTTAATTGTAAAAATTTTTAAAACAAATTTTAGCCCCCCACACCGAACAACCCCACCTTTAAGAAAAAGAAATCAATTTGCTTTATCCGTTCTTGTCGGGCATCCCATGTGTAGAGCTAGGGCTGTGCAAAAGTCTCGTAGTCTCGTTCGGTCCGGTCCGACCCATGAAAATCCGGTCCTGTCCAGTCCTATAAAATGCTGGTCCTATAAGACCAAAAAAACCAAAAAGACAGGACTGATTTTTCGGATAAGATCAGACTAGAGACCAAGCATTCTCTGGTCTTGATTGAGTTTGCTCTCATTCTCAATTTCTTTAGTGCGCCAAAGCCCTTGCCCCTACCTTGCACTTTGCACTTTGATCTTGATCTATTCAAACTTTGAAGGAACATGTCTGTGAGCTGATTTTTATTACTTCTGTTCTTGCTAATTTTTTTCCTCTGGTCTATTTTCAGTCTTTCTTCTGATTTTTTATTGAAGTTATGTATTTAAATCATTTAGAGTTTGGACTGTAACTAAAATATTATTTCCTTAGTGTTAGAAATTATTATAGATTTATTATGATTATAAGTGTTTTTATTATCTTAATTGAGTTTGTTAAGTTGAAATGGATTATTGGTCATCATAGAGAAAAAAAAAGAAAAAAAAAAGGCCAAGTGAGTATTGGACTAACAGGACCAGTCTCCCAATCCTATGAACCAAGTCCGGTCTTATTAATTTTCGGGTTTTACAGGTTGCCTAACTCAGTCTTTTTTCATGAAAAGGATCAGACTCCGAATTAAGTTAAAATCCAGTCCTGTCCAATCTTTTGTGCAGCCCTATGTAGAGCTGGCTATTGAGCAAACGCCTGCGGCCTGCCCATGTGATATCACCGTAACTCGTTCTTCGAAGGGAGAGACCGAAGGGGAAGCTGATTTTTTACCCCACCGTAACAACCAATCCGAGAAGCCATAACTCTTGGCTTGAAACAGAACCTACCTTTTTTTTGAAAAATTTTATAACTAAACATGCTTTAGTTATTTTTATTTTTTTTAGTCCATGCTAATAAAAAAAATTCATCATTTGTTTAAATGTCAATTGTTAATATTTGAATAAGTAAATTTTAATTAATTCATACAATTTAGGAGAGTTAATTAAATTTATAATTATGTCTGAGATGAAAATGTTTAACCTACAATGTCCTTCTAATTAATGTTTATTTCACTATTCATTTATAAAAAGTAATTTAATAAAAATACAATAAATCTTTCTAATTTTTATGTCACAAGATTTTTTTTCTATTTTTTTTTGGCCAGCAATTTTTTTAAAAAATAAAATTTCAATAATTCAGAATTTACAATTGTTATTAATATTCTTATATAGTTCATACTTATCATTTTTCCTAACTTTTTGTCATAAGCTATTTTGAAAAATTTAATTTACAACTAAACATGGTCAAGTTATTTTCAATAAACTTTTAACACTCATAAAAAAAAAAACCTTTAACACTTAAATAAATGTTTGGATTCAAGGTTTTCAATTAGCTCGAATCTCAATTTGAATATTATTCAAATTATTATTTTTTGTTTTTAAATATAAATAAATTTTAATCAATAACAAGTTGGTTAAATTTTTATTAATCTTTGACATTGAAATATTCAAAGTAAAATGTCCTTGTAATTAATATTTTTTTAATTTAATAATATCATTCATTCATAAAAAGTAATTTAATAAACCTTTCTTGATTTTATGGCCTTATTTATAATAAAAATTAATAAAATATGCAATAATTATTTTCCAATGAAAAACGAAGGAAGTGTTATTGTCTAAGAATAAGAGGATAGAGTCACAGACAGTGCGGGTGATGCAGATATTTTTTTTTTTAAAAAAAAGTGAGTAATTAAAGCCTGTCGGCTCCGTACGTTAAGCGCGTCTGCTTTAACCGTACGAAATGATGTGAAGAAGACTGGACTCGGTGGTCCATCCCACCACCACCACGCTAGCACTGTACGGAAACCCAACAATTAAAGTTATTTTAAAAATATTTAATTTAATTAGGCACCCAACCTTTGCCTTTGGTCTGCCTGCTCTTTAACTTCCTTTTTCTGACTCCATTACCATTCTGCTTCTCCTCATTTCAATTTAATATTATTCATTTATAAAAATTAATTTAATAAAAATATAATAAATCTTTCTAGTTTTCATGTCACAAGTTTTTTTTCCAAATTAACATTTTAATAATTCAAAATTTATAATTATTATTAATACTTTTAATTGTCATTTTTTTAACTTTTTCTTTCACAAGCAGTTTTAAAAAATTTTATAACTAAACATGGCCAGGTTATTTTTAATAAACTTTTAACACTCAAATTAAGGTTTGGAATAGAGATTTTCAACGAACTCAAACCTCAATATGAATATCATCCAAATTATTATTCCTTCCATTTAAAAATATAAGGCCATGTTTGGTAAGTTATAATTGGAAAAATGAAAATAGAATTGGGATAAGAATCTGAATAAAGTGTGTTTGGTAGATATGAATTACAATTCCTAAGAATCCTGATTCTATGAAAATAGGCTGAATTGAATTTTTTATTTAAAACCATGGAATCAGGAACAATTCCATAGAATTGTAACTTTTAAGACACTCTTACCCTCATCAAAATTACATTCTCTGACTATCCATCAGAAAACACAAATGTTGGCACTTCTAAGTCTAAGAAAAGGAAAAGAACTAGTCAAGATCATGATGAACTTTTGACTGATGCACTTAAAGAGATGTTAGCAAATACTTCCCAAGACATCAAGGATTCCTCTGCCCAATTAGGAGCTCGTTTAGACAAGTTGGCTCGAGAAGCAATGTTAGATGCATGGGGAGAGGCTCTATATGATAAGTTGTTGAAGGTTGAAGATTTTATTGACAATGAGCGCACTGATGCGTATCTTAAAATGATAGATGATGATAAAATCCTTGTTGGATTTCCTAACCTACTAAATAAGGGTAAGGTAGCTGTGGTTCGCAAAATACTTTATGCATAAATGTGTTATATGTAAGTCACATTTGCTGCTTCTTTTTGGGTATTATAGTGTAGCTAAGTCTACATTGTAAACCATGATAGATATATTTTTCCGTCTCTGTCATTGTTAGTAGCCTTTTTGATTAAGTAGTTGTGGTTGTCTTATATATAGAAAGCCTGATTGTAAAGTGCTCAAGTCTACTTCTTTAGTTCATTTGTTGGTTTTGCCATGGTAGGTATTGTGCATTGGAAGATATGGTAAAAAAATTGAGTTAGACATTTTGTACAAATGCTACTTATGTGATAAATAGTTAACTTCATCCTTAGTGATGTGAAGAGATGGGAAGGCATGAACCTTTCTAGCTACATTTTCACTAACCAAATTCATGAGTTTGTTGTTCAGTTTGCTAGCCTTTTTTCTGGTCTACTCAAATTCATAACCATTTCTTCTGGAGTTATAGAATGAATTCAACCCTTAAGGTCTATGTTTCTCAAGTATGGCTGAAACAATCTTGGTCTAGGCTCGAGATCTTGCTAAATTGAATATGAAAATAGAAAATGCTATCATATGCTAGTCAAAAAAGAAAAAAGGGAGTATAAAAGAGTGAATGATATTTTTGCTCATTATATATAAAATGTTATAATATATATATATATATATATCTATATATATATATATATAAGATAGTATTATATATATAATATTTGTATATAATTTATATATTTATAATATTTTTTGTAAAATATTTTACTTATATATAATATCTATGATCTATATAATATTTCATTAACATATAAAATACATAAGAAAATTGATACACAATTAAGCCTTTATTATGTTTTATTTTAATTTTTATATAGGGGTATTTTTGTCTTTTAAGTATAATTTCATTTTCATGTCTTGCATACCAAACAAAAGTAATGCAAGGATTCCATTTAATTTTTTTGACATACCAAATATACTTTTATAATTCAATTATATTTCAATGCTGATTTAGATTTCAATTTCAATTCCATCAAAAACTATTCAATCATACCAAACGGGGCCTGATGCATTTTTAACTGAATTTCACATATCAATAAAGTAGTTATCTATTTTTAAACTAACTCTATTTTTTATATTTATTTGTATTAAAAACTCTACAATAAATATAAAATCATTCATTAATAGGGACACTTTAAAAAAAAGGCAATGCTTATATCTCAAAAGATTAAAAATATATTATATTTTTTAATATTCAATCCCTCAAATAATACCTTACATCTTTGAATGGAGGGAGTTTTTTTTTGTTTTAAAAAGTAAGTAATTTTTAATCAATTCATACGGCTTAAAGGGGTTAATTAAATTTATAATCATGTTTGAGATTGAAATATTTAAACTAAAATATCCTTACAGCTAATCAATCTTTCATGACTTTCTGGCCCTGTTTATAACAAAAATTAATAAAACATGCAATAATTTTCTCACGATGAAATGTTTAGTAATGCAGACTGCACAAGTGATGCTGATATATTGCTAAAAAAAAAAGAGTGAGTAATTAAAGCTGGTCGCCTTCGTACATGAAGCGCGCCTGCTTTTACCGTACGAAATGATGTGAAAAAGACTTCACTCGGTGGTCCATTTAACCACCACGCACTGTACCGTACGAAAACCCAACAATTTAACTTAATTTAATTTAATTAAGCGCCAAACCTTTGCCTTTAGCTTGCCTGCTTCTTGACTCGCTCCTTCTTACTGCATTGCCATTCTGCTTCTCATTTCTATTCCCCCCAGGTATCTCTCTCTCTCTCCTACTTGTTCAGCATCTCTGTCAATCTCATATTCATATTGCAGATCGGCCTCGCCTCTGCTTTCATTCTCCAGTTTCTTTGCTTCCAAACGCTTTTCACTTATTTGATAGGTGCTCGAGTTTCTCTGGTCTTTTTTTGCTGTTTATGCCGATGGCAGATTGGCTTCACTTTCGTCTCCATTCTCCAATTTCTTTGCTTCCTTAACAGTTGAACTTTCTCCCATTCTGAGGTAAAATCATCCTCTTTCTTTATATCCTCCTTTATTAGATGTCTTTGCTTCAGGTCTAAATAAGGTTGAACTACACACCATTTTGAGGTAAAGTGGTCGTATTTTCTCATATCATTTATTAAAGTTCGAGCTTGAATGCTGTTCATTATGCTCTGTGGACATTTCTGTGTTTTGGTTTTGAACTATTTTGTTATTGAGGTTTAAGTTATAAAAAAAGGTGACATTTGAGAACTATGATAAAAAAAAACCCATTGAAGTTTATAAAATCAAGTTGGGTAGGAACACGTTGACGCATGATATGCTTCAACTTAACTGTATATATGTTGAAGTAATCTCCACAGGATCTCTTCTGTTTGCTTTCTAAACACAAGGCCTTGTGCGATTAAGCACTTGATTGCTTTTATGACAAAGACAAGAGAATGGTCTGCTCTTGCTTTGTATAACGTAGGCAAACTAAATCTGGTTTAATTCACATCCTCATTTGAGAAGGCAGGTTTGCAACGCTCACACCAAATGTGCCAACAAACATAGCCAAAAAGCACATTCCCCACTCATTGCGCTGTGCCTATACAGAAAGCCAGCAATTTAATTTAGCTTAAGATTTAGATGTAAAAATACTTAGAAATTTTTTTTTTTGACATCTTCTTGTATCCTTAAATTAATAATGATAGATGGGTGCTCATTAATTTTATAAAAAACATTGACATTTCTCAATTTGTTAAAAATAATCTGACCTTGACTGTTATGTTCTATGGATGGAACTGATAGATTGAGGAAGGTTGGCTTCTTTTATCAAATTAACGGTACCACACATTATTATTGACTTAAAAATATTGTAATCTTATAGAGAATTTTTTTTAAAGATATTTTTTGCACTTAAATCCTTTAATTTAATTTTAATAACTACACAATTCTCCCTTCAATTCTTACAATATCATTACGATTCTGCTTCTTCTCAAGCATCCTCTTAATTACCTATTCCTCCCAGGTAACTCTCTTCATTTCTGTGCCCCCGTCTCTCAAGTCCCTTTGAGATCTTTCATGCTGCTTCAGGTAATAATAGACCCTCCTTTCTTTTCTTTCCCCCCCTACAAAATTCATTAATAACTGAATCTTAACTAAGTTTTTGTTTTTTTTTTGGTTGCTATATATGTAATTTAGTTCACCATCTCTGTATCTCATATTTGAGAGGTACTAAAGTAGTTTATCTTTTATTGCAGTTTGATTGCGGTGATTTCTTGATGTTTATGGCAATGGCAGATTGGCTTCACTTGTGTTTCCATTCTCCAATTTCTTTGGTTCTAAACACTTAGATTTGATGCCATTTTGGGGTAAATTGATATTTCTTTATAACATTTTTATTAAATTTCAAATATCAAATTTAGTTTAGTTTATATATGCTCTATGCTTATTTATGACAGATGATGCTTTCATGAGATCAATTACTTATTGGAGACTTAAATAATTTTTGTAAAACATGAAAATATGTTTCTGAAAGGTACTTCTAAACAAGCATTCATATTTTTTTTTTTACTTCCATTCTGAGCCTCTAATGGAATTTGTTCATTAAATTGCACAAAATAAAAAATAGAGGTATTAGTAATTCCATTGTCTCTTATCTGTGTATCACACTAAAATTTCTCCATTTTTCTTGCGGCATGCATGCCATGAATTTTACAGTTTTTTTGGCAGTTTAGGCTTCATTCATGTGTTAATTCATGTTTTTTCTTTACTTCCAAAAAATAGTTGAATTCTTCATGTCAGAAAAAAAAAATAAAAAGAAAAAGAGCTAAAATTGCGTGCCATTTTTTAGGTAACCTGATCGTATTAAACTAAAATAAATTTAAAAGCTTGGAAGAGATTAAGAAATAAAAATGACAAGTGTCCATAAAGATCATAAAAAGAATATAGTACATGATAAATTTCACGAAAAATAATACTATAAAATAATTGTATTTTAAAAAATTTGCCGCAATCGATAAGGTAATTAAAATAACTTTAAAAGCTATATTAATTAATTCACGATCTAAAGAGAAAATTCAATCACCAATTCATCCACTAATAGGTTCCAACTAATTCCAAGAACAAGAGTGTTTAGCCCCTCATTTTGATGACAATTTTTTCAAGTAAATAGACTGTCAATTAGCATTAGTACTTTGAGCTTCTTGTTGATTTATACTATCATTTAAGCATTAAAGTTAATTATAATAATAAATCATCTAACTAGTTGGGATTATTGAAATTTTGTACTAAAATTCATTAATAACTGCTTTTCAATTTTAGCCTTTTTCACCTTCCTAAATTAATGTTAAGATCTACTCTGTCTATATTATAAATTTCTCTCAACTATTTGACAAGAATGAAGAAAGGTAAATTTGTCTTAGAATTTTAAAAAATATTTTAATTTTACCTCTCTTAAAAAGGGAAAAAACATAATATTCAAGAAGGCCAGTAGAAATACTAAATTAGGCTTAAATTCTATTTTTAGGATTTTCTTACCTCTCTTAAAAATATTTTAATTGTCTTAGGATTTTAAAAAATATTAATTAATAAAGTAATATAATAACTTTTCTTAAAACGTGAAAATGTTTCTCAAGCACCTTTTGTGATTTTACGATCAACTTCTTTGAATTTCACAAACCGAAAAATCGGTTAAAAAAAAGAAGATTAGTATTTTTTGCATATATGTCCGTTTTCTCATGCTTCTTCTTATGGTTTCGTATTGTTAAAGCTTTTCCCCCTTTGGTAATTAGTTTTTGTGTGCCATGATTCGTTCTTATTTAGACCTTTTCTTGGCAGCTTTCTCTTGGTTGATTGTTAATTTGTTCTTACAAGTGATCCAAAATTCACAAAAAAAAAAGGAGACTAAATCTCCCAAAAAAATTAAGGTTAGCATATGTTTTGATTCTGTTTGTTTCTGTTACTCATTGTCATTTGGTTTATGTTTAATTTGACCTATTCGATTTTCTCACGTAGTGAATGTAGTAGTCTAATAGATATTATTTGGACAAAAAAAAAAAAAACTAATGCACTAAAATGAAAAACCAAAATTTAAGTTGCATGACATATTAACTTTCAATTACATAAACTAATTACATAGAAGAATGACACTTAAATTCGAAAAAAAATCAATTTTATAACAGTTAAGTCTTAATAAATTTTATTAAAAGATGAGTTGAAAATATTTATTAATAGTGACCTGCAAATGTGAGAAAAATTATCATGAGTGACTTATCATGAGACTAAAATATTGAATTTGCATTTATCACTCTGTCTCTGTGTCTCTCACTGTTAAAATTTATATTTGTAATTTATTTTTTAAATAAATTTTTAGTGATTCAACTATAATTAAACTAATCTTTTACACCCTAGTGTTATTCTCCAAAAAAACAAAAAAACGTAATGACTAGAAATTTGAACTGCCAAACGTGCTAACAAATAACTTATTATTACGTACATATTCATATATACCATATCTTCTACGTAATAAAAGCTGTTACTTGTGATTTAATAATTTGATATGCTCTTTCAGTTTCGTATTCGTTTTTTTGGCTGTTGTGATCTGTTGCGAGTTTGAAGGGAGAGAGAGAGAGAGGTTTCTCTCCTGTCGCAAGTTATCATCATTCAACAGTCAGAGTTCAAATCTCGGGGGCCAAAAAAAAAAAAAAAAAAGTGGGAAATATCCAATTTAATTCGAGTGATTTTCCTCCTCTGTGCGCGCGCGCGAGTGCGGCTTTTTTTTTTTTTTTTTAGTTACTGCTATTTATTTTCTTTTTCATCACTTTCAATTTCTTGAAGTACAGTATCATATTTATTATAAAACACTTTTAACCGTTTTATATATTTTAAAAAAAGTTAATTTTTTTTGCATCATAAAAAAATGAGATGCACTGTCATTTTTATTTTTATTTTTAAATAATAATATAATATATTAAATACATTCATGTTATCAAGAAAGGATAAAATTGAAAAAAGTGATTTAATTATTATAAAATATTTTATATTTTAAATAAAAAATTATTTTTAAAAAATGTTTTATAAATAAGATCACAAGGAGAATCTTCTATTCCAACTAAGATAGAATCCAATCTCCATTAAAATTCAAGACTTAAAAGTTGACTCCTTAAATCCTAACCAACCAATGTTGTCGTAATTGGATTGAGCACTGGTTCATTAAATTATAGTTGGACTAAGGGCTCTTACTGGTTTGGTTGATTGAACCGGCCAATCCAAATGCCTAAATGCAATCCAGCTCAGCCTAAAACCATTTTAAAAAATATTTAAAATATCTTTTAAGAAAAAATATAACTACTACCATTTAAAATATAATTTTTTGACAACCTAAAATATTTTTTTTCTATTGAACAATATTAAGATAAAAAATAATTATTTTAAAATTACATATGCTTAATAATTAACAATTATTTTTGCACTTATATCATTGTTAATTACGTTAAGGCGTTGAGTGTCCTGGACAAATATTTATAACTGATGACATTAAAAAATATATCAAAATCTTCGATTCATAAAAGCTGTCGTTAAACTTAGTTAAAGTTTATTTATGTTTTTCAAATTATTAATTTGTTAAAGAATTAATTTAAATAAAAAACGTAAAATTTGATAGCCGACTTTAAGTATTACAGTTCATTGGTATAAGCATGTGTATTATTTTATACCTCTTTGGCCACTATAATAGTTGCTTCTTATTAATCATTTCTGTGTTCTAATATTCGTCTATTTGATTTTTTAAAAAAACCTTTTTTGCAGTTTTATCTTCGTTGATTGCTTTTAGTTTTCTACAAATTCTATAAAAATCCAAAAAAAGATAGAAAAATCTGAAAAAAGGGAGGTTTCCTTGTCGAAGGCATCATCGAAGAAAGTTGAAATCTTCCACAAAAACAAAGGTAGTAAGTATACATTTTTAATGATGTATTATTATTGTGTACATTGCTATATTTGTCATTTGATCAAATTAAATGTATAGTTTATGATCTCTATGCTTATTTAGTTTATCATTTGCCAGAATATCAAATATAGTTTATGCTCTCTATGCTTATTTATGACAAATTAAATGAGGCTTTCATAAGATCGATTAATTATTAGATAGAGAGATAAATAATTGTTATAAAACATGAAGATATTTTCCTCCCCGAAAGGCACTTCGAAATAAGCATTCTTATTCTTATTATTTTTTGAACCTCCATTCTGAGCCTCTAATGGCATTTGTTGATTAAATTTCACAAAATAAAAACATAGTGATATTATTCATTCCATTATTATCTCACATCTGTGTATCATATTAATTTTTCTCCATTTTTCTTGCAGCTTGTGTACCATGATTTTAATGAATTTATGGCAGTTAGGCTTCATTCATCTGTTCATTCCTGTTTTCTCTGTGCTTCCAAGTAGTTGAATTCTTCAGGTCAGAAAAAGAAAAGAAAGAAAGAAAAAGAGCTTTATTGCACTCCTTTTTTGAGGTAAAGTGATCATTTATATCATTTATTAAAATTTGAATTTTGATTATTCTTTATGGGTATTTATGATTTTTGATATCTTAAATCTAAGTGGAAACATTAGATTTAAGAAAAACTCTAATTAAAACAGAAACAATGAAAGTTTATAGAAGGATGAAAGATCATATCTGCCCTTAAACTATTTTTCAATCCGTATTGGGTATCCTCTACACTAAGATGTGGTGCAATTTAATCCATTAACTAAAAAAATGTAGCAACTTACACTTTCTATGGTACCATTTATTTGTGAACAAATATTTTGCTTAATGATTGGGTTGGTCTGAGTAAACAGCAAAGAACAAAGGTAGTCTTAGTCAGAGAGAGAAGATAAGATTGTTAAATGAATGTGGAGTCCACAAATGAAAACTACCATGAAATGAATGGAAGGTGTAAGTTGCTACGTTTTGTTTAGTTGTTGGATTAATTTACATCACATTATAGTATATATAAAATATTCAATGTTTTTCAAAAAGTAGTTTAAGGGAAAATTTTACCACATTGTTTGTGGGAATTGAGAAAGCTGAAATTGTTTCTGATCAACAAAATTACTCTCAAATTTTACAAGCATTCCTATTATGCTTTAAGAAAAATGTTGTCAAATTGTATAAGCTAAAATTCTTTTTCATAATCTTATAATATAGTTCTTGAGAATCAGCAAGATTTTGTTGGAAATTAATAAACTTTACGATTATAAACTAAATGTGAAGATCTACATTATTATATATGAATACACGCGCATCGTAATAATTTATAATTCTAAAATGTGACTATCTCAATTATGAATTATAAGATATAGTAATTCAATATAAAATTGTAATTTTTTTTTTGGGGTACATTTATCACAAGTGCTAGCAACATATCAAAAATATTAACAATCCAAGAACGTCTACTCCCCCGTTTGTTTGTTTTTTTTGGGGCCCCAGCTAATTTCTTTTTCATTGAATATCATTTCACTAAACAAGAATTAAAGTAACATAGACATTTCATTTTATTATCCATGTTGATTATCTCATTTTTTTTTATGTATTGATAATTTGATATGATCTCTGAAGAAGTTCTTTTGGTATGCCAAAATTTGTTTGCATTTTAATTCTTCATTTTAATTTTTTATTTCTCTTTTTCTTTTTGGTTTGGTTTAATTTATATGTATATTTGTTTTATAAGAATATTGGCCCTATTGTTAGAGAGCTAGTAAGTGGGCAGGTTTGGCGCGTATGGGTCAATAGACTCAGGTCCAAATGGCCCATATAGTTTCAACTTCTTATGCCTGGCTTACCATATTACATTAAGGTTGCATTCGGTTGAGTAAATTTGAATTGAAAATTTCACATTTAAAATTTATAAATTTTAAATTCTTTATTTAGATGATATAGAAAAGAAAAAATTATTTATTTATTTTTTATAGTTTTAACTTAATTGTAACTCAGTTTTTGAATTTTAACTCGTTATAATTTAGTTTCTGAAGTTTTAACTCGATTATAAATCAATCCCTAAACTTTATCTTTAAAATGTAGTTCTTAAAATTTTAACTTCTTAAATACTTCTCTCTATATTTTAAAAAATAAAATTATAAGGATTAAAAATATTTTTAAATTTAGTACTAATATCATAAATTACTAAACCCTTTTAATATTTGTAAATATTAAAAGTTTAAAATATTTTTATTTTTATAATTTTATTTTTTGATTAAATTTCAACCTCTAATGGCATTTGTTGATTAAATTTCACAAAAGAAAAATACAAATATTAGTCATTTCATTATCATATACTCCTCCGATCCTCTTTATAAGTCATTTCTACTAACTCCATCAATATCAATGTAAAAGAAGTATAAGGAATAAAAGTATGTAGAATTCAAATTATGTCTCTATATAGCAAATCTAAAAAGTAATGTGTTATCTTTTCTCTCTGATGAAGAGTAATTTTCAAAATATTTTTGAAATATTACTTAAAAAGTCGCATCGTGATTTATAAATGGGATCGGAGGAAGTATCTGTCATCTGTGTTTCATATTAATTTTTTTTGCGCCCTGTGCACCTTGATTTTAACATATTTATGGCAGTTATGCTTCATTCATATGTTCATTCACGTTCTGTCTTTGCTTCCAAATGGTTGATTTCTTCGGTCAGGAAAGAATTAAGAAAAAAGGAAAAAGAGCTTTGTTTGTTGCCCTCCATTTTTGAGGTAAAGTCATGGTTTATACCATTTATTTAAGTTGAATTTTGATTATACTTTATGGGTACTTATATCTTTAGTTATCTTAAATTTAAGGGGAATATTTACGTTTAATATAAACTCTAATAAACAACTAATGGAAGTTTATAGAAGGGTGAAAGGACATATTTGCTCTTAAATTATTTTTCGATGAATATTGGACATCGTTTATATTATTATGTGGTGCAAATTAATCCATCAGCTAAAAAAAAAAAAAAACGTAGCAACATCCCTTCCAATTTCATTCATATTTAAAAGAAAATTTTTTAAATTTGCATTATATTTTCTCTGATAATTAATTAGTTTAAATAAAAATAATATTGAAAAAAAAACTAATGCCTCATCAAGTGTTTTATATGAAGAAATATTAATTTAGTTGACCTAAGATTAGTTTACTCAAATTTTTTGATAATAAATCTTTTTAACTACTATATAGAATCTTGAATCCTTTCAACTCAATATTTTTTTTTTTCCTTTTCAATTTTTTGTTCAGCTTTCCTCCGTTCACGCGCATCTTTTGTTACTAAACAGATTGTTTCGACATTTCTTTATTACCTTTTCATTTTCAGCCTTGACGCTATCAACGGCTTTTCCCGACGGAAAAAAAAAAAAGAGAAATGAATAAAAAAACAAAAAAAAAATTAATGATGGTTAAGTTCTTATAAATTTTTTTGAAAAATAAGTTATCCATATTAATTCAAATAATTATAAATTTAGAAGTTCAAATTCTAAATGTAACTCTCCATTTGTAATTGATATTTCTGTTTCTAAATGTCTTAATCAATATTTATAACTTATTTTTTGAAATTTTTTGGTTAAAGGCCTAGTTATTATTAATTCCCTTTTCTATAATTTTATTGTCGCTCTGATCACTCATCAGTAATTTCATTATCACTTAGTTGTCATGTATAGGGGAAAAAAAAGATAGAAAAGGCTTTTCTTTTTCTGCTGCACGGATTATTTATATAGGACCTGAAGTTTTCTCTCTATTTAGCAGTTTGTATACAGTGAATTCTTTGTATATCATATTTGGAAGCACTCTATACCATTTTTGGAGTCTTGATTTTAATGTTATGTCCATTTCAGATGGCATTTCCTGGGGAAGGTATTTTAACAGATCTTGCCAAGAGATTGGCAGATAAAACTATAACAGAAGTCAATTACTTTCGTCATTTTGACACTCATGTTTGCGAGTTTGAGCAACAACACAACGAGTTGGATGCAAAATTTGAAGAAGTGAATAATGATATTGAAGATGCCAAAAGAAAAAATGAGAACCCAACCAAAGATGTTGAGGTTTGGAAAGACAAAGCTTATATTCTAATTCAAGAGAATCGTAGAATCAAGCAGACATGGTCTTATAGTTCATGTCCTCATTGGAGATATTGACAAGGCAAGAGGTTGGCAAAGAGGATGCTAGCTATTAAAGATCACATACAAAAATGTAGCTTCGAAAGAGTGGCACATCCAGCTAAACTTCCAGGTATTAAATACCATGTTCTAGGAGACTTCATTGATTTTGAGAGCAGAAAATCAAAATTGAAGCAACTTGTAGAAGCTTTAGAAGATGGAAATCATCACATGGTTGGATTGCAAGGGATGGGGGGAACAGGCAAAACCACATTAGCAACACAAGTAGGCAAACAAATTGAAGAATCCAAAGCATTTGAGAAGGTCATCTTTGTCGTTGTGTCCAATCCTCCTGATATCAGCAAGATTCGAGATGACATTGCAAGGCAATTAGGATTGCCTTTAGACAAAGCAGCGGAAGCAGATCACTCAAAGCTCTTGTGGTCTAGAATTTCTAATAAAGAAAGGAAATTACTTATAATATTGGATGATGTGTGGGAAAAGCTAAATCTTACAAACATTGGGATTCCATCTGGACCTGATCATAAGAATTGCTATGTTTTGATAACCACTCGCCATTCAAGAGTTTGTGAAGCAATGAGATGCCAAAAAACGATTCACCTACACACATTAACTGACGAGGATGCATTGAATCTTTTTCTATTTCATGCTACAAGTAATAATGGTCTTTCAAGAAAAGAGTTGGAGGATCTTGCACGAGGTTTTGTGAAGGAGTGTGGAGGATTACCAATTGCAATTGCATCACTAGCTAGCACATTAAGAATTTGGCCAGTAAGTGAATGGAAGGAAGCTTTGGCAACCTTAAGAAAATCTGAGAAATTTCTTGATATTGATGAAGATTTAGTTCAGGTTTATAGATGCCTAAGCTTAAGCTATGGGAATTTGAGAAATGAGAAGGCCCAAAAACTCTTTCTATTGTGTTCTATTTTCCCAGAAGATTATGAAATTCCTATAAATCTTATTATCAGACTTGGTATAGGGGCTGGAATTTTTGGCAAAGTTGAAAATTATTGTGCGGGAAGAAGTCAAGTACTTGGAGTGAAAAATGAACTTGTAGCTTCCACTTTGCTGTTGAAGGTTGACGAGAAAGAATGTGTAAAAATGCACGACTTGGTTCGTGAAGTGGCCTTGTGGATGGCAAAGGAGGATATTCAAGTGATCATGGATTCAAGGACAGCTTTAGAAACAAGCAAGAGAATTGTGTTTTGGAGTACTAATGATTTTCCAGATCAGTTTGATGGTGCAAAACTTGAAATTCTATTCCTTTAGATAAAAGGAGATGTTTTGGTGAAAAACCCAGAAACATTGTTCGCGGGGGTGGCAGGCCTCAGCATTCTTTTTTTACTTGGCAGGCCTAAGAAGCATTCTATTCCATCATTGTCACAATCACTTCTTTCATTAAAGAACATGCAAACTCTCATCTTGGATGGTTGGGAATTAGGTGACATCTCTATCTTGAAAAACTTACAAAGTCTTGTGACTCTTGAGTTGAAAAATTGTATAATAATTGAATTACCTAAAGATATCAAGGAATTAAAGAAGTTGAGATTGTTGGGATTAAGGAAGTGTGAAATTCAAAAGAACAATCCTTTTAAAGTGATTGAAACATGTTCCCAATTGGAAGAACTATATTTTGTTAAGAATGAGGATGTCGAAGATTGGAAGCTGCATCTTGACAAAGAAACTAGAGATGAAATTACTCATGATATATCTCCTCCAATATTGGGAATGTTTTCTATTGCTTGTGATGGTTATGAATATTTTAATGGGGATGATAATGGCTTGTTAAGATGCTTCAATACAAAACATGTGGAAGATTTAATTTCAAAATCCATGTTTAAGTACATTGTAGGAAGAGCAGAGGTTCTTGAGTTGGGAAAAAGGGAAGAAACAGGATGGAAATGCCTCATCCCTGACATTATTCCTGTGAAAGATGGAGGCATGAATGATTTAATTAAGCTTTGTTTGTATGAATGGGATGAGATTGAGTACCTCATTGATACTAGGAAGCATTGTTATTCAGAAGCCTTCTCCAAGCTGGTTGAACTACATTTGAATGGTGTGGATGTGAAAGAATTGTGTGGTGGTCTTCCGCCTTCTGGATTTCTTAAGAAGCTACAAATTTTAAACTTAAGGGAGTGTAAAAAATTGCACAACATATTCTTTGATGTCAATTTCAAAGTTCCTCATCTAAAGATTTTGACGTTAAGGAATTGTCCAATGTTCCAACCATCAATTTTCCCACTATTTGTTGCTCAAAGTCTGGTGCAGTTGGAAAATTTTACGATTGGAGATTGTGAGGACTTAAAAAGTTTAATCACATATGAGAGTCTTGGAAACGAATTAGGAGATGTTGATAATCAAAAGAGCTATGGCTTACCGTTTCCAAAGTTAAAGAATCTTAAAATTGAAGGATGTCATAAACTAGAATTGGTGTCACCCTTCCTTTTGGCAGGAGACCTTCCCCTTTTGGAAGAGATATATATATGGAATTGCAAGGAGCTAAAATACATATTTGGTAAATACCAAAATGAGGGCCATGTTTTGCATCAAGAGAATGAGCTTCCTTCCTTGAAGACAATGCGCCTTTCTTCTACACCAAATTTCATTAGCATTGTTCGAGAATTGAAGAAATGTATGCCGGTGCCATCTCCAGTTTTGAAAGAAGATTCAAAGGAGAAAAATGAAAACTCTAAGATGAGTGCTTTCTCATGGGCTCCTGGATGTTGTTTTCTACCAGCAACTAAAGACAGTGATAGTATTGGAGCATCTAATGGCACAATGCAACACCACCACCAAATTTCATCGGTATGTTCCACTTGTCCCTCTCTTTTTCAACATTTATTTTGTTAACTTGTTCATGCTATTAAATTGGCCTTTGATTAATTAAACTTGAATTATAGTATAAACAAACGATAAATAATATTCTCATCTAAGATCTGTTGAGATGTCATATATAAAGAGGATTATATTGTAATAGAACTATTCTAGAATGCTTGATTTGTTGAAAGTGTGATTTGATATTTTCAAAATATGAAAATGCCATCAGAGAAATGGTGGGTGCGTGCGTGCATGCGTGAAATTGCTAAAAATACAGTTGTAATAAAATTTTTGGGTCTAACTATAATAGTTTTAACTACAAATTCTTTAACATGTAAATTGATAATACTAAGTGGTAGATCATAGGAAATTGTTGAGATTTCAACTATCGTTGTTGAATAAATAAATGTCAAATTCCGTGGTTTTTTTTATTTGGATATTCAATTTTTTATCATCTTATTTCTAAAACAGAGAATGTTTAGCATCAAGAGGCAAGTGTTTCGGTTATTTAATTAATATTTAATTATATTTGATGAATTTATCTTAAATGCCAACAATGACACGTGACAATTTATAAAAGCACATGATGCTTGACATTTGCTTTTCATTTATCATATTTCCTCCCCTAAACTCAATGTAATCGCATTAGATGATAGAATTAGTTTTTTTTTTTTTTACTGACAAATTAGTTATGAGTTGAACATAAGGGGAAAATGTGTCTTTGTAGGAATTACCTGCATCAATGGAATTGATTCAATCATTTCATGAAGCAAAGTGTCTTATGAGTAAGCCGTTGAAGCTACAAAATATCATATACATGGAATTTTGGGATTGTTCAAAATTAAAGTCGTTGTTCAGTGTTTCCATTGCCAAAACCATCATGTTGGAGCGCTTGGAGATTGGGAACTGTGAAGAATTGAAGCACATAATAACAAATGTAGCAGAGGATGATGACCATCTCAATTGCACCTCCATCTTCCCAAATCTAGAAAGCCTCCAAATTAGGAATTGTAATAAGTTGGAATTTATATTTCCATCCACTTTTTCTGGAGGTCTGCAAAAACTAAAATCTATATGGATTCATGGAGCTTCTGAATTGAAGCATGTTTTTGGAAAATATGACCCTGAAGATTATGTATCAAACGAGAATGAGAATAATGAGCCTCGCATTGATCTTCCTGTATTGGAAACACTATCCCTCATAGAGGTACCAAATATTATCAGCATTCATATCAAGAAGTATCATCTAGAATGCCCATCTCTACAAACTGTGGAAGCACCAAAGGTATTTTTTTTTTTTTAACTTATTGCTTTATATCAAGTACATCATGCCTTCTTGTTTGGCCCAAAAGATATTGACATGCATCTTTGCCGGTAATGCTGTGAAATTTCGCTTAAAAGAAAGTTATTTGTGAGTTTACTGTTAAATTGTCAACTTGTTAAGCTTATGTGTGTGTGTGTGTATTGACATATAGAGTAGTTTTTTATTATTTCCATTTATGAGATAGAGTCGTTAAGGTAAAATTTCGCTTAAGATGCTTGATTTATTATTTTTATTTACAGGATAGAGTAGTTATCTGAAAAATATTTCTATACGTGATTAAAAAATAATTTCTAAAATTGTTTTTATTATATTTAAATATTTACAAGTCAAACATAACATATTTACAAGTAAATATTTAAAATTTTAATTTGTAAATATGTATTGTTTGATTCAAAATATTTAAATATGAATAATATAATAAAAATATTTTCTTAAAAAAAAGTATTTTTTTGACCAACTGCTGGATGGGGATTGGTAAATGACTATTGGCCATCGGACAACGACAGCAAGCGGTTGGTCAAAGTCAATCAAAGAATTGTGTGTCTAAAGACATTTGAGTTATTTTACGTGGTAAATTAATTTTTTTTTTTTGGTTACCGTTGTATATCCTCGTATTGAATATAATCTTTTAAGATACTATTAGGTATTAAATGTATGCATATTTTTTAATAAAGATTCAAACTTCAATTCACCATGTAATGAGAGATTAATCATTTTCACTAGACACAACTTTTGTTGATTGATAAAATAATTATAATTAAGTTCTATAGAACTTAAAGTGTTTTCACAATTTTGTAGGACTTATTTTTAAATATGATTCTCATATGGACTCACTTATAATTTTTCCTTAATAATCATTTTTATTTTTTGAATCCTTAAATTAAATAAACATTTTTTTGGGCTTGTTTTCAGAAGTTGAAAAAAATTTAATTATAAGAAAAATTTGATTCATTTCTTATACTTTACGTTTGAGATTTGTATTTTTCAGCATTTCTTAAATAAATAAACTTATTTATTTTAAAGTTATAGTTCTAATCATTTTATTAAAATGATTTTAAAATGATTTATTTTATGGTTGTTATTTTTTATATAGTAAATTAAAATATTTTCATTTTGTGTACAGAAAACATTTTCAATTTTCATTCTTAATGCGTGAATTTTTTATTTTAAACATAAATATTTTCTTTTATAATAATTAAATTAATACATAATAATTTTAATTAAATGAATTTTGAACGTACAAGTTATTATTTTCTATTAGCTTATTTAACCATGTTAATTACTAAAATTTTTATATTTTGAAAATTAAAGAATTAACACAGCTAACTGAAATGAATTTTGCCATGATTTTTTTTAAAAAAAGATCGACTAAATGTATGTCATGTCCTAAAATTGTTAGTTATGGTTTAGAAAATTAAAATTTATATTTTTGTTGTCGGGTTACCATTCATTGATTCTGATTATCTTTTGAAGAAATTTAAAAAATTATAACTAATTTTTGAAAAATATATCAACATAGTTGGAGTATCCATTTAAGGCTCTCTGAATGCTCTATATGGACAAAATATAATTCTGGACCTTGATTGTATATGTTACTGTGTTGAAATACTTTGTATGTAGATGATGTAGATGTAGATCTTATCACGAAGGAAAGTTGTTAGCTAACACTTGATAGATAGATTACAAAAAGAAAAATCTTAGCTTACACAGAACATTTAGGGTTGGTTTGGTTTACTGACATTTTACATTCAAAAAGAACTTTTGAAAATTTAAGAATGTAAAAATTGTTTGGTTTCCTCAAATTATTTTCAAAGTCCATTTAAAAAATAAATTCAAAAAGCTCCAAAAGTTTATTTATTGAACATAACTTTGGGTAGCATTCAAAAAATACTTTGCATAATTTTTTCACCAACTGGTTCTCACTTTTCTCTTTTTACTCAATTATTATTATAATCGAAATAATTTTTAATTTATTAAATTAATGGAACCAATGACGAATCATATCATAATGTTTACAATCTTAGAAATTTCGCAAATGTATCATGCATGTTTGTACATATTTGTTTTTTTTTTTTGGATTAAAATTGGACTCATTGGAGGCTAAGTTTCACAGAGGTGGGATGATGAATTTTTATTGTAATTTGGAATTGAATTTCCTCTTTTTAAAACCTGCAAGAATTTAATTTGTAGATGCAAGATGTGGCGAGTGAAGGAGCTAAGGAATCTGAGAAAAAAGAGATTGTTGATGCTGGAAGACCAGTGATTCCAAACATGGGCATCGAATTTGTTCTCAACTTCCATACTCTTAAAAAAATAAGAATTGGAAGATTTAAAAAGTTGAAAACTATGTTCTTTTTATCTTCGTGGAAAAACCTACCACAGTTGTCCCAGTTACATATAGAAGACTGTGAGGAATTAGTTAATGTGGTTGAAGATGATTCTAAGAATTATGATCATATCAATTATAGCTCCGTTGTCTCAAAGCTGGAGCATCTTGAAATCTGTAGATGCAACAAGTTGGAATTTATATTTCCTCACTCCTCTTTTGGTGGTCTTAAAAAATTAAAGTATTTGAGTGTCCGAAAAGTTGCAGAGTTGAAATACATTTTTGGAAAACATCATCAAGGAGATTATGCATCAAATGAGAATGAAAGCGATGAGGTCCACATTGATTTCCCAGCTTTGGAAAGTCTCTATCTCTGGGATGTACCAAAGATGATCAACATTATTTGTGCAAAAAATTATCACCTGAGCTTTCCATCTCTACGATGGATTGGTTTAGATGACTGTCAAGAGATAAACGGAAGATCTTTTCTGGATTTGATGGTTTGCTTACAAGGGAGACAATCAGATGTGAAAACTGAAAAGGTAATACGTTTAACATATTGTTCTATGATATGTATTGCTATGTTGATTTGGCCCTTGGAAATTTTTTCATCACAACAATTTTTTTGTGTATAAAAAATAATTTGAATTTTTATTCTTAATGCGTGAATTTTTATTTTAAACACAAATATTTCTATTATAATAATTAAATTAATACATAATAATTTTAAATAAATAAATAAACACAAATTTTTTCTTATACTTTAGGTTTGAGATTTGAATTTTTCAGCATTTCTTAAATAAATAAACTTTTATTTTAAAGTTATAGTTCTAATCATTTTATTAAGATACTTTAAAAATGATTTATTTTATGGTGGTTATTTTTTATATGGTAAATTAAAATATTTTCATTTTGTATACAAAAATATTTTCAATTTTTTTTCTTAGTGCGTGAATTTTTTATTTTAAGCACAGATATTTCTATTATAGTATTAATTTAGTACATAATAATTTTAATTAAATGAATTATGAGCATACAATTTATCATTTTCTATTAGCTCATTTAACCACGTTAAGTACTAAAATGTTTTGGTTATATTGTGAGAATTAAAGAACTAACACAGCTCACTGAAATGAATTCTACCATAACGTTAAAAAAAAAAAAAAGATTGACCAAATGGATGTCATGTCCTAAAATTGTTAGTTATGGTTTAGAAAATTAAAATTTATATTTTTGTTGTCGGTTTACCATTCATTTATTCTGATTATCTTTTGAAGAAATTTAAAAAATTTTAACTAATTTTTGAAAAATCATATCGACATAGTTGGAGTATCCATTTAAAGCTATTTGAATGCTCTATATGGACAAAATATATTCTTAAACTTTCAAAGGTTCTCTTTGATTGTAAAATGTAAGTAAACCAAATGGGCCCTAAATATTTCTGGATTTGACAGTTTGTTTACAAGAGAGACAATGAAATGTGAAAACTGAAATGGTAATACATTTGACATATTGTTCTATGATATGTATTGCTACGTTGATTTGGCCCTTGCAAATTTTTTTATCACAACAACTTTTTTAGAATTCAATTAAAAATACAAGTAATATAGTGTTCATACATAGAAATTTGTTGTTTGCATCACTATATGCCTTTGGTTGATATAATTAGGCATAACTCATGTCTTTATAGGCATTCTATACAACAAATCAAGTTTCTCCGCTTAATATAATTCAAATCCATTAATAATGGTATTGGGAATCCTCACAACTTGATAATGTTTTCATTTATATATTGTAACTGATTCAAAATGTTACCGATTTGCACTCTGGCTATGTGAATTAGATGGACCATATTAATTTTATCTTGAAATGGTACATGCTTATTAATGTGTAGATATGAATGAGAATATGACTTTCCTTTGATATTGTCTTATCTATGCACTGAACTTTGATGAGAGATGACCTTTGAATTTACGCTGAAATTTTGAACGGATAAATCTTTATTAGGACTTGATGAAAATTATCAAGGACATGCAAAGGTTGATGTACCTTAGAGTAAGCAACTCAAAAATACAAGAGGTCTTTAATTTAGAAGAAGTGAAAATTGAAGGTTCAGTGACATTAAGCTTAGAAAGCATGAGTTTGGAAAATCTAAGTGAATTGAGGCATATATGGAAGGGCCCCAAATATATGCTGAGCCACCACAACCTTCGATGGCTGACACTCAAAGCATGTGAAAAGCTTAGATCAATCTTCTGTGTCCCAGTATTGAAAAGCCTCCCATCATTGTCCTATTTAGAGATAGAAGACTGTGAAGAATTAGTTCATATTATTGAAGAGGATTGTGAAGAAAGTGCTAATGACCAATTCCATCAACTTTTCTTCCCAAATTTACAAGAAATTTGCATCAGGCGTTGTAATAGCTTGAAATGCCTTTTCTTGATATCAACATCTGCCATGTTTCCAATGCTACGGGGGTTAAAAATTGAAGAATCCCTTGAGATGGAACAAGTAATTGCATGCAAACAACATCATAACCAGAAGATGGTGGTGAAAGATGTATTTCCAAAACTGTCGAATTTAACACTTGGAAAACTGCCAAGGCTTGTTACAATTTGTGGGGAGATTGATTTTCGTTCCGTACAGAGCTATCAAGTGGTTGATTGTCCCAAATATCAAGGTATGAATTTGTGAAACGTTACTTTACATAATTGCTAGTTTTTATTTTTTTGGTGAAAAAAGGCACAGCCCATGCTAGCTGCTAGTTTTAATAACACTAATAATATTTTGTTCAAATTTTCCATAGAAATTACTTCTCAACTTCAAGGAGGGCCTGAAGATCTTGATTCAAAAAATCAAGCATCAACAGAGGGGCTAGTTTCTGCTCATTCCAATAATGCTCATCAAATGCCACATATGGGAGAAACAAGTGCTTCCCGAAACCCCACAGAGGTATGCTAGCCTAACCATTTAATCAATTAATTTGTGGCCTCATTTCAATAAACCAACAAACATTTTTTTAGAGAAAATTAATCTGGAGATCCTTCTGGTTCTTATTGATTTTGAATTAAATCTTTTTAGTTTATTTTGTTTCAATTGAGCTCTTATAGTTTGACCCATTAAATATATTAGTCCATGAATAATATTAAAATTATTAATGAATAATTAACTTTTCCAAAACAAAACACTTTTAAAATTTATTAAAAAAAAGTAATTTAATATTTTAAGCCAAAAAAAGCAAAAAGAAAATTTGATTAAATGCAATGCTTATATTTTTATGAATATTTTTTGGCTTATATTTTAAAATTTGATTAAAAACCCATTAAATATTTTTTTGTGAAAATTCTATATTTATTAAATGTTAGAAAAAATAACCTTATTATATAAATTTTGAGTTATAAAAATTATGTAATTAATTCTAAAATTATATAATCTTTTAATAAAAATATAAAAGTTCTTAATTTTATTTTTTAATAGAAAAACTTCATGGATTTTAAGCCTTAGGAATGAGCATATTTAAAAAAAAATTATAAGGACCTGATTCAAAATTTTAAAAAAACTAGAAGGACTTACAGGTCAGTTTTTCTTTTTTTAAAAAAATATTTTATTGCAGTATTAAGTTTAACATTTTCATAAACTTGTTCACATATTATTGCTTGTCTAGTTAGTTAGAATAATAAGGAGGCAAAATAGAAAAAATATTAAAGATTACATTTCAAGGATATCATCAATAGTACCATTGAGTCTTAGATTCGAGAGAAGACTTTCTTTGTATATTTGAATTTTTATAACAGTACAAGAAAAAGTTGATTTTGAACAGAATGCTATAAATAGAGCGTAGGGATATGATTGATGACTCTCTAGGCCTTTTTTCAAAGTTATTATTGGGTATGAGGAAGGCTTCAAAAGAAACTTTTAAGTAACAAGCCGCTACTCTTGATAAAGCAAAGTGAATATAAAAGATTTTGAAAAATTATTGGAAATATCAAAGATATGTTGTCGAGTTAGATGATTCAGACATGTTTGTACAATGTAAAAGTCATCACGAATAAAATGTATCCTTGGATGTTGTAGAGTAAGGAGGAAACCATAATGGAAATTGAATCCAAGGGTCCTACTCCAGCGTTAGAGAAACAAGCATTGGAAACTGCAACAGTTGAATCACAATCCAGGAGGACATCTCTGGATGCAAGTTTATCCAAAATCCAAAATTGTCAAATACTAATGATTTGTTTGATAATTGTTTAATATTTCTAATAGGGCTTGGAGGATGAATGCATAAAGAATGAATCAATCGCACAGCCCCAACATCAGGATCTTAAAGAAACAGAATCATCCATTGAAGCATGCCGCAGAACTAATATACCATTTCATGATGATGTGCGTCACAACAATGAAAATTAGTGATTTTGAAGTGGCCTCTTTATAAAATGTGATATCTTTACTATTTTGTGTTGTTCAGAGTATTGACGACAAATTAAAAGAAAGAGTTCATGAGGGTCCCACGTTAGAGAACAGGGTGCAAGCAGCTCTGTTAGCTGATATAGCAAGAAGGAACTCATCAGCATTCACCACTCCTCTCCAAGAAGAGTTCCCATTGGTTATCGATTTGTGTCTTATGCCCTTTTTAAAATAAAGGATTAGAAAGATACTAATTAAATGGCTTAAACGTGTGCCTTTTTCTATATTTATTGCTTGTTTTAGGATTTGATGGAGATAGAATCAGGAAGAGAAACGAGTATGACATACCGACAAGAACTAGGAGAAATGGTAACTGTCTTATACTTTGAAGTTTGAACTCTTCAAAAAATATTGTTAGAATTCAAAAATGTGATACTTAGATATATTTTGGTACTTTTGTAGAGTGTAGTTGAAGGTTTTCCAGAAGACACTGCAATTGCGAAAACTAAAATGGTTACTTCCTCACTCTATTCACAAGGAGGAGGCTTAGAGCCCGGCCTACCAGCATTGGTAAGTTCACAACATTCAGTTTAAACTTGTAGAACGTTTTTATACATACAAGTTCAAGTACCCGTTCATTACATCTTCACATGTAAATACCAACAAGACTATGGCATATATCTAGCCTTCACTTTTCTTTTATTATTTATATATCTAAATGTTATAGAAAAAGAATTTAATATTGGACAAAGTAAATATATATGAATTAATGAAGTTATCATAGTTGAACTACTTTGTTATAACTCTTGGTGCAACTTTTGGTGTGATTCAGTTTGATAGAGAAACAGGGAAGGAAGTTGGCAAAGTAGTTCCTACTAGGAAATTATCAACAACTTCACCTGATTTTGAGGTGATCAAGATAGAATCTCTAACCTCTTTATATTCCTATCACTTGATAAACTAGGAAAATGAAACATTCTTATGATATATAAAATGCATTTGAATACAGGTTAAACTACAAGGTACCTAAGACCAGCTTTTTTATAACATTTATACTTGGTGTAGCGGTTGATTAGTGCATAAAGAAATAAATTATATTCTATGAAATAATGAAATTGTTTGATTGAGCAAATTTTATCATTTTGATGTTACTCAGAGCTTAAAGACAGGGAAAGAAGTTGTTGGAATGCTTCGTACTCCAAGGTTATCAACGGCTGCAACTTCATCAGATTTAGAGGTGCCCAAAATGACATCTCCCAGCCCTATCTAACATAAAAATGAAAGTGGTTATAAAAGTTGAAACTGATTTTTTTTTTTTAAATAAACGAACATCCAATGACTGAAAAGCAAACACTTACGGTTTAGGATTGATCAATTGCTATGCCCTTTCGTAATATAATATTAGGAATAAGCTAATTAAATAGCTTAAACTTGTACCTTTTTCTATATTCAAGGATTGTTTTAGGATTTAATGAAGACAAAGTTGAGAAGTGAAACAATCATGAGACACCAGCAAGAACCGGAGGAAAGACAATTACTGTATACATACATATATTAAAGGATCTAAGAATTTTAATTAAATGACCAAATTCTTACATATATCTTTTTTGCATTCTATAGAGTAGGAATGAAAGTATTCCGAAAGACACTACACCAAGGAAATATAAAATAAATACTTCCTCCATGCATTCACAAGCAGAAACCTCACAATCAAATCCACCTGCACAAGTAAGTTCACATTCCATTTAAACTTGTAGCATTTTTTATTTAATTTTGCCATTGTAAACTTAGATGCCAACCATTCATTACATCTTCGCGGGTCAATACCAACAAATCTCCACCCAGTATCTTGTCTCAAATTTGTTTATGTTATTTACATGCATAAATTGATTAGTCAATAAAAAATGAGTTCTATGATTTAATGAAAACACTCTTATCAAATAAGTTCGATCGTTGGGTATTACTGTATTAGAAACGGGGGAGGAAGGTTTTTTGCACATTATTCTTCAAAATAGTTTTCAATTCTTCACATCTGTGTTTACCTTGATTTTTTTTAATAATTTTGAATAATACATGAAAATGGATAAAAGGGTTAAGACTAATCTTTTGTCCATCTTCATATTTAGTATTTTCTTAAGATCAAAGAACTGCAAACAAGCAAACCAAATTTTAAAGACCAACAAAAAGCAAACGAATATACGGAAAATGAAGCAAATGGAGTATGTTATTTTTTGTTATCCACTTGATAGTAGTCTCTTTTTGGCAAAAGTAACAACAATGAAAGTACGACTTCTTTATCTTGTTTAGGTTACTCCAAGCATCAAAGTAACATTGGAGCAAGGACTTCAAGAGAGTTATGCAACAGAAGAAGCCATAACAGCAAATCAATCAATTAGTTTAGATTCAGAGAAGCAATCAAGATTAGTTAGTCTCTTAGAAAAAGAAAAGGCACAGGTAAGTTCATCATCCTTTCCTAATTAATCTGGGAACTGAAGTATTTTGCATATTCATCATGATATAAGAGATGGGCAAACAATCACTATGTTTCTGGTTTTTAGAGCACTAACAAAGCTTCGAAGGAAATATTTGAAAATACTTCAAAGTCAGCTCTGTTTGATTCAGCACTCATAAGAGTGCTTATATGTCACCTCACTTTTTTATATATTTCATCATCACATGAACAACTTGCAAGAGCATGTTTCTGCTTCAGTGAATAAGTGAAGTTACTTTAGTAAACAAATTTAATCTTTTGTTGTGGTTTAGAGCTTTGAAAAAGGGAAGGAAGTTGCAGCATTAACCACAGCTTCATCAAATCCAAAGGTGATCCAAATGACATTTCCAAAGAAAATATATTCCATAGTCTATGAATTCATGAGGTTGTGTGATTGAACAATTTTTTTTTTTTCATTTTGATGTCACTCAGCTCTCAGAAACAGGGAAGGAAGCTGTTGGAATACTTCTTACTTCAGGGTTATCAATGGCTACAACTTCATCAAATTTAGAGGTTATCAAAATCACATCTCCAAACTCTTTCTATTATTAGCATGAAAGTGGTTATAAAAAGTTAAGACTGATTCTCTTTTTTAACGATCATCCAATGTCTGAACAATAGGCACTTGCAGCCTTGGAATGGTTAGTGTGTTATGCCCTTAATATTAGGAGTATGATGATATTTTTATGTACAATATTAGGATTTGGTGAAGACAAAGTTAGAAAGTGAAATTTCACCTCTTGCATACTCAATCTTTTCAGGCAATATTGCAGAACCTATCAGTTTTAAGTATATGACCAAATACTTACATATCCCTATTGTCTGTACAGAGTGTAAGTGAAAGTATTCCAGAAGTCACTACACCTATGAAAGCTAAAATAAATACTTCCTCAATTTATATACAAGAATCCTCACAACTGGATCCACCAGCAAAAGTAAGTTCACTACATTCACGTTAAAATTGTAGCATTTTTTTTTTTCACTTTACAATTGTAAGTTTAGAAGGCAAGTTGACAACCATTCAATACATCTTCACGGATCAATAACAATAAATCTACACAAAAATATCTTGTCCCAACTTATTTTGTTATATATATACATATTTGAATTAATTTTTCAATTCAAAAAATAAGTTTTGTGGTTTAATGAAGTTACTTTATCAAATAAACTACATCTTTTGGTATTACTCCAATATTAGAAAGAGGGGAGGGAGGAGTTGCAATTATTCTTGAAATTCGTTTCTAATCTTCACATGAAATTAGTTTCCAGCTGTATTTGCCTTGACGGTTTTAATAGATTTGCATAACATAAGAAAATATATAAAAGGGTTAAGACAAATCTTTTGTGCATCTTAATATTTGGTATTCTTTTTTATGATCAATGAACTGCAAACAAGCAAAGCAGATTTTAAATACAAACAAGAAGCCATTGGAGATGTAGAAAATACTACTAAAATTCTTGAGGAACCAATATATGCTATTTTTATCCTCCACGTAACTTAATGCTAGTTACTTGTTGGCAAATGCAACATCATTGATACTACAACATTTCTTTCTCTTGTGTAGGTTATTTCAAGTATTGAAGCCAAAATAGCAAATCAATCAATTGATTTAGATTCAGTAAAGCAATCTAGATTAGTTGGTCTCTCAGAAAAAGAACAGGCACAGGTAAGTTAATTATCCTTTCCTAATTAATATAGAACCTAAGTATTATAGACTGTAGATAGGCTTTAACCTTTGCTTATTCATTATTATATAATAGATGGGCAAACAATCGCTCTCAAAGTATGATGAGCTTATGAATGTCTTTAACAGTTTAATAGTTTGCTTTTATGTTCCTAATTTATAGAGTACTAACGAAGCTTCAAAGAGAACTGTTGAAGAAGTTTCTGCTTCAGAGGCATCATCAAAGTCAACTCAGTTTGACTCAGAATTTGTAAGAGGGCGCTTCTATGCCTTCTAACCTTAATAGAGTTGTAAACAACATCAAATTTTGAAGGTCTGCATCAAATTAACTATAACTAACATTTTGTTTTATGTAGACTGAGAAAGAAACAATGAATGGAAGTGTTCAAGAGGAGCATAAAGCAAACAAGGCTCCAAAAGCAAACCTGTCAACGGACCCACAACGTTATTTGCCAAACCCAGCAAAGGGCAATACGGCCCTTGTTGATGTGATCCCTCCTCCTCTTCATCAACGTAAGTGTCTTTCTTTGTGTGACGATTTGATGTTTTCCATTCAATCATCTGCTAACTTTCGTGGATATGCCAGAAGCACAAATTGATGTTGCAACCCCTTCATCTCCTACGTTAGGGATTAGTGAAATTTTCGAAATAGTGGATTTGAAAGATGGCGAACCTGCATTGCTCGCCAATGCGCTCGAGCGATATCCACAGCTAAGGCTACCTCGCGAACAACGCACCAATCGAATTATAGCTTTGTCCTACCGAGTGCTCCTTGACATTTTGGTCATCCTAGCCACCAAGACTCCCCGTACCATTACACCATCGGATAGATCGATTCTGGAGGCGAACTTAGGGGAAGCGACTATTCTTGGGTTCGACAAAGAGTGGATTGAATCAGTTCGCGCCAAAATTTCTGGCTCTGATACGATTGATGTCTTGGTGGCAGAGAAGGAGATGGTAGACATGGAGGCGAAGCTGGAAACATGTGAAATTGCGTTGGATGAGGTCTATAAGCATAGAGCAGAAGCAAAAGAATGGCTTGAAGCCATTGATTCTCAGTTGTTGGGTCTTCTAGAAGATCGCAAGAAATTGGTTATCAAGATATCAAAAACTAGGGAAATAGTGAGTGCCATGGATATACCTTTTGGCTTTTAGGTTTCCTAATTGTCGGCTTGTGTTCATCAAAGAAGTAGCCTGTTGTATCTATGACACAGAATTGTAGACCAATTTTCTGGCTCTGGGTGCGTTTAGGCGTTCAGCACTTCAGCCTAATATATTTTCAAAGGATTGTTATAAAACAAAGGATATATTGTTATGAATATTATAATTAGTGTGCTGCAATGTCCTTTATAAATATTAGTAATAGTAATTATTTTAATTTAAATAATGATTATGTGTTTTTGGTAATCACTAAATAACAATATAAATGACAGTTTTGGCTTTGCAAAAGATTAAATTGAAGACATTATATTTATTTCACAAAAAATATTAATTTCAGAAAGGTTTAAAAAATTTTAAAAAAATTATCACATTTAGTAAGACTTTATTGTCTTTTTTCTTTTGCCTAAACCTTATTATTCTTTATATATTTCAAGAAAATTTTACTGTCATTTTCTCTAAAAGAATTTCTAGTATTTATTTTATATAACTTCTAATTGTACAATCATATGTTTAATTCTCATCTTTGTAAACTTGTAATTTGTAGGGTTAGTCCTTAAAATTAGAGCCCAATAGAGAAGATGTGCACGCATTTGTGACAACATAAAAGAATAAAAATTACTCCTCCTTTACTCTCCAATCTCTTTTGTCTTTTTCATCTTTATTATTCTAATATTCTTTTGTCGATTTCATTTCTCTTATCTAGAATCTCTATTATATTTTTTTTAATTTTATAGTATGTTATCAGTATGAAACTCAATTAATTAGTTAATAGCTTGAAAGATTTATTATTGATGATTGTTGAATTTTGTTCGTGAAAATATAAATTATTTGCACGTTGATCATTATATATTTTTATTTTAGTTTTGATGGATTTTTTTTTTTTTTTGTGTTCCTCTAAATTTCTTCATTAATTCAATAATAGGTTTCATAATGTTCCAGTTACGATACACACACACATGTACAAAAGGAATGTCGATTATATTTTTAATACAAAACAGAGTGATGTGCAAACATTTGTAACATCTTAAATAAATAAGGATCATCCCTCATTTACTCTCAAATTCTATTGTCTTCTTTATTTCCATTATTCATCTGTTCTTTTATTTTGTTCATCTCTCTCATTTTAAGTCTCTCTTACATTTCTTATAATTTTATAATATGTTATTAGCACTATGCTCTACCAAATTAGTTCATAGCATAAATTTGAAGGATTTATTATTGATGCTTATTGATTTTTGTTTGTGGAATAATAAATTTCTTCATAGAAATTATTTGTAATTTGATCTTTATATATTTTTATTTTAATCTTTCTTGACTTTTCTTGTTTCTTTAAATTTCATCATTAATTCAATAATAGATTTAGGGGTGTTACAATTAAAGTATACATACACATATAAAAGGAGTGTTGATTTTATTTTCAATATTGGAATTTTTAAGAAAATATGCAACCGAAAATTTCAAATATTTCATATTCATATTTTGAATATACTTCAAAAGAACAAATTAAAATATGTAATTTTTTATGGCAAGCCTCCCAAATGTTATGTCATGGGAAATAATAACCTTTTGAACCTTATTAATGAGATCAAAAATTTCACTAGTCGTGCTAACCCCAAAGGGGCTGGAATAAGTTATACCTTAATCGTCTTCTACCTTTTTAACTCACAAATGTTCTAAAGAAACTCCACCTCCCACAGGAGATAGAGATGTTGTTGTTTGGTAAAGGCTGGCCAAGCATGGAATCTTTATTGTTAAAAGTGCCTATGAATTTATCACCAATTTAACCAAGGTTACTTCAAACCTCTTATGGGCCACATATAGTATTGGCAAGTTTTGGAGAAAATAAAATTTTTTACGTGGCAAATTACTTATGAGAAAATTGTGACAAACTCACTCAGAGCCAAAAAAATGGTTAACTACTTCACCTCATTGTCCTTTTGAGTGTCACAAAGAGGAGAGCATAATTCATATGCTTTGAGACTGTGAAATAGCAAAATAAATATGATGAGAAATACTAAATCTTAACTTTCTTTAGTTTTTTTTTCAGTGATTTTTAAGTCTAGTTCAAATGAAATTCTAAATCCAACCCTGGACAGGGCATTTTTAGGTGATGGGCTTGGATGCAAGTTTTTAGTTTGGTTTGCCGAGAACTTTGGACCTCTCGATGCACCTATGTCTTTGAAGGTTGAAGTCTCACACCAAATGAGACCCTTCACAAGTGTGCACATCTTCTTCTAGAACAAGTATTGAACAATGAATTGAAGCACTCAACCTTCCATGATGTTTTCATCTCAACTAATATTTGGAGTCCACCACTAACATATAATGTATAGGTTAATGTTGATGGTTCTGTTTGGAATCATCAACAAGGTGGGGTTGCTATTAGAGATAGTACTAGTAAATGACTAATAGGTTTTCATAGAACTTTTGGAACCAACTGGGTAATAGATGCTAAAATTTTAGCCATTAAAGCCGGCCTTGAAGTTTGTCAACAGCTAAACTTCACCAAGATACTCATTTTCCTTAATTCTATGGAGGCTATGACTATGTTGAAACGTGTTAGTGTGTTTGATCACCCGCTGAGAAATGAGATTGCTTTAATTAGGGACTGTATACTCCTCAAGGGTGATGTGGAGCTCTATCTTTCTGCCAGGGACATTGTCAAATGTGCTGATTTCATGGCCAATAGAGGTCAAGGTGGTCCTTGTGAGATGACTATGGTACCATTTGTACCGATTGATTGTTTAACTACATATTTAGAAGACAAGAGCCTAATCTAGTCTCCTTTTGTTTCTCCTTTTATTTTTGCTTTTGGCTTTTTCCTTTTCTTCAAGCTTTGCTTGCCATTTGTAATGCAAGGGAAAAAAAAAGTCTTTTTATGAGCAAGATAAACTAACTAGAAGCTAAAACCGCTAGCCATATCTAAGCAAATAATGACCTACTATCAAAATACAAACCATCTAAAAGAAAATTGGGAGGTGAATTAAATATCATCGAATCAGTGACTAGATGTCTTATTAATGATGAGTAATGAAAACATATATTTATGAGTGTGTGTTACCAATCAATAAGAACGAATGTGGATATTTTTTATTCTATGGGCAAAAAAATAGTTAATAATGAAAAATATAAACCATATACTTATACTAGAGCTTCGCTTTGCCAAGTGTCTGAAAATGATAGCTCAATTTGATAGATAATTTTCGGTAAAAAAAAAAAATTGATTGATAATTCATGGTTGTATGTGAATTAGATAACACTTGAGCCTCCAATTGAATGACATAGTATTTGGCTACTATACGTTGATAATTGTACGTCTTTGAAATATGAAAAAGACACAAATAAAAAAGGCATGTTTGCATGACTCACACTTTATGAGGGAATCGTTGAAATACAAGCGTGTGTTTAATGTTAGATGAAGTTCACTTGTATATTTTCTCTCAAAGGAAATTAGATATTTCTAATAAATTATTGCTAATTAAAAAATATTACAATAACTCAGAAATCTATTGATATAAACCTATATATTGTTGGCATAACTTGTTTAATTATTTTGAATTATCTATATGAAGTAAAAAAAAATCGAGATTATGCATTGCTACCCATTCAATAACATGAAAATATTAAAAAAAAAATTAGTATGTGCTACTAGTTTTCAAAGAAAATTGATGTTGAGAATATAACTAATTATGATTTGAAATGAATCCCATTGAGATAGCATGTGAATCATACAAGTATTTAATAAATTTGATAGATGAATACATAATATTGTTACAATTTATATGTGTGATTGCTAATCTACAACTTGCAAGATTGTTTGAATAAAATATATATCGAGTCATTTAATTCAAAACGAATTGAACATGCAGGTTAAAGATGTAACTTTTAGAATAACTTTTCTTTCGTTATTTCCACAGTACATAAGACAAATAGGGTGTATATTGATAATTTGACATATCTATAAAAATATGTTGGAAGAATATATATGATGAAAATGCAATGTGCATATTTTTGCTAAAAAAACAATATGTGCCATTAATGAGGGTTGAGTCTAGCAGAAAGGGCTAGCCCTTCTCAACATGGCAAATCAAGATAAGCAAGTGCAGGATACTCTACCAACTAAAGTTGGTGAGTGGTAAAAGATTCTATTGAGTAGATTAAGAGGGGTTGGAAGACATTCATATTTAGTATCTAAATGTGCCTCCAATAGAAGGATATTATATCATTAACAATAATCTCACTTGAAAAATTAGTATATTCTACCAACTAAAGTTAGTATGAGAGGTAGAGGCTCTTATTATTTAAACAAGTAGTTGGAGATTTAAACCCCAATCTTTATGTACATAAGAATTTAGTTGGAGGAAGTCTATACATTGGTCACAGTACTTTAGAAAATGTTATATACTATCAAGTACTTTAGAAAATCTTATATACTATCAATGAAGCCTACACATTATACTTTAAAAAGAAGAAGAAGAAATTATTATACTCTATTGTAATAAATTAAAAGAAGTGATGTTATCAGAGGAGTTAAGGAATAAAGATCGTGTTATACTTTTTTTTATTAATGTTTTTCCTATAAGATTTTTCTAGTAAGATTTTTAATGAAGCATATTCAATAAGTGTTGTATACTTTTTTCCTTCACTAGATTTTTGTCGCACTGAATTTTTTTAATAAAATTTTAATGAGGCACAATATTTATTTATAAACACTAAGGGTGAGTATTATGAATATTATATTATGTTTTTCAAGCTTGCAAGGCTAATTAGAGATAAACTAGATTTTAGACCCCGTGTGATACATGAGAATCTTAATCCACATTATTTAAAAGAAATAGAGGGGAGAGTGAAATTTAAATTTTATTACTTTTTTACAAGGACAAGTAAAAATAACTATATTTTTAAATTTATTTAGTAATTGCGGTTAATTGTATTTTTTATTTACAGTACAATATAAGAAGATTTTTTAGTTGTTAGAATACAGAAATTTAAAAAAAAAAACTTGTTTGTGAAAAAAATATAGAGAATTTATTTTATTTTCTAATTTATTATTAGGTTATACTCAAATATATACAATAATTTATTTTAGTTTATATATTAGATCCATGCAAATTAAAACTTTAAGACATATGTTTTGTTTTAGAGTTCCTTTCTTCCTCACCATATAAACAATTTGTTTTACTTTAAAAATTTTGTTATTCATTACACATTTAAAATATAAATATTTTTTATACAACGGAAATATTCACACGAGTTATTTTAGAGTATAATAAAAATATTATTAATATTTTATTTTATATAAATTATTTTAAAATCAATTAAAGCTAGCTTGAGTGATAAGAACAAATATTATGAAAATTGAACCGGTCATTAAACCGGTCGAGGTACCGATTCATGATTCACTGGTTGGACCATGGTTTAAATTGAAGTCCAACCGGTCATAAATAAATTGATATATTTTAAATATTATATATTTAAAGTAAAAAAGAAATAATATATAGTAAGAAAAATGAATATTTAAATTTGAAATAAGATAATTTATAATTTATGACATCATTTCATCCAAAATATATATTATTATTTCATAATTTATAATTTATAACTTTAAAATATGTACATAATTCATACATATTCCTTGTATTTTTTTAATTTCATAATGCTTATTTGGTATAGATATTTATAAATTATATTTTAAAAATATGAATTAAAAATAAAAATAAAAAAGTAACATGGCTGATTCAATCGATTTCTCACCGATTTTACCAATCTTGGTTAGTTCATAGCCGATTCAACTGATTCATGGATGATTTGTAAGATAACCAATTTTTTTGTGTAACCAAACTGGACTTATGAACGGTTCTCGATTCAACCGATCAGACCAATTCTGATAATAGTGATAAGAACACTTTTGAGGAACTAGTAGGGGGTGAATCTCAATTTTTATGTACATAATAATTTTGTTAAACAATGTCTGCAATTTACCATCGTTACCCCTCCAAATCAAAATAAAAATTGATATTCACTCTGTTGAAAATGTAAAATATTTTTAATTAAATTTCACTTCAATAAAAGTAATTAATTATTTTTTAACTCACACTATCTTTTCGTATTTATCTTTATTTAATAAGGTATTTTACTTTAAAATAAATATAAAGTAATTTATGAGTTTGGGTATTTGTCTCACTTATTACCAAATATATATGCACACATAAAATGATTTGTTTATTATGGGCTTTTGTTAAAAAAAAACACATTAATTACGCATTAAAATATTAAAAATATCTTACATTTTTTAACATTTAACCTCTCAAAAAAAGTATCTTACATTTTTTTAATGAAGGCAATAATTAATTCTTTAATACTATAGACAAAAAAAATGTGCTATAAAATTTGTACAAAAATAACCAAATTGTTAACTTTGCCCTAACACAATTAGTTTTCAGTGTCAAATGCTGATTGTGCTTGTCATGTGTCAGTCTTTGCTAACGTGAATTAAAAAAGGGCAAAAATACCCACACACTAGTCTACCAAGGATATCCAGTAGCCTAAAATGAGAAAAAGTTCAAAAATATTCATAACATTATTAAAATTGGTGCAAAAGTGATCAATCCATTAAATCGCTTAAATATTAACCGTTTAGCTGGTATCTAAGTAGTTGACCATTTTTTCGTTAACATGGACAAAAAAACTCCCAAGATTATTTTTGTGGAAGTTGATCGATGATGTATCCTACCAAATCTCATTTTTTCTCTAACACATCCCACCCCCTCCCTCTCTCTCTACTCATTTTTCTTGTCTGCAAAACCTAAGATTCAACATAGTAAGATAGGTTGTACATAATTGAAAATCAAGACTAATTACATCTCTTATGCTATCTACTTTTAAAACATTATCACAACTTTAAACAATTTCATTTATGATAGGTTCAAAATTTTTAAATGGTTTTTGTCACTATTACAAAGAAGTGAGCGATTTAATTTGATGTTCGATCAAAACATCTTCTCACATGATATTCAAATGATAACTAATCAACCTCCATATAATTTTATCTGAGAATATTTTTTGTGCACATCAGAAAAAGAATTGTTAACTTTTATTTAGGTGTTAGTTAAATAGTTAACATTTAAGAGATTTAATAGATTGATCACTTTCACACCAATTTTGATAACATTATGAGTAATTTTCTCCCTTTTCTCACTTTAGGCTACTAGATGCTCTGGTCGATAATTTCATGAGCAGTTTTGCCCCTTTTTTGGTCCACATTAGCAAAGACACATGGCAAGTACATTTAACATTCAACGTCGAAAACTGACGGTGTTAAAGCAAAGTTAACAATTTAGTCTCTTTTGTACCAACTCTAATAATATTATAAGTATTTTTGTTTTTTTTTTACTTTAGTCTATTAGTCACTAGATGCTCCTGACTAATCACTTGATGAATATTTTTACACTTTAACCCTTATTCTAATACCACTACAGGCCTGTGTTGTTTTGAACTTGTGTGTGCCAAAAATCGATTAGCCAAAAACATTCGACTCTAGGCCGAGACAGTTGATGGGCTTATGGAATGCTTGGAGTGTGTCTTTTCGTTGCGATCATCCTACGTCTTTTTGTTTTTTGTTTTTTTGTTTTTGTTTTTGTCAAAGATAATCCCATATCTTGCAAGTAATAAAGGAACTAATGAGCTTCTAACCCCCAATGGACATCGGACTCAACTTCTCTCTTCCCACACTCCCTCCCTCTCATCTTCAGACTATTTAGATTTAATCCAAACAATCTAAATTAAATATTTTAATTTTAATTTTATTAAAATAAAAATTATAAATTTGTTTATTAAATCTAATCACTAATCTGGTTCATCTAAGTTTAACATGGGTGGTATAAATTTATTATAAAATATTTTAATTTTAACTTTATTTTAATAAAATTAAAAAGAGAAATGAAAAATGAAAAATAGCAATAAAAAATGTTCAAAGAAATTTATATCAATCAATGATTAGTTATCATCAAAACTCAAATAAAAAATATGCTTAAATAGATCATCGATAATTTAAAATGAGTTGTTGTTGATAAAAGATTAACTCGAATCAATAAATATTTATTTGAGTTTTGCTAATAAGTAATTCTTGATTGATATAAATTTTTTTTAATAATCTTTAATTTATATCTTTCCTTTATCTATTGCAGCACGGGACACACAAAATGGACATAATACATCTAGTCAAGGACCTCCTAATTCTAGTGCAAACAACCATGCTGTATTAGATTCATGACTTGGGAGAAACCCGAGACATTGATAAAAATGAAATTCAAAAATATTGAAAGGAGTTATTATCTACATTATTTTAGTTTCTCGCTCAATAAAACTAATCATTTGTTATGCTAAAATTGTATACTTTTAAAATTGAACAGTTATTAAATGAAAGTAGTTATTTTTTATATTATTTTAGTCACTCATATAACAAAAGTAGTTATTTGCTACTCTAAAATTGTCATTTACATTCAAGAATCAATACTTAAAAAATAAAATTTAAAAATGGTAGTTATTTTCTCCACTGTAATAACTCGCTTAATTAAGGTAATTATTTATTACTTATTTTTTTATTTCAAATTAGAAGTATTATGGTTATTTTATAAACAAAATTAACGTTTGATAAGTCTATAGACTTCAAAACAACTACCTTATGGTACTGTTATGTCTTGCCTATATCCATTTAGAAATTATGTAAAAATATTAACTCACTATTGTACAAAATTTGATCGAATTTAATTGTGGAGATTGATAATTATGGGGAAGTTGAATTTAATTGTAGAGATTGATAATTGTAACACTTTCAAATTTACAAACCGATTTTTCACAAATTATTAATTCAACAAATTATTTTTTTTCATTGAACACTTATCATACCCTTATCATGGTAGAAAAATTTTTACTATGATACATCCAAGATAATATATCACAGGTTTTAAAATATCTCAAAAAAGCAATTAGAACCATGAGGGATAGACAGGATTCTCATGTCATGATATTCAAATCAGATCATAAATCAAGAAGGACAGACATAATCCTCTTGGTCATATAAATACTTTTAATAAAAAGGATTAGAGTTTACATGCTTCACGAAAAAGATATGTCCTAAGTTGGCACAAGATACATTGTATAATCTAAAATAAGAGGCAACGTAAAAGATGGTGTCTCATACACCATAGTTACACCTCTGGTGCTTTCTCGGCCGGACTCGCTCCTGTAAAAATATTAACCACGGGGAATGAGACTTAAAAGTCCCAGTAACCAGAAATTAATATGTAATGATGCATGCGGATGTAACTAATCATGCGATTGCTAAGTGGGCACACAAAACATTTAACCGAACAATACTTACAAACAAACCGAACAAGTATTTAATTTGCATGACTGCACCTTATATCCTCCTTTCGCCATGCTCGGACGCCAAATCACCGAGCCAAAGGTGAGTTGGACCAAGCGACATGCCACTCATTGGGTCCAATGAGGGCTTACCACATGGTAATAATTAACCGAATAGAAATTTCCATTAACACCATACATTAAAATACCCTGACAAGTCATGCATCATTCAAATATCCAAACAGAAATATATCCGAACAATAATATCTCATCATGATAAACAAAAATAAATTTTTAACCTACTTGGCAATGATTTCACAGAAGTATATAACATTATTTATTTTCAATAATTCATAATTTTTCCAAACAACAAAACAACACATAACCATTCACAAACACACCCGTCACAACACATTAATAATGGTTACCTTGTGTCTTGAATAACAAGTTTCCCTTCACAACTCCTTTTTCACCACTATCTTTGTCAATATAATCTACATAATTATTTCACAATACTATATATTAATTTTACATTAAAATAAATAACTCTAATTTAAATAGTTAGAAAGTCTTAAATATATAATCCATATTAACACTAATTTAAGATTTATGCCTCATTTAACTTTCCAAATTCTTTTCTAAAATTCTCGTACCCTAATAATCTATTTTTTTTATCCTCAAATCACTTCTAGTATCACAATTTCATCCTTCTATATTCTAAAAATTCGTCCAAAAATAAATTAAAAATTTTAAAATTATCCTGAAGCCTCAAATCACCTTTCTATAACCTCAAAAATACCTATTCATACTTAAATAAATATTTAATAATCATAGGTTTATCCCTACATTTCAGATTCCACATAAATTCAACCATATAGATCTAGATTTTAACTCAAAAATTCTTAAACATGAGTTTTAACCTCAAGAAAATATTATATAATATTTATTATATCCCTAAGAGTTTTAACCTATATTTTTAATCTATCATATTATCAGATTAACTATCCTATAGGAAAATCCTAATCAAAATATTTACTCTATCCTACAAAATAATCATATCACTAGAAAGCTAATATTATTTAGAAAATAACTATAAAATTAATTTTATAATTAAATAAATTTTTAAATGCTAATCTAAACAGGAAAGTTAGAACATACCTGAAGAAAAAGAAAATAATCCCCCTTGCGAGAAAACGTCGAGCAACGTGAGAGGAAGAGAGAAAAATAATATAAAAATAAGATTGTGAGTCCCAAAATTATATTAAAAAAAATAAGGTTTGAATTTAATTATTCAAACCTTTGGGCCAAAAGTTGCAATTTCGTCTAAATTGCATATTAGCCTCTCATGCTTCCTAATGCACACACCCCCTCCTTTTTATACATGAAGGCACCTCTTCTCTTCCCTCATCTAACCAATGTGGGACTTAGAAACAACAACCTTCCACCCCCACTTTTTTTATTCCTTCTACCTTCTCTTTTTTTTTAACACACACATAAAAAAAATTATTTATGTATTATATCTTAACTAAATATTGTTTATGTGGTTTTAAATTTAAATTTTTAAATTCATAATTAAATACCTAATCATAATATTATTTCTAAATAACCTCAAATAATATAAATTCCTATTATTATCATTTTTTTTCTCAAAACCTAAATTTCATAATTTTTTTATTATATAAAAATCAGGATGTTACAATTCTCCCCTCCTTTTAGAAATTTTGTCCTCAAAATTTAATAGATAAGCTTAGAAACTATGTACCTAAGCAAATAAATGTGAATAATCTCGCCTCATACTCTCCTCGGTCTCCCAAGTAGCATCACCTAGGGCTCCACCCTTCCAAATCACCTTCACAAGTCGGATGGTCTTATTGCGTAGTTGTTTGTCCTTAAAGTCCTCAATTCGCTTCGGTTTGGATCTAATGGTCAAATTCTCCCTCAATTCCACTTCTTCAAGTTCAATAACATGAGAGGGATCCGGGTTGTACTTCTTTAACTGTGATATGTGGAACACATTATGGATACCTGCAATCTGTGGAGGTAATGCAACTCTATATGCAGCAGATCCAATTCGCTCTAAGATCTCATATGGGCCCATAAATCTAAGTGTCAACTTTTTTGCCTTAATGGATCTACCAATGCCTGTCACTGGAGAAACCTTTAAAAATACATGATCTCCTACTTCAAACTCTAACGGTCGTCTCCTTTTATCGGCATAGCTCTTCTGTCGGCTCTGAGCTGTTAGCAATTTTTGCTTAATCATTGCAATCTTCTGGGTAGTCTGCTCTATAATTTCTGGACCAATGATACTCCTCTCACTTAATTCTGTCCAACAAAAAGGCGATCTACACTTCCTTCCATATAATTCCTCATAAGGCGCCATCCCAATACTAGAATGATAGCTGTTATTATAAGCAAATTCAGCTAATGGCAAATGATTATCCCAACTACCTGGTAGTTCAATGGCACAAGCTCTCAACATGTCCTCTAAAGTTTGGATCATCCTCTCTGTTTGTCCATTTGTTTGGGGGTGGTATGCGGTGCTAAAACTCAGTCTGGTACCCATAGCCTTCTGTAGCGCACCCCAAAAGTTTGAAGTGAACTTTGGGTCATGATCTGATACAATTCTAGAGGGTATACCATGAAGTCTAACTATCTCCTTAATGTATATCTCAGTAAATTTCTCTAATGTAGAAGTAAACTTGATCGCCAAAAAGTGAGCCGATTTGGTGAGTCGGTCTACTATCACCCAAATAGCATCCTTACTCGAGGGTGTTCTTGGCAGTCCAGTGATGAAATCCATGGAAATATCATCCCATTTCCACTTTGGAATATCTAACGGTTGCAATGTTCCAGCTGGCTTCTGATGTTCTATCTTTATCTTCTGACACGTTAAACATCTAGAAACAAATTCAATTACATCTTTCTTCATTCCTGGCTACCACCAACCTCGCTTCAAATCATGGTACATTTTAGTTATACCGGGATGAATTGTATATTTGCTCCTATGAGCCTCTTTTAAAAGGATATTCCTCAATCTTGGATCATTAGGTACACAAACTCTACCTTTATATCTCATCACTGTGTCATCAGAGATGGTAAAATTTGAGGCTTTACCTGCCACTATCTCCTTCCTTATATTCTTCAAGTAGTCATCACTCTGCTGTGAGACCCTGAGATCTTCCCAAAATTTGCTCTCAAAGTCTGCTACTTGGAGTGCGGCCATTTGATGTTCAGTCACATCTACTGGAACATCATGAAAACTGTTCCACAAATGATATTCATGAACCATCAAATGTGCAGCATGAATAGTCTTCCTACTTAAGGCGTCAGCTACCACGTTAGCCTTACCCAGATGGTAATGTAATTCAAAGTCATAATCATTCAGAAATTATATCCATCGCCGCTACCTCATATTAAGCTCTTTCTGATCAAATAAATACTTCAGGCTCTTATGGTCACTGAAGATTTGAAACTTAGATCCATACAAGTAGTGTCTCCATATCTTCAGAGCAAACACAACTGCAGCCAACTCCAAGTCATGTGTAGGGTAATTTTCCTCGTGTGGCCTCAACTGTCTAGAGGAATAGGTAACTACTCGGTCATCTTGCATCAAAACACATCCTAAACCCTTTAAAGAAGCATCAGTGTACAGAGTGTACGGCACCACAGGGTCAGGAATAGTCAATATTGGAGTTGTGGTTAACCTATTTTTCAATTCTTGGAAAGCAGCTTCACATTTGTCAGTCCAAATAAATGGGGCATCCTTTTTAGTTAGCTTAGTCAAGGGCATCGCAATTTGCGAAAATCCCTTAATAAAGCGACGATAATAACTTGCTAAACCTAAAAAGCTTCGTATCTCTGGCACAGATTTTGGCTGTTCCCACTTCATCACTGCATCAATCTTGCTAGGATCCACCGCAACTCCATCTCTGGGCACAACATGGCCCAAAAACTTTACTTTTTGGAGCCAAAATTCACACTTGCTTAATTTGGCATAAAGCTTATTTTTCCTCAAAACTTGCAAGACGATTCTTAAATGTTCACCATGAGCCTCCTCATCCTTTGAATAAATAAGAATGTCATCAATAAACACTACTATAAACTTATCTAAATAGGGTCGAAAGATCCTATTCATGTAATCCATGAATACCGCAGGAGCATTCGTAAGTCCAAACGGCATCACCATGAATTCATAATGCCCATATCTCGTTTGAAATGCTGTCTTAGGTATATCCTCCGCTCTTACTCTCAATTGGTGGTACCCTGACCTTAAGTCAATCTTTGAGAAAACTGCGGATCCCACAAGCTGATCTAGCAAATCATCAATTCTCGAAAGTGGATATTTGTTCTTGATGGTTACTTTGTTCAATTGTCTATAATCAATGCACAATCGGAGGCTTCCGTCCTTCTTCTTTACAAAAAGGACTGGAGATCCTCAAGGTGAAACACTCGGTCTGATGAAACCCTTCTCAAGTAGCTCTTCAATTTGCTTTTTTAGTTCTGCTAACTCTGAAGGGGACATTCGATAAGGAGCCTTAGAAATTGGCCCTGTACCAGGTACCAATTCAATTGAGAACTCTACCTTGCGCTTCGGGGGTAAACTGAAGACTTCGTCTGGAAATACATCTGTAAATTCTTTGACAATAGGGATATTCTTCACGCCTTCATCAATCTCAGCTTGGATAGAGAAGAAAACCATGTAGGCCTGGCAACCCTTCTTCATATATCTATCAACTTGCGCCACCAACAAGAAAACATGATCTTGAGTCTCGACTGGAGTCACCGACAAAGAAGATAAAGACACACACCTCTCTCTACAATCTAGGATAGTACCATTTGCACCCATCCAATTCATTCCCACAATTACATCCATACCTCTCAGTGGTAAGATAATTAAGTCCATAATTGTTTTCATATTTTTAAACTCGACCACTAGGTTAAGGCATGCCTTAGCGCTCCTCACAGATTCTCCCGCAAGAGTAGACACATTCATATCAAAAGGTAAAATACACACAGGCAAATCAAGGTTCTTTACACAAGTTTCAGAAATAAAAGAGTGTGTAGCACCTGAATCAAATAGTGCAACAATATCATGATGAAGGATTTTGATGTTACCTTTAATGGCATCTGGGGAATTCATCGTGTCCTGAGTAAGGGAAAACACATGGCCAGATACAGTAGGATGCTGGGAAGGGTTCTTCATATTTGAGTCCTGATTGTCCCCACAAAACTTTACAATGTGACCGAGTTTCCCACAAATGTAACAAACCCAGCACTGTCTGAAATGACGGCGCCCGCATTTAGTGCACTGCTGAGAGCTCACTGTACTCGGAGCAGGGGTAGATACTGTTGGGCCCCTCTATAATTTGTGATAACCACTATGATAGCTCCTCTGTCCTTGGCCCTTTTGAAAAGGACCCTTCTACCTTCCCTGGTTCCATGAGCTACTCGAACCTTGATGGTTCTTCTTCATAATGCCTCCTGTGGGTTGGGGATAGGTTGGGGGTCTACTATATGAATACCCCCTCTTCTCTCTCTCAACTTCCCTCTTACTGTGAGCTACTACTTACAATTTTATGCACAATTCATCATAGTCTCGGATCAATTGCTCCCTCAATTCTAGTCTAGCCTTCTCCAATAAGCGTTTGACCTTCCATTCAGAATCATCCCTATACTACAAGTATGTGGAGTATCTAGATAACTCCTGAAACTTAGCAATGAATGTGTCCTCATATAGGTTTCCTTGCTTAAGTATGGAACTCAGCTTCCTTCTCAGACCTTAACTTTGATGAAAAGTAATGCCTGAACAATTTTTTTTCACTTAAACTCCTCTCATGTGAGTGTCGAATCATCCTTAGGTCCCACTGTCTCCCACCAATCTCTTGCTCCCTTCACTAGGAGCACTAATGCTACTTGCACCTTCTAATTATTGGTGCATGTGACTACTCGAAAGATGGACTCGAGTCTTTTTACCTATTCCTTTACCACAGATGGTTTAAGGTTACCATCAAACGTAGGAGGGTTAAACTTCCTAACAGTTTCCCACATATCAATAATGGTCGGTGGGGCTCTCTGTTCCTTTTACCTAGTCTCCTCCCTTCTAAGCTCATAATCCCTCAGAATGGTAAGATGTGAGGAACTGCCTTCCCCTACATGACTCTCAACATGAGCCCTATCTCCATTCTCAGCGAACTTTGTCTTTTTAGCTCCGTCAACTCTCGTTCATATTTTTGAACCTTGTCTGTTAACATCTTTACAAGCACTCTCAATTTCGCCAAATCAGGCTCCTCATTTGGCGGTGGAGATGGTGGGTGCTCATGTTGGGATCTTAAGTTATTGCGAGTAACATGCATTTTCTCTCCCCTCCTAAAGGATACAAGATATAAATAATAAAATTAGCCTAACTATATAATGGCCATACAATGAGAAGCACCATAACAATGTATATTGCCAACCGACTATATGCAATGCACCACACATAATAAATACATATTAAATTCACACGAGTAATAGTTTCAAACAAAAGTTTAAATAAGTATTACTAAAATAGAGGCTTGAAAAAACATGATGCTCTGATACCAATATGTAACACCCTCAAATTTACAAATCGATTTTTCGCAAATTATTAATTCAACAAATTATTTTTTTTATTGAACCCTTATCATACCCTTATCATGGTAGAAAAATTTCTACTATGATACATCCAAGATAATATACACAGGTCTTAAAATATCTCAAAAAAGCAATTAGAACCATGAGGGACAGACATGATCCTCATGTCACGATATTCAAATCAGATCATAAATCAAGAAGGATAGACATAATCCTCTTGGTCATATAAATACTTTTAATAAAAAGGATTAGAGTTTACATGCTTCACAAAAAAGATATGTCCTAAGTTGGCACAAGATACATTGTATAATCTAAAATAAGAGGCAACGTAAAAGATGGTGTCTCATACACCATAGTTACACCTCTAGTGCTTTCTCGGCCGGACTCGCTCCTGTAAAAATATTAACCACGGGGAATGAGACTTAAAAGTCCCAGTAACCAGAAATTAATATGTAATGATGCATGCGGATGTAACTAATCATGCGATTGCTAAGTGGGCACACAAAACATTTAACCGAACAATACTTTCAAACAAACCGAACAAGTATTTAATTTGCATGACTGCACCTTATATCCTCCTTTCGCCATGCTCGGACGCCAAATCACCCGAACCAAAGGTGAGTTGGACCAAGCGACACGCCACTCATTGGGTCCAATGAGGGCTTACCACGTGGTAATAATTAACCGAACAGAAATTCCCATTAACACCATACATTAAAATACCCTGACAAGTCATGCATCATTCAAATATCCAAACAGAAATATATCCGAACAATAATATCTCATCATGATAAACAAAAATAAATTTTTAACCCACTTGGCAATGATTTCATAGAAGTATATAACAGTATTTATTTTCAATAATTCATAATTTTTCCAAACAACAAAACAACACATAACCATTCACAAACACACCCATCACAACACATTAATAATGGTTACCTTGTGTCTTGAATAACAAGTTCCCCTTCACAACTCCTTTTTCACCACTATCTTTGTCAATATAATCTACATAATTATTTCACAATACTATATATTAATTTTACATTAAAATAAATAACTCTAATTTAAATAGTTAGAAAGTCTTAGATCTATAATCCATATTAACACTAATTTAAGATTTATGCCTCATCTAACTTCCCAAATTCTTTTCTAAAATTCTCGTACCCTAATAAACTATTTTTTTATCCTCAAATCACTTCTAGTATCACAATTTCATCCTTCTATATTCTAAAAATTCGTCCAAAAATAAATTAAAAAATTTAAAATTATCCTGAAGCCTCAAATCACCTTTCTATAACCTCAAAAATACCTATTCATACTTAAATAAATATTTAATAATCATAGGTTTATCCCTACATCTCAGATTCCACATAAATTCAACCATATAGATTTAGATTTTAACTCAAAAATTCTTAAACATGAGTTTCAACCTCAAGAAAATATTCTATAATATTTATTATATCCCTAAGAGTTTTAACCTATATTTTTAATCCATCATATCATCAGATTAACTATCCTATAGAAAAATCTTAATCAAAATATTTACTCTATCCTACAAAATAATCATATCACTAGAAAGCTAATATTATTTAGAAAATAACTATAAAATTAATTTTGTAATTAAATAAATTTTTAAATGCTAATCTAAACAGGAAAGTTAAAACATACCTGAAGAAAAAGAAAATAATCCCCCTTACGAGAAAACGCCGAGCAACGTGAGAGGAAGAGAGAAAAATAATATAAAAATAGGATTGTGAGTCCCAAAATTATATTAAAAAAAACTAAGGTTTGAATTTAATTATTCAAACCTTTGGGCCAAAAGTTGCAATTTCCTCTAAATTGCATCTTAGCCTCTTATGCTTCGTAATGCACACACCCCCTCCTTTTTATACATGAAGGCACCTCTTCTCTTCCTTCATCTAACCAATGTGGGACTTAGAAACAATAACCTTCCACCCCCCGTTTTTTTTGTTCCTTCTACCTTCTTTCTTTTTTTTAACACACACATAAAAAAAAATTATTTATGTATTATATCTTAACTAAATATTGCTTATGTGGTTTTAAATTTAAATTTTTAAATTCATAATTAAATACCTAATCATAATATTATTTCTAAATAACCTCAAATAATATAAATTTCTATTATTATCATTTTTTTTCCTCAAAACCTAAATTTCATAATTTTTTTATTATATAAAAATTAGGATGTTACAATAATTATGGGGAAGTTGAGGAAAAAAGCAAATTTAAAAAAGTCAACTCCCTTTATATAAATTGGAAATCAATTGAGAGAAGTCAATTCTTGTTATGTATTTTCTTCAATTTTATTTATAAAATATATTTTAAAATATTTATTTTATTTTATTTTTAAGTTACGGTGCAGCTTTTTAGATAATATTTAAAAAATATTTTTAAAATTATCATTCTTGAGTGAGTGAAAGATAACATGATATTATTTTTTAGATTTATTATATAGGGGTATGTTTAAAATTCTACACACTTTTATCACTTTTTTATTTTATTGCATTAATATTGATAAGATTGATAAAAATAATTTATAAAAAAACTAAAAAAGTAAATTAGAACTCAACTTTTTTTTATTTTTTTATTTCATTCCTTGACTTTTAAAAAATGTAAGAGCATTATCCTCTTCCATTTAGGGGTGAAAATAAGTTAGGCCAAACTAGACTTTAATTAAATAAGCTTGAGTGTGTGTAGTAAATTAAAAATTTGAGCTTGGCTTGAAACTTGTGTAAGTTTTTTTTCATAGCTCAAGCCTGAACCTACCTAAAATCTGACCTGACCTAAAAGCCTATTTAAAAGCTTACTTAAAAGTAAGCATTTTAAATAAGTTCCCATTTTAATTTTAAACGTCTCAAATATATTTTATGACTATTATAATATATAATATATAGCTTAATTTATTAATTACAATATATAATAATTAAAAAGGCTTATAAAGTACAATACAATATAACAATAAAATAATAACATTATGATTAATATATAAATCTAATATAATTCAAAATATAACAAGAAATAAAAAAAGAATATATTGATTAAAAATTAAATGATGAAACTGATATATTTGTGATATATTACATAATATATAGGCTACAATGAATAAAACTCTCTGAACTTTAAAACGGTTACATATAATCCCACTCACTTTTAAAAATTTAAAATTAACCTGCCAACCTTTAATTTTATTTTTGAAAACCTCCTATTATTAATTACGTTATTTTTTCATGAGGATTAAAATGTCATTCAACTAAAAAATGTTATTAAATAAAAATATTATGTTGTATAATTATATATAATAAATTTTTTATATTTTTGAATAGTTGAGGCATTGATAACACAAAAAAAATGTTGTTATCATTGTATAAAATTTTAAATATCTATGTTTATATTAGTTTTATCCATGTTTTTTTATGATCAATGGTGCATGATGTTATTGTTTTAAAAGATAATTTTTTATTTATTTTTCATGTTAGATTAATGCAATGTACATGACTAAAATATTTTAAATTTTTAAATATTACTGTGTTAGATAAATTTTAAAATTTATCTAATATTTAAAATTTAAAATTTAAATATTTTAGCCATGTGCATTACATTGATCTAATATGAAAAATAAATAAAAATTTATCTTTTAAAACAATAAAATCATGCACCATTAATAACAAAAAAGGATAAAACTAATATAAATATTTAAAATTTTATGCAATGATAATAATTTTTTTTATTATCAATACCTCAACTATCTAAAAAAATATAAAAAAATCATAATAAATAGTTAAAAAATATAATATTTTTGTTTAATGAGATTTTTTAGTTGAATGACATTTTAACCTTCATGAAAAAAATAACATAATTAATAATAGGGGGTTTTGAAAAATAAAATTAAAGGTTAATGGAGTTAATTTTAAACTTTTAAAAGTGAGAGAGGTTGTATGCAATTGTTACAAAATTTAGGGGGGGTTTTATGTATTTTTGTCTAATATATATAAGCTGGTCTATTGAGCTTGTACGTTAGATCTTAAAAAAATAGGCATGATCTATTTAATTAAATAGATTTAATTAAAAGTTTGAATTTAATTTAAATTTATTTAATAAATAAGTTAAGCTAAATTTAAAGTGGATCAAACTGTAGGCTCCAGTTATAGGTTTGACTTATCTTCACCCTCACTTCCATTTAAATTAATCCAAATTTTCACTGTATAAATCATTAAATTGTCATTATGGATGGCAGCTTCACTGGCATTTCAGGAAAAATTCTCCTCGAAATATCCGCGAAGCAGCCTTTGGAAACTAGCTTCCCTTATGCGTGTGTTCTCGATGCCACTTATTGAACCAATTTCACGCGGTTTTATTGCTCACTTTCTTCCACGCGGTTGATAGGTACATGTTTGGTTTGCACTTTTAGATTTCAAAAGCCCTTGTATTCATCTTTGGCTAGAATGATATATTTAGATTTTACAAGTTGATTTTTCAAACCCCAAAAAAAAAAAAAATCATCTTCCAAAGGCACATTTGAGAAAGTCATATGAATTTTCTTATTTACTTTTGGCTTTTAAATTTTTCAATTTGAAAGTATATTCAGAACTTTTAGACTATAATATACAATTACATGAAATTATGAAAAACAAATTAAAATTTCATATTTAAACTTGGTGAAAAAACATTTATATTTATATACTTTTACTCATTTAATATTATATACAAACATTTATGTTATATAGAAATATATTTAAGGATAAAATATATCTTTAATCCTTTAATATTTTATGCAAGTTTTTATTGTAATATCTTAATTTTATAAAATATCTTTTTAGTCATATAATCTCAACATTGTTAGTCTCATCAATAAAAAAATTTTCATTTAAATATTGAAAAAATATTCTCCAATGTTAACATGTTTAATTTTTAAAATAACAATGATTGTTATAAAAAATAATATTTTGAAACTAAAATTTTAGAATTAAATGACAGAAAAGATATTTTATAAAATTAAAAAATTAAACTAAAATTTTATATAAAGTTAGATGACAAAATGTACAATTTAATCTATATTTAATATTCTATGAGACTAAATATATACAAGCACATAAATATACACACAGACATGTTATAATATTTATAGATTTTATTATGTATACACTAACACGTCGAAGTTTATATTATTTAATTTTTTTAACGTATCAAATTTTATAGAACAAAAATTACACATATAAAATACATGGCCCTTTTAATAATTATACATTTAAAAATATTTTTTATTGCAAATCATCCAAACAATTTTTTTGATAAAAAAATCCAAACAACTTTCATACTAAATAGACTATTGAAAATATATCCAAACAAAAATCCTTATACAATAACTAAGTTTTATCACACTAATTTTTAACAAACATAGTTTTGCCAGCGAGTAAAGGGAATGATAAACATAGTTAGGTCCTTGATAATTTTTTTAAAAAAATAAATCATAAATACTGATTCACATGAGTATAAATAAGAATTACAATTAAGTTACATTTAAAACTTAAAGTATCATTTGCAATTGAAACTTTTAAATTTATAATTATTTAAATTAATATTTTTAATTTATTTTTAAAAATTTTTGCTCAAAAATCTAACTATCATTAATTCAGTTTTTGTAGACTTAACTGTTATTCCCCTTTAATAATATCATGGCTAGAAACTTTTTGCTTTCACGTCAATGAAAAGAACAATTTTTTTTCCCATTAAAATATCATTCTCCAAACAGGGCGTTAGGCTGTGAGTTGACTCTCTTATTAGTTGACTTACCATTTATCAGCCGTTGGCCTTTAATTTCTTTCCTTTCACAACCTTCGTTTCTCATCTTTGCATATGGGAGCTCCCATGATATCTATCAGAAGCTCTCTCTTCTCAGATACTACAAATTTGGCCTGAGTTGCTTCTTTCTGGATTTTCTTTGCATCCAAACGGTTCAATTATTGCATGTGGTTTTGAGGTAAAAACCTTCTTTATATTCTTATATTTCTATCTGTCATAACATAGATTGTGATCTTATATATTATATTCCTTCATATTATATTAAGTTTTGATTTTTTATTTTGCTATCTGCTGGTACCTTTTCTTATAACTTTTAATTTTAATTTGCAGTATATATTTTGTTGCTGTTTGATATATATGCCTATCGAGACGAAGGTTATCCAGAAGCGTTTGTTGGATCAGAATTTTATTCCTTTCTGAGATAATTCTTCTATTAAGGATGTGCGAAACATGGAAAATTATTACCTCGCAGTGATTGAAGCTTAATTCCTGTACGTTCTTCAGTCTTCAAATCCTAGTGCAGCCCATTGAAAAGAAACCAATTTTTTTTAAAAAAATATATTTGCATGTCTTTACAATTTTACTCAATTTTAGGTTAAATACTTGTAATTTATTTTATTTTAATCAAGTCTTTATAGTTTGATCTATTACATATGTTAACTTTTGAAGTTAAAATTAATAATGAATTATTAAATTTCATAAAACAAAAATATTCTTAGAGTTTACAGAAAACTTAATTTAATACTTTTGGCCAAAATAAAAAGAAAAAAGAAAATTTGATTTAATAAACTATTTATATTTTTATTATTTTTCTAAAGATAATTTTATATGTATAAAAATATTTAAAAGACAACCTAATTATATAAATTTTGAGTTATAAAAATTATGTTATTAATTTTAAAGTCCTATAATCATTTAATAACATATAAAAGTTCTTAATTTTATTTTTTTTAAAGGAAAATTTAAGGATTTTAATTCTTAGGGATTAAAAAATTTAATTGATCAAACTGTAAGGGTTCAATTAAAATAAAATAAACTACAAAGACTTAATTTAAAATTGAATGAAATTGTAAGAACCTACATATATGTTATCACCCCCTTTTTTGCATAAGCTCCGATATTCCAAGTCTTTAATTCAAACTAATACTCTTGACAACATGTAGGCAACTATTTGGAGGGTGTGTCTCCTTATAGGACCTCTAATTAAGTTAGATTAACCTTATTACCTGTTGATGACCTATATGTATATCTATAGCTTTTTTAAAGATGATCCTCCTTATTTCTAGTGAAATATGTTAACTCTATTCTTTTGTATATTTAAAAGCTTTAGGAGTTTAATATCACATCTGATTCTATGAATCACTTGTGAAGGAGAAATGAAAGACCATTATGCTTGCTTTTTTAAAAACATACTTCCTACTTTAATGTAAAGCATTTTATAAAAGTTCTGTTTAGTTCAAATAAAATATAAAGAATTCAGTAGTTTTTATAATTATTTTTTAATTATATAAACATTCCCACTTCATTTATTGTTTTTTTTTTGAAAAATGATGCATTACAATTTTGATGGTTATTAATGCATGTATAAGATATTTAATAAGAATATAATTGCAAAGATATAAATTTTTCAATAGATTAAAGTTTTACTTAAGTTTTAATTATTTTTAAGAACCACAAAATAATTACTAATCCTATATTGTAATTCAGAGAGAGTAACTCTTAATTAATTTTGATGAAAAGTAAATAAGTTTTAGATTTAGAATGATGATGATGATGAGGAAGAGGAGGAGACTAAAATTTTGACTAATGGTGTTTTCTTATTGCAATTATCGGATCAATCAAAAGATGAGAGAGATTTAAAAAAAGAAAAAGATGAGAGTGGGATATAATTATAAAAGGTACGGACAAGAACGAATTGATATTTTCCTAAAATAAAAGGATCTGTTGGTTTTTTTTTATTTTTTATTTTTAAAAATTATTTTTCATGCGATTTTTAAAATTATTTTTAAAATAAAAAAATCTATCTGGTTGTATTAATTTAAAGATAATTTTAGAATTAAGAAAATTGATTTGATTATCATTGGCGGTTAATGTTAGTGGCTTATAATAATCATTGGTTAAGGTAACTGTAATTTCTAATAATCAAATATAATATATTTTAAAAATAAAAAAAGAAAATGAATACAGCTTTAAGATATTTTTATTTTTAAAAATAAAAAATGAAAATAGTTTTAAAAATAATTACTCCTTCTGTTTAAAAATATAAGGCATTTTTTGAGGAGTTGGATGTTTAAAAATTTAAGATATTTCTAGTCTTTTGATATGTAATCATTATTTTTTTTAAAAAAAAATACTCCTATTGATAATGACTTTATATTTATTGTAGGGTGTTTAATAGAGGTAAATATAGAAAGATAGAGTTAACTGAAAAGTAGGTAACTACTTTATTGGAGGGTGAGATTCGATTAAAAATGTCTTATCTTTTTGAATGGAAGAAGTAAATTAAAAACATTTATCCAAACAAGTTTTTAAATTTTTTATTTTTAAATTAAAAAATTATTTTTAAAAATAGAAACCAAACGGGCCCTTCAATGTTGACTTTTGTTTTTTAATTCCATGATTGCTTTGTAAATTAAATTTCACAAAACAAAAAGTAAAAATATATAGTGTAGGAATTTCATTTTGTAATGTATGTTTCATTGCCTCATGGTTCCTTAAGTTCCTTCTTTGCTTTTGCAGTTGGTGAGCCAAAAACAGAGACTTCCCAATGAAACTCAAGGCATTATAAAACAGAGTTGAATTCTCCAGCCAAAAAGGTCAGTATTTATTTTTCAGTATTTTTTGTTTCTTTGTTTGGCCCTAATGTCAATTTTTGCTATGAAGGTGTTGCATGTGTACATGTGTGTGGTTTTTTGGGAGAATTACACATAAGTATCACACAGCACTGGCAAAAAGGCCAAAAAAAAAATCAAAAAAAAAGAAAAACAGAAAAAGACAACTACAAGCCCAACAAAGTACAAATAAATTGTCAACAAAAATAGTTACAACTACAAACACCATAACCCAAATATAACAACATGCAAGATATAATTATCAACATCATCATATAAAAAAAGTAAAACATGATTCACATATATAATTAATTGTACTAAAAGCAATACTCTCATATTAAATTTTTCTTTCTTATATCTATTATATATCTCGACACGTGTCTCCCATAATAAACTTAAACCATCAATTAGAGAAACTGATTATATATTTGTATCATTTCTTAAGTATTTTGGCTTTAAAATTGGCATGAAGAACATTATATATATTCGTATTTCTTGCGTAAGTGGGTTATAAATTATCAAAATTATTGGCAATTTATTATGAGTATTATTTTGAAGTCTATACAGATTCATTTTGTCAATAGATAATATAAGGCATAGGTTTCTATATTTTTATCTAAAATTAGGGTACTCAAGATCAATTTTTCCCATTGAGGTGAATAAATAGAATATTGTGACTCATTGATATTGAGAGAGTTAGTGGAAGATAAAGAATTATTAACTATTTACTCAATAAATCATAAGCCACGTGCATTCACCATCACACATAATCCAATCACTCTTTAAAGTTTGTTGACGACAACTATTTAAACCAGATTAAAGAATATCTTTGTAAATACTACTATTTAAACTAAAATCTAGCTGCATAGTAACTTAAAAATAGAAATTTCTCAGGCCTTTTGTCCTCTTTTTACACTAAATTTTATCTGTGTATAATCAAACATAATTCAACTATATTTAATGTAAATAACAACAAAATTCTCAACACAAAGTTAAAAAAAAGATTATTGAGTAATGAATTAATAATCAAATTTTATTACTATCAAAAAAAATTTAAAAACATATTTACTTAAAAATAGAAGTTTATTTAGCATTTTACGATCTCTTCATACTGAACATAATAATCCTTGTACAATATAATGTAACCTAATTTAACTCAATTCCATCGCAATAACAATGTAATTCACGATAGCATAACCTACAAAATATATTCCAACAGTTAGCATAGCCAAAAGTTAAAGTCGAAAATATTGGCCGGATTTGATATAAAAAAGAAAATAATATGTTTATCAGGGTATTTGTTTAAGCCCATTTTTTAAAGCTTAAGTTTTAAAAATTGAGATATTTTTATATAAAAAGGTTTCTAAACTCAACCCATGCTTTGAAAAAATTGCCTTAGCTAGGATACCCATTTAAATATGTATTTATATTTATTCTTACAATTAAGAAATTTTAAATTTTTATATTAAATTTCAAGGATTTAGAATATGTATTTGTACTTTAAAATTAAGATTCACATGACTTATTATTAATTTTTTAATCTTATAATTTTTATTTTAGAAAATTAATATGAAATATTATGATGTGAAAAATAAAATTTTAAAATTTAAATTTAAAAAATAAATAAAAATTAAAAAGGGTTCACGAGATCAACTCTGAACCTAATTAATATACAAAGGTTGAGCTTAGAAAAATGGATAATTTTAAGGTGACAAGGTTTTTGTGCATAAACTAGGCTCTCCTATTTACCAACTCTAAAAAAATTCACAACAAAGTAAGATTTAAAAAAAAAAATCAAATCACATCCAATTCATATAAAATTTGGTATATTTGTACATTTAAATTTGCTGATAAATAATAATATTATTTGTAATGCTGATCTTTCTGACATACTTTTTCTCATTTTTGGATAGAATTTGGGAGACTTGGCTTCATTAACTTTCTCCCCAGAGGCAGCACAGGAAGAGTTCAAACAATTCACCGTAACTGTCGAATAAAAACACACACCCCTCCACCCGCACGCACGTGCACGATCACTGTATGCGTAGTTGGCAACTAAAATTATTAAGATAACCAATAACTTCATATAAGTTTAGAAAAACTTAGTTGTCACACACACAAATATTAAATATTAAAATATCTGATAGAATGTCACTTTATATGAATTTGAAGAGATTTCTTATGAATACATAAAAAAGTTAATTATAAATGGATAGATAGTTTCATAATATATATATATATATATATTATCACTTATAAATTTAAGTAAAACTACAAGTGAATATTGTGAATTTAAATTTAAATTATTTTTTATTTTAAATGGAATAAACTAAATTAAAAAAATAACATGCCAACTATCAACTCATAAAAGCAATTATTTAGGTTAAGAAATATAAAAAAAAATCAGATTTAAATGGACTGAATCAACTAGATAATGCTCAGCTTGAAGAATTTTAATTAGATACCAGATATACAAGGCCCTCACAGAAAATGCAAACAAGTTAAAGAAAAAATTACTCTTCTTGATGGAAATTCAATGTGTAAAGGAAGTAACCCTGAATGGGCAAATAACTTTATGTTATTTTACTTTTTGGACCAGCTTTAGTTTGTTTTTCTTGACCCCTGGCCAACATAATAATTGAGAGTTGTCCCTGCGGCCACATCGATAAAATTTCGATACATAATAATTGAGAGTTTTAATAATTGAGCGTTGTGATATACTTTTGTTGTCCTAAATGTAATAGTTGAATACTTAAGAGTTTATTTTGGTTCTAAAACTTCAATCTTCTTTATCACTTATATTTATTATTTTTTCCAAATACCCTTATAATTAAATTGGCACACCTTAGCAGGATGATTTTGTAAAATTTATTTAACATTTGATGTGCAATTATCTAAAATCATCCATGAAAATAAGTAAGTATCTAGATAGTGATATTTAAAATTTGATAAGGCTATTAGCTCTGTTTAGTTTTACTTGAAACATTTTAAATTTGTATATTTATTAAATGCTTGAGAAGAGCAGCCGTTTGCTTCTTATGCTCTATTTTAATATCCAGTAATTAAGTAAAAGACAAAAGTGTTTGTGATCATACCACCTTAATATAAAATATTTTATTAGACATATTTTGTTTAAGAATTAATATGCCTATTGACATCCTTGATTTGTCTTAAAAAACTTATTTTTTAATCGAGTGTTTAGAAACATGATATACATTATACTTGTGTTAAAGAGTATAAGGTTGCTTAAATTTTAACTTTTTCAAAATAAATATTGAGAAGGATTATTTTGTATATAAATAATTTTGTACATTGCGCTTTGAATGACTTTGAGATGCTAATATATGCTCCGGTCTTTGATTTTGATTTTTGCTTGATTAAATACTTGTAAAATCCTCACAAGAAATTATTAAATAATTATTTTGAAAATTCTTGTATGCCCAGAGGCACACCACTCTTGATGGTGATTGTAGAAATTTGGTCCTCTTTTTTTAAATTGTGGGTATGAGGATTTGATAAATTGAACACTATTACACGTACACCTATTAAAGTAACATTGCTGAATACTTTTATAATGTTTGGCATATGTTTTATTTTTATTTTTTAAGTTTTATATTTTATTTGCTAAAAAATTATATATCATATTGAGTTTAAAATTGATAGATTTATTTTAAATTTTCACAATTGAATATTATCATTTAATTCTAAATTTTTTTAAAAATCAACATTTTTACTTATTAATATATTTTATATTTGTAATATATTTTTTAAAAAAATTAATTTTAAATTTAATATTTTTTAAAAAAATATCTGACAAAAGTATATACAAAAAAATTTATATTCATTTTTATCATTATATATTTTAATTAATTTTTAAATTTAATTATCCTTTCGATTGAGTTCTGAAAAATGGCATTAAAGGCCTTAAAAATAGACTTTATTGCAATTTAAACCTAAATGAATCTGATATTTCTCTGCAGGCTTTAAGGCCTTTATTGCCAATTTTTTTTAAACAAAAAGTACGATTTTGCCCTTTGTTTTATTTGAATTCAGAACCTGTGTAAACTCTTAAAACAATGAAATAGACCATGCAAGATATAACATCTATTATGCATAAGATAATGTCCACGTATTTTAATAGAAAGTCCATGCATTTCAAATATTTCACTAGAGCTTTAGCAAAAATGACTAGACTGACCATGCATGACATAATATCCATTATGTATAATATAATGTACACGTGTGCTGAACAAAAAATTTATACATTTTCAATATTTCACTAGCTTAGGTTATAACAAAATGACGTTAGGCAGATCATGCACGACACAACATTCATCATACACAAGATGATACCCACGCATGCTCAACAAAAAGTCTATACATTTTCAATATTAAGAAGGGCAATTACATCATATATGAATAATTTCATGTTGGTATTAGCCTAGGTACTAAAACAAATACCCATATGAAATTTGATACAATATTTCAAGTTTTTGATATATACAAAAAATTAGCCACTATATCGCAAATATCTAACAGTTGCTTCTATATATATAAATAAAAAATATTTGTGATTCCCACTTACTTAAAAAATATTATTTAAAAATTCTTTCATATACATAATTATAGTTGCTTGTGTACACCAAAGAAGTACAATGTAACCACTTCTCATGTTGGGTTAGGATTCTTGCATGTCTTATGACTATGTCCGGCCTTCCCACATCTTGAACAATGATAAATCTTTTTATCTTGAAAGACTTTATCCCCCTTGTTCGTGGCCTCCCGGGAGGACGGCTAGTTAAAAACAGTTGCAAGAAAAAAAAAGTTTGTGATATAGTTTCACCTGAAAGTCCATGTAATTTCAATTTACCATTATGCTATGCTTAACAAAATACTGAAGTTAGAAAAATAATGCATTATACAATATTCACTATACACAATATAAGGTTTATTTATTCTTAACTAAAAGTCCATAAGATTCTACTTTATCAGTAAGTTAGACTTGACAAAATGCACAAGTAAGCAAACAATGCACAACACAATATCCACTATGCACAACATAAGGTTCATATATTCTCAACTAAAAGTCCATACAATTTTACTTTATCAGTAGGCCAAGCTTAACAAAATGCACAAATAAGCAAATAATGCATAACACAATATCCACTATGCACAATATAAGATTCATTTATTCTCAACTAAAAGTTCATAAGATTCTACTTTATTAATAGGTTAGGCTTGACAAAATGTAGAAGTAAGCAAATAATGCACAACACAATATCCTCTATGCACAACTTAAGGTTCATATATTCTCAACTAAAAGTCCATACAATTCTATTTTATCAGTAGGCTAGACTTAACAAAATGCACAAATAGGCAAATAATGCATAACACAATATCCATTATGCACAATATAAGGTTCATTTATTCTCAACTAAAAGTTCATAAGATTTTACTTTATTAGTAGGTTAGGCTTGACAAAATGCAGATGTAAGCAAACAATGTACAACACTATATCCTCTATGCACAACTTAAGGTTCATATATTCTTAACTAAAAGTCCATACGATTCTACTTTATCAGTAGGCTAGGCTTAACAAAATGCACAAATAGAAAAATAATGCATAACATAATATCCATTATGCACAATATAAGGTTTATTTATTCTCAAATAAAAGTTTATAAGATTTTACTTTATTAGTAGGCTAGGTTTGACAAAATGCAGATGTAAGCAAATAATGCACAGCACAATATCCTTGATGCACAACTTAAGGTTCATATATTCTCAACTGAAAGTCCATATGTACCCAGTTTATCAGTTGGCTAAGCTTAACAAAAAGTTTCTCAAGTTTATGAATAATAAAAAGTCTGTATATAACATGACAAGGTCCATTTATTAACAACATAATGTCCATCTATTTCACATGATTTGTGTAATTAAACTAAACATTTGAAAAAGTTTCTTAAGTTAATGAAGAACGAAAGGTCCGTATATAACATGAAAGTATCCATTTGCTAACAACACAATGTCCATATATTTATAATACAAGGTTTGTTGATATGATACACATAAATATCCGCACAAGTTAATTGCAAAGTTTGCACAATGTAAACTCCATAAATAACAACATAAATTTCATAAACAACATCCAGAACATTTATATTAGTTGCAAAAAAAATGTATCAGAAACAACAAAAAATTCATAAATAACAACTTGTTTTCATTAAATAAACGTGAATGCGTACATCATGATTAGATAAAACTGATATGGTTTAAACTCTCTCTATATCCTTTTTTGACGAAATAAAACTGATAATGGCAGATACAGTACTTAATCCATTCTTTTCACACTATGGCGAATCATTTTAAGAACCTGGTTGGCGTGAGAGGAATGTAATCAGATGAGCGCATGATTGTCTTCTCTATACCCATCTGGATAAAAGTGAATCGCCCACTCATACCTGTTGAACGAAAAAGCTTCAAATAAGAGAAAGAAGGAAGAACGAGGAAGAAGAGAGGAAATAAAGAAGCATGATGGGAAGGAAAATGAATTTGGTTATTGTATCAGTGTTGAAAGAGAAAGAGAGAGAAGAACGAGGGAGGAAGAATGGAGGAAGAAGGAGCTAGTTATGGGAGAGACAAATTAATCATTTCACCAAAAATATAATTGTAAATGAGGCCTTTAGGCCCTCGGAATAATTTCAGAATATATTAAACCTTATTTGTAAAATTCTTACTTTTTAAGACCCTTAATGCCATTCCCCCTAAAATTTTAAAAAATATTAATTGATAATTTTTATATTATTTATATTAGGGACTAATAAATTATTTTAAAAGAAGTCTTATAAGTTATAGTATAGATAGAAAGTGTTTATGTCATAAAAGATCTGAATTGCAATAATTTTATTTAGTACTCAAGCAATCAAAGAATATGTGCCAAAATTTATTTCAAGATTCTTAAAAAAAAATAATGTCAAGATTTTGTTTTCATAAAAAAATCAATTAGTTAAAAAAATGGTAAATGGTGTAGAATTTGAGCCTGGAGGTAGATGAAAGCTTGGATATTGATTATCTCAAGTGTTGGGTTCTTTCTTTATTTCGAAGTGTCGGACTGTATGTTTTGTGGTGTTGGATTTGTTGTTTCCTGCTTCTAGTTTGTTGGCTTTGGCGCAATCTTTTCACTGAATCTTGGCCCTCAAAAAAAAAAAAAAGAAGTCTTTTCACTGAGTCACTCTTTATTTTCCTGCTATTGCTTGACTGGTCCACTTTTTAAATATGCGATATATTAATTTGTAGCAATGAATAAAATTGTCTGTTTATTTTAAAAAAGATAAGATATTATCTTAAGATCTTGGCTTGGGCTTGGGGTTCATTTCTTTTCGTCACAGGTCTCTCTCTCTCTCTCTCTCTCTCTGTCTCTCTCTCTGTGTGTGTGTGTGTGTGTGTGTGTGTGTGTGTGTGTGTGTGTGTGTGTGTGTGTGTGTGTGTGTGTGTGTGTGTGTGTGTGTGTGTGTGTGTGTGTGTGTGTGTGTGTGAAGTCTCTAATTGTTAGGCACATGGATCTCATATTCCCTCTCTCTCTCAAAAGTCTCTATTTGTTAGGCGTATCTTCAACTAAAATTATTTGTATAAGGAATTGCACTTTATGAAAACTTTGAAGATCAGTGAATTGTGCGTATGTCTACACTTAAAATAATCGAGTTTTTTTAAGCACTTATGAATTTTTCAGATACGTACATATTACTTTATTCTATCATATTTAATTATATATGAATTGAGATATCAGATTTAACAACTTGATCTTGATTTTTAAATTTTATAAGATTTATTTATATATAAGCCTGTTCTATATAAATTATACGTAATTTTTGCTATTTTCTATGCACCAAATGTGCCTGAATCTCACATGTTAGCTCGCTTCAATCTGTCAATCTCACAAAGTTATCATGATCTTACAAGTGCTAATCACCATGGACACTCCATACATTATATCAGTAAATTCAAAAATGACATTAGTAAAGAACATAATAATTAATAACAATGTTGAAAAATCATAATAATATGAAGACGGTAGAAGTGGCCAAGCCTAATAATATGAAAATGGGAGTAGAGTACTTGATAATGCTGGAAGCTCCATCTTCATCATCCTGGCTTCTAAGATAGCTCAAAGTAGATTATTCTGATGAAGGGCTTCGCGCTGATCCTTTTGCTGGCACATCACCTGCAAATTAATGACAGTAAATAGCAAAGAGCTTAAATTGGTTCTCGTGTCTTCAAAAATATTTTCTTTAAAATCAATATTATAATAAATAAATTGTTTTGTCGAATAATATGTGATAAAAAAACATTTAATATTTCAAAAAGTGTTTTTTTTGGATAATAATAACATCACAATTTACAAGTAGAAATTCATAGACCCATCCTAAAAAACTTAAAAGCCCTTTAAATTTATAAACCTAATTTTATTTATGTGACTTAACGTGAGATTCATAATAATTTATTCAACTTCTTGACAGCTTAGGCTCTCTCCCATTTATTTCATCAAGCCAGTTAATGAGGGCAAAATTGTATTACCAAAAATTATTATAACACTCTTGTATTTAGGAATAAAACAAGTTTTTAACACACACACACACACACAATCTTGGAGGTCAAATTGTGATGTTTCATAATTTTTCTATTGAAAAATGTAAGTTATCTTTTAGGGGTTGAATGTTAAAATATGTAAGGTAATTTTTTTAAAGTATAATTATTATTTTTTTTTAAAAGTGTTTCTATGAATAAATCATTTATATTTATTTTAGGGTGAGAAACATTATTTAATAAGGATAAATATAAAAAATAAAATTAATTTAAAAATAAATAATTACTTTATTAAGATGAGTTTCTATTAAAAATATTTTATATTTGTGAATAGATGAAACTTGTAAAATATCAAGAGGGTTTGTTAACTCTCCTGCATTTAGTCAACATACTTATAGATAATCATATTTATTCATTTTTAATATTTTGAAATTCAATTTTTAAAAGATGAATAGCAGATTTGCAGTCATCTTAAATCAAAGGCCGGTTGATCCAGTGGCACCTTATCGAATCCGAGTGGGGAAGTTTTCCTTTGAAAGAGCGTAGTGTGTGAGTAAATCAAAATATTATTCGTTTATACTTTTTTGACCAGAAATCACATTAATTACTTTTTGTGCACCATAGATTCGAACTCGAGACCCATACATAGAGGTCCAAAGCCATTACCAATAGGACACTGATTCACTCTTGGAGTTCACATTAATTACTTGGAGGAGAGCAGTTGATAGAATAATATAAGTAGTAACTAGTAGCCTCATGTGAGTGTTATCAATTGAAAAGTAAAAATATCAACTCACTTTATTTGAGCGAAAAAACAGAAAGCTTTAGCTAGCATGGCACGTGGTGGGGACCACGTGCACAATTTTATATAAGCTAGGCTGCGCACTTATTTTGATACTATTTCAACACTACCCTCACTCCAATTAAAGATAAAATAGGTAATGTAATATAATTTGATTTAAAATAGGTGTTGTTATATATATATATATATATATATATGCTTCATCTGTCTTGTAACCTGGATATAAATTTCAATTTTCAGATCAATTTTTTTTAATATAACAAGTAGACTTTGCAAATAATAAAAATTATTTCTTCTAAAATATTGAGAATAAAAACAAACTTCTCTTAATTAGATTGTTAGATGCACAAAAGTTTATATTTGATTACATATCACTTACTTAAGTAATGAGGACCGGTTCCCAGGGCTCATGCCTACTTACGTTTCTCATAAAGTAAAATTAAAAGGAGAGAGTGACCTTTTAATTACAGAAAATTGGATGATATATATACATATTATATATATACATATTATATATATATATAATTTTTTTTTTTGAATTATTCAACCATTCCCAACAATTTCGCACACGTTCTTTTCCACTTATTCATTCGTACACAGGAGAACACATTTGATGTTTGATGTTCCTATAATGCCAATCATATAATCACATCTTTCTCTCCTCGCACATGTTTTTGTTTTATTTTTTCACTCCATATATCATCAAAAAATAATAAAATTTATTCAAAATGTATAGCAAGCTCCGCCATTTACAAAATCATGTGGCTCATCATTATCCAAATAATGTATTAAAAAAATATACCAAGTCTTGTAATGACATCAAAAAAATAAACTGTAAGCTCATTTTTACATTTATCAATAATGAGACTCTTAATAAATTTAATTTTTAAGTGTATTGATAAAGTACTTAAATATCTTATAAAAAACACTACCAATATAAAATTGCAAGTAGCATCACATTATTGAAGACGGTGCGTTCTGCACCCACATCAACGTAAGCTTTGATTAAAAAAATTCAAATTTTATAGGAAAACAACACCGTGATTACAGGATCTTCAGATGTAAATAATTATATTTTAATTTATTTTTATCATTATATATTTTAATTTATTTTTAAATTTAATTATCCATTCGATTGAGTTCTGAAAAAAATTATCAAAACATAAATCATATTATAATTATCGATTATTTTTTAATTTTAATTTACTAACGTCAGTTGCATCCTAAATTCAAACTCACACTACAAAAGTTAAAAAGTGTAGCCTGCAAACGCACAAAACACACTAACCTTGTCGGAGTGATGTGACGGAACAAGTTGACTTATGAGCGTGAGATACCTTTAACGATCTTTCTTCAGTTATGTGCGTCTCTCATTTTTCATTCTTATCATCTTCATCATTGTGTTGGATTGTGATCTTACACAGCTTCCCCTTAACTCGGTGCTTCTCACTCCATCGTTCTACTTCTTCTGATCAAGCTACAGCATACTACTCCTGCAGGTTAGTCTCTCTTCATTTCTGTTTCTGCTCTCTCTCTCCCCCCTTCCTTGCTCACACACACATCTCTCTATTGCTCATAATTCTTGGTAGGCTCATGAATCTTATATCAGATCTCCATTTTCTTTCCTTCTTCTAAGTTTCAAACACTACCCCTTCACGCCATTTCAAGTAATCTTCCACCCTTCTTTCTTTCCCACTTAAAACAAAATTCATTAATAACTGCTTTTCAATTTTATATTTTTTCTCCTTGCTAATTTAATGTTGATATCTGCTCCCTCTAAATTATATTTAAGTTATTTTAAATTATTTCACCTGATTCAAAGAAGGTAAATTTGTCTTAATTTTTTTTAAAAATCTAATTTTATTCTTATTAAAGATAGAGAAATAAATTTTAAAAAATAATGATTCATAATTTTTATATTATTTATATTAGGGACTAATAAATTATTTTAAAAGAAGTCTTATAAGTCCTAATATAGATAGGAAAGTTCTTATGTCACAAAAGATCTGAATTGCATGACTTTTACTTAGTACTCAAACAATGAAAGAATATGTTGCCAAAATTTATTTCAAGGTTCTTAAAAAAAAATAATTTCAAGATTTTTTTTTCATAAAAAAATCAATTAGTTAAAAAAAAATGGTAAATGGTGTTGGATTTGAGCCTGGAGGTAGATGAAAGCTTGGATATTGATTATCTCAAGTGTTGGGTTCTTTGTTTATTTCGAAGTGTTGGACTGTATGTTTTGTGGTGTTGGATTTGTTGTTTACTGCTTCTAGTTTGTCGGCTTTGGCGCAATCTTTTCACTGAATCTTGGCCCCAAAAAAAAAAAAAGTTGTTTGTTTCTGTTAAGGTTAGCATATGTTTTGATTCTGTTTGTTTCTGTTACTCATTGTCATTTGGTTTATGTTTAATTTGACTATTCGATTTTCTCACGTAGTGAATGTAGTAGTCTAGTAGATAGTATTTGGACACAAAAAAAAAAAAAAAGACTAATGCACTAAAATGAAAAACCAAAATTTAAGTTGCATGACATATTAACTTTCAATTACATAAACTAATTACATAGAAGAATGACACGTAAATTCTAAAAAAAATCAATTTTATAACAGTTAAGTCTTAATAAATTTTATTAAAAGATGAGTTGAAAATATTTATTAATAGTGAGTTGCAAATGTGAGAAAAATTATTATGAGTGACTTATTATGAGACTAAAATATTGAATTTGCATTTATCACTCTGTCTCTGTATCTCATACTGTTGAAATTTATATTTGTAATTTATTTTTTAAATAAGTTTTTAGTGATTCAACTATAATTAAACTAATCTTTTACACCCTAGTGTTATTTTTCAAAAAAAAAAAAAAATGACTAGAAATTTGAACTGCCAAACATGCTAACTAATATTCTCTCCATCCCAAATTATAAGGCACTTTTGAAAGAGTTTATCCATTTCAAAATATAAAATACTTTGAGTAGATTAAGGTTTCATTAAATGCACTAATTTTAATATTATCCTTTCGCTTTCTATAATTAATCTCCACCACTTTTCTTTTCAATATATTAAATGATGGGTATTTTGAAAAGTTTATTTTTTTTTAAAAAAATAAAGTTGTTAAGTGTATTTAATGAGAATTATTGATATGTGAGATTTTATTTAAAAGTGATTTATAATTTGGGAAGGAGGGAGTAACTTATTATTATGCACATATGCATATATACCATATCTTTTGCGTAATAAAAGCTGTTACTTGTGATTTAATAATTTGATATGCTCTTTCAGTTACGTATTCGTTTTTTGGCTGTTGTGATCCGAGTTTGAAGAGGGAAAAAAAAGAAAAAAAACAGAGAGAGAGACAGGTTTTTCTTTGTTGCCAGTTATCACCAATCAGGGTTCAAACCTCAGGAAGGTAAAAAAAAAAAAAGTGGTAAATATCCATTTAATTCGAGTGATTTTCCTCCTCTCTGTGTGCGCACGTGTGCGGCTTTTTTATTTTTAAAATTACTAGTATTTATTATCTTTTTCATCACTTTCAATTTCTTGGAGTACAATTTCATTTGTTTTATGCATCATGAAAAAAATTACAATGTACAGCGGTCAAATAGGATCATTTTTTTCTCGAGACATTTTACTTTTTTTCATCACGTGGGAATTAGAATTAATTCTTGTTTATCTACTTTTGTCCATGTGAGGTGAAAAGAAACGTTTGTATTCAGCTATAAAGTTTATTTTGTATACTGCAGGAAGTTCCATTTTTTTATTAATGGGAGTTCTCGGTATCGGTTTATATGGTTCGAATTAACCAACGTTAAATTTTGAAATATTAGCTAATCAATCGTATCCTGTGGCACTGGAAATATCATAGAAAAATGATATGTATTTTTATTTTTATTTTTAACTTTGAATAATAATACAATTATATTAACTACTTTCAAGCTAATTAAGAAGAAATAAAATTGAAAAAAGTGGTTTAATTATTATAAAGTGTCTTATATTTTAAATTAAAAATTATTTATAAAAAGTGTTTTATAAATAAGATTGGAAGAGTATCTTCTGTACCTACTAGAAAAGAATCCAATCTCCATTGTAATTCAAGACTTGAAAGTTGACTCCTAAGTCCTAACCAACCAATGTTGTCATAATCGGAAGGGGCACTGGTTCATTAAATTGTAGTTGGACTAAGGGCTGTTTTTGGTTTGATTGATTGAACCGGCCATTCCAAAGGCCTAAATGCAATCCAACTCGGCCTGAAATTATTTTAAAAAATATTTAAAATATCTTTTAAGAAAAAATATAACTACCATCATTTAAAATATGATTTTTTGACAACCTAAAATATTTTTTTCTATAGAACTAATATTAAGATAAAAAATAATTATTTTAAAATTATATATGCTTAATAATTAACAATTATTTTTGTACTTGTATCATTGTTAATTACGTTAATGCATTGCGAGTCCTGGACAAGTATTTATAACTGATGACATTAAAAAATGTATCAAAATTTTCTATTCATAAAAGCTGTCGTTAAACTTAATTAAAGCCTATTTATGTTTTTCAAACTATTAATTTGTTAAAGAATTAAGTTAAATAAAAAACGTAAAATTTGATAGCAGCCTTTAAGTATTACAGTTCACTGATATATGCTTGTGTATTATTTTATACCTCTTTGGCCACTATAGTACTGGCTTCTGATTAATCATTTCTGTGTTCTACTATTCGTCTATTTGATTTTTTTTAAACCTTTTTTGCAGCTTTATCTTCGTTGATTGCTTTTAGTTTTCTACAAATTCTATAAAAATCCGAAAAAAGAAAGAAAAATCTGACAAAAAGGGAAAGGCATCATCCAAGAAAGTTGAAATCTTCCACAAAAACAAAAGGTAGTAAGTATACATTTTTAATGATTTATTATTTTTGTGCTTACATTGCTATATTTGTCATTTGATCAAATTAAATGTATAGTTTATGCTCTATGCTTATTTAGTTTATCATTTGCCAGAATATCAAATATAGTTTATGCTCTCTATGCTTATTTATCACCAATTAAATGATGCTTTCATAAGATCGATTAATTATTAGATAGAGAGATAAATAATTGTTATAAAACATGAAGATATTTTTTTCCCCTGAAAGGCACTTCTAAATAAGCATTTTTTTTAAACTTCCATTCTGAGCCTCTAATGGCATTTGTTGATTAAATTTCACAAAATAAAAAAATAGAGGTATTAGTCATTTCATTATTATCTCATATCTGTGTGTCATATTAATTTTTCTCCATTTTTCTTGCAGCTTGTGTACCATGATTTAAACAAATTTATGGCAGTTAGGCTTCATTCATCTGTTCGTTCCTGTTCTGTCTGTGCTTCCAAATAGTTGAATTCTTCAGGTCAGAAAAAGAAAAGAAAGAAAAAAAAGAGCTTTGCACTCCTTTTTTGAGGTAAAGTGATCATTTACATCATTTATTAAAATTTGAATTTTGATTATTCTTTATGGGCGTTTTTGTCTTTTGATATCTTAAATCTAAGTGGAAACATTAGATTTAAGAAAAACTCTAATTAAAACAATGAAAGTCTATAGAAGGGTGAAAGATCATATCTGCCCTTAAACTATTTTTCAATCCGTATTGGGTATCCTGTACACTATGATGTGGTGCAATTTAATCCATTAACTAAAAAAATGTAGCAACTTACACTTTTTGTGGTACCATTTATTTGTGAACAAATATTTTGCTTAATGATTGGGTTGGTCTGAGTAAAGCGGAAAGAACAAAGATGACTTAGTTAAAGAGAGAAGATAAGATTGTTAAATGAATATGGTGTCCAGAAATGGACACTACCACCAAATGAATGGAAGGTGTAAGTTGCTACGTTTTTTTTAGTTGTTTGATTTATTTACATCACATTATAGTATATATAAAATATTTAATGTTTCTCAAAAAGTAGTTTAAGGGCAAATTTTACCAAATTGTTTGTGGGAATTGAGAAAGCTGAAATTGTTTTTGATCAACAAAATTACTCTCAAATTTTACAAGCATTCCTATTATACTTTAAGAAAAATGTTGTCAAATTGTATAAGCTAAAATTCTTTTTCATAATCTTATAATATAGTTCTTGAAAATCAGCAAGATTTTGTTGGAAATTAATAAACTTTACAATTATAAACTAAATGTTAAGATCTACATTATTATATATGAATACAGACGCATTGTAATGATTTATAATTCTAAAATGTGACTATCTCAATTATGAATTATAAGATATAGTAATTCAATATAAAATTGTAATTTTTTTTTTATTTGGGTAGATTTATCACGAGCTAGCAACATATCAAAAATATTAACAATACAAGAACGTCTACTCCCCCGTTTGTTTGTTTTTTTTTAGGGCCCCAGCTAATTTCTTTTTCATTGAATATAATTTCACTAAACAAGAATTAAAGTAACATATCCATTTCTTTTTATTATCCATGTTGATTATCTCATTTTTTTTTGTGTATTGATAATTTGATATGATCTCTGAAGTTCTTCTTTTGGTATGCCAACATTTGTTTGCATTTTAATTCTTCATTTTAATTTTTTATTTCTCTTTTTCTTTTTGGTTTGGTTTAATTTATATGTATATTTGTTTTATAAGAATATCGGCCCTATTATTAGAGAGCTAGTAAGTGGGCAGGTATGGCGCATATAGGTCAATAGACTGAGGTCCAAATGGCCCATCTAGTTTCAGCTTCTTGTCCCTGACTTACCATATTACATTAAGGTTGTATTTGGCAGAGTGAATTTGGATTGAAAATTTTTCATTTGAAATTTATAAATTTTAAATTCTTTGTTTAGATGATATAGAAAATAAAAAATCAATCATTTATTTTTTGTAATTTTGACTTAGTTGTAATTCAGTTTTTAAATTTTAACTCGTTATAATTTAATCTTTGAAGTTTTGATTTAGTTATAAATTAATATTTCTCTAAAATTTAGTTCCTAAAATTTCAACCTCTTAAATATTTCTCCCTATATTTTAAAAAATAAAATTATAAAGATTAAAAATATTTTAAAATTTAGTGCTAATATCAAATTACTAAACCCTTTTAATAATTGTAAATATTAAAAGTTTAAAATATTTTTGATTTTTATAATTTTATTTTTTTGATTAAATTTCAACCTTTAATGGCATTTGTTGATTAAATTTCACAAAAAAAAAATACAGATATTAGCCATTTCATTATCATATACTTCCTCGGTCTTCTTTATAAGTTATTTCTACTAACTCCATCAATACTAATGTGAAAGAAGTATGAGGAATAAAAGTGTGTAGAATTCAAAATATGTCTTTATATTGCAAATCTAAAAAGTAATGTGTTACTTTTTCTCTCTGATGAAGGGTAATTTTAAAAATACTTTTAAAATATTACTTAAAAAGTCGCATTGTGACTTGTAAATAGGATTGGAGGAAGTATCTATCATCTATGTATCATACTAATTTTTCTTGCAGTTTGTGTACCTTGATTTTAACATATTTATGGCAGTTATGCTTCATTCATATGTTCATTCATGTTCTGTCTTTGCTTCCAAATTGTTGATTTCTTCGGTCAGGAAAGAATTAAGAAAAAAAGAAAAAGAGCTTTGTTTGTTGCCCTCCATTTTTGAGGTAAAGTCATGGTTTATACCATTTATTTAAGTTGAATTTTGATTATACTTTATGGGTAGTTATATCTTTAGTTATCTTAAATTTAAGGGGAATATTTACGTTTAAGATAAACTCTAACAAACAACTAATGGAAGTTTATAGAAGGTTGAAAGGACATATTTGCTCTTAAACTATTTTTCGACAAGTATTGGGCATCGTTTATATTATTATGTGGTGCAAATTAATCCATCAGCTAAAAAAAAAAAAAAGCGTAGCAACATCCCTTCCAATTTCATTCATATTTAAAAGAAAATTTTTTAAATTTGCATTATATTTTCTCTGATAATTAATTAGTTTATATAAAAATAATATTGAAAAAAAAAAACTAATCCTCATCAAGTGTTTTATATTAAGAAACATTAATTTAGTTGACCTAAGATTAGTTTACTCAAATTTTTTGATAATAAATCCTTTTAACTACTATATAGAATCTTGAATCCTTTCAAATCAAATTTTTTTTTTCTTTTCAACTTTTTGTTCAGTTTTCCTCCCTTCACGCGCATCTTTTTGTTATTAAACAGATTGTTTCGACATTTCTTTATTACCTTTTCATTTTCAGCCTTGAGGCTATCAACGGCTTTTCCCGACGAAAAAAAAAAGAGAAATGAATAAAAAGTCAAAGAAAAAATTAATGATGGTTAAGTTCTTATAAATTTTTTTGAAAAATAAGTTATCCATATTAATTCAAATAATTATAAATTTAGAAGTTCAAATTCTAAATGTAACTCTCCATTTGTAATTGATATTTCTGTTTCTAAATGTCTTAATCAATATTTATAACTTATTTTTTGAAATTTTTTGGTTAAAGGCCTAGTTATTATTAATTCCCTTTTCTATAATTTTATTGTCGCTCTGATCTCTCATCAGTCATTTCATTATCACTTAGTTGTCATGTATCGGGGACCAAAAAGAAAGAAAAGGCTTTTCTTTTTCTGCTGCACGGATTATTTATATAGGACCTGAAGTTTTCTCTCTATTTAGCAGTTTGTATACAGTGAATTCTTTGTATATCATATTTGGAAGCACTATAGACCATTTTTGGAGTCTTGATTTTAATGTCATGTCCATTTCAGATGGCATTTCCTGGGGAAGGTATTTTAACAGATCTTGCCAAGAGATTGGCAGATAAAACTATAACAGAGGTCAATTATTTTCGTCATTTTGATACTCATGTTTGTGAGTTTGAGCAACAACACAATGAGTTGGATGCAAAATTTGAAGAAGTGAATAATGATATTGAAGATGCCAAAAGAAAAAATGAGAACCCAACCAAAGATGTTGAGGTTTGGAAAGACAAAGCTTATATTCTAATTCAAGAGAATCGTAGAATCAAGCAAACATGGTCTTATAGTTCATGTCCTCATTGGAGATATCGACAGGGCAAGAGGTTGGCAAAGAGGATGCTAGCTATTAAAGATCACATACAAAAATGTAGCTTCGAAAGAGTGGCACATCCAGCTAAACTTCCAGGTATTAAATACCATGTTCTAGGAGACTTCATAGATTTTGAGAGCAGAAAATCAAAATTGAAGCAACTTGTAGAAGCTTTAGAAGATGGAAATCATCACATGGTTGGATTGCAAGGGATGGGGGGAACAGGCAAAACCACATTAGCAACACAAGTAGGCAAACAAATTGAAGAATCTAAAGCATTCGAGAAGGTCATCTTTGTCGTTGTGTCCAATCCTCCTGAGATCAGCAAGATTCGAGATGACATTGCAAGGCAATTAGGATTGCCTTTAGACAAAGCAGCGGAAGCAGATCACTCAAAGCTCTTGTGGTCTAGAATTTCTAATAAAGAAAGGAAATTACTTATAATATTGGATGATGTGTGGGAAAAGCTAAATCTTACAAACATTGGGATTCCATCTGGACCTGATCATAAGAATTGCTATGTTTTGATAACCACTCGCCATTCAAGAGTTTGTGAAGCAATGAGATGCCAAAAAACAATTCACCTATACACATTAACCGACGAGGATGCATTGAATCTTTTTCTATTTCATGCTACAAGTAATAATGGTCTTTCAAGAAAAGAGTTGGAGGATCTTGCACCAGGTTTTGTGAAGGAGTGTGGAGGATTACCAATTGCAATTGCATCACTAGCTAGCACATTAAGAATTTGGCCAGTAAGTGAATGGAAGGAAGCTTTGGCAACCTTAAGAAAATCTGAGAAATTTCTTGATATTGATGAAGATTTAGTTCAGGTTTATAGATGCTTAAGCTTAAGCTATGGGAATTTGAGAAATGAGAAGGCCCAAAAACTCTTTCTATTGTGTTCTATTTTCCCAGAAGATTATGAAATTCCTATAAATCTTATTATCAGACTTGGTATAGGGGCTGGAATTTTTGGCAAAGTTGAAAATTATTGTGCGGGAAGAAGTCAAGTACTTGGAGTGAAAAATGAACTTGTAGCTTCCACTTTGCTGTTGAAGGTTGACGAGAAAGAATGTGTAAAAATGCACGACTTGGTTCGTGAAGTGGCCTTGTGGATGGCAAAGGAGGATATTCAAGTGATCATGGATTCAAGGACAGCTTTAGAAACAAGCAAGAGAATTGTGTTTTGGAGTACTAATGATTTTCCAGATCAGTTTGATGGTGCAAAACTTGAAATTCTATTCCTTTGGATAAAAGGAGATGTTTTGGTGAAAAACCCAGAAACATTGTTCGCGGGGGTGGCAGGCCTCAGCATTCTTTTTTTACTTGGCAGGCCTAAGAAGCATTCTATTCCATCATTGTCACAATCACTTCTTTCATTAAAGAACATGCAAACTCTCATCTTGGATGGTTGGGAATTAGGTGACATCTCTATCTTGAAAAACTTACAAAGTCTTGTGACTCTTGAGTTGAAAAATTGTATAATAATTGAATTACCTAAAGATATCAAGGAATTAAAGAAGTTGAGATTGTTGGGATTAAGGAAGTGTGAAATTCAAAAGAACAATCCTTTTAAAGTGATTGAAACATGTTCCCAATTGGAAGAACTATATTTTGTTAAGAATGAGGATGTCGAAGATTGGAAGCTGCATCTTGACAAAGAAACTAGAGATGAAATTACTCATGATATATCTCCTCCAATATTGGGAATGTTTTCTATTGCTTGTGATGGTTATGAATATTTTAATGGGGATGATAATGGCTTGTTAAGATGCTTCAATACAAAACATGTGGAAGATTTAATTTCAAAATCCATGTTTAAGTACATTGTAGGAAGAGGAGAGGTTCTTGAGTTGGGAAAAAGGGAAGAAACAGGATGGAAATGCCTCATCCCTGACATTATTCCTGTGAAAGATGGAGGCATGAATGATTTAATTAAGCTTTGTTTGTATGAATGGGATGAGATTGAGTACCTCATTGATACTAGGAAGCATTGTTATTCAGAAGCCTTCTCCAGGCTGGTTGAACTACATTTGAATGGTGTGGATGTGAAAGAATTGTGTGGTGGTCTTCCGCCTTCTGGATTTCTTAAGAAGCTACAAATTTTAAACTTAAGGGAGTGTAAAAAATTGCACAACATATTCTTTGATGTCAATTTCAAAGTTCCTCATCTAAAGATTTTGACGTTAAGGAATTGTCCAATGTTCCAACCATCAATTTTCCCACTATTTGTTGCTCAAAGTCTGGTGCAGTTGGAAAATTTTACGATTGGAGATTGTGAGGACTTAAAAAGTTTAATCACATATGAGAGTCTTGGAAACGAATTAGGAGATGTTGATAATCAAAAGAGCTATGGCTTACCGTTTCCAAAGTTAAAGAATCTTAAAATTGAAGGATGTCATAAACTAGAATTGGTGTCACCCTTCCTTTTGGCAGGAGACCTTCCCCTTTTGGAAGAGATATATATATGGAATTGCAAGGAGCTAAAATACATATTTGGTAAATACCAAAATGAGGGCCATGTTTTGCATCAAGAGAATGAGCTTCCTTCCTTGAAGACAATGCGCCTTTCTTCTACACCAAATTTCATTAGCATTGTTCGAGAATTGAAGAAATGTATGCCGGTGCCATCTCCAGTTTTGAAAGAAGATTCAAAGGAGAAAAATGAAAACTCTAAGATGAGTGCTTTCTCATGGGCTCCTGGATGTTGTTTTCTACCAGCAACTAAAGACAGTGATAGTATTGGAGCATCTAATGGCACAATGCAACACCACCACCAAATTTCATCGGTATGTTCCACTTGTCCCTCTCTTTTTCAACATTTATTTTGTTAACTTGTTCATGCTATTAAATTGGCCTTTGATTAATTAAACTTGAATTATAGTATAAACAAACGATAAATAATATTCTCATCTAAGATCTGTTGAGATGTCATATATAAAGAGGATTATATTGTAATAGAACTATTCTAGAATGCTTGATTTGTTGAAAGTGTGATTTGATATTTTCAAAATATGAAAATGCCATCAGAGAAATGGTGGGTGCGTGCGTGCGTGCGTGAAATTGCTAAAAATACAGTTGTAATAAAATTTTTGGGTCTAACTATAATAGTTTTAACTACAAATTCTTTAACATGTAAATTGATAATACTAAGTGGTAGATCATAGGAAATTGTTGAGATTTCAACTATCGTTGTTGAATAAATAAATGTCAAATTCCGTGGTTTTTTTTATTTGGATATTCAATTTTTTATCATCTTATTTCTAAAACAGAGAATGTTTAGCATCAAGAGGCAAGTATTTCGGTTATTTAATTAATATTTCATTATATTTGATGAATTTATCTTAAATGCCAACAATGACACGTGACAATTTATAAAAGCACATGATGCTTGACATTTGCTTTTCATTTATCATATTTCCTCCCCTAAACTCAATGTAATCGCATTAGATGATAGAATTAGTTTTTTTTTTTTACTGACAAATTAGTTATGAGTTGAACATAAGGGGAAAATGTGTCTTTGTAGGAATTACCTGCATCAATGGAATTGATTCAATCATTTCATGAAGCAAAGTGTCTTATGAGTAAGCCGTTGAAGCTACAGAATATCAGATACATGGAATTTTGGGATTGTTCAAAATTAAAGTCGTTGTTCAGTGTTTCCATTGCCAAAACCGTCATGTTGGAGCGCTTGAAGATTGGGAACTGTGAAGAATTGAAGCACATCATAACAAATGAAGTAGAGGATGATGACCATCTCAACTGCACCTCCATCTTCCCAAATCTAGAAAGCCTCCGTATCTGGAATTGCAATAAGTTGGAATTTATATTTCCATCTACTTTTTTTGGAGGTTTGCAAAAACTAAAATCTATAGGTATTCATGGAGCTTCTGAATTGAAGCATGTTTTTGGAAAATATGACCCTGAAGATTATGTATCAAACGAGAATGGGAATAATGAGCCTCACATTAATCTTCCTGCACTGGAGACACTATCCCTCCAAGAGGTACCAAATATTATTAGCATCCATATCAAGAAGTATCATCTGGAATGCCCATCTCTACAAACTGTGAAAGCACCGAAGGTTTTTTTTTTTTTAACTTATTGCTTTATATTAAGTATATCATGCTTTATTTTTTGGCCCAAAATATATTGATATGCATCTTTGCCTGTAATGCTGTGAAATTTCGCTTAAAAGAAAGTTATTTGTGAGTATACTGTTAAATTTTCAACTTGTTAAGCTTATATATGTATATATATATATTGACATATAGAGTAGTTTTTTATTATTTCCATTTACGAGATAGAGTCGTTAGGGTAAAATTTCGCTTAAAATGCTTGATTTATTATTTTTATTTACAGGATAGAGTAGTTATCTGAAAAATATTTCTATACGTGATTAAAAATAATTTTTAAAATTGTTTTTATTATATTTAAATATTTACAAGTCAAACATAACATATTTACAAGTAAATATTTAAAATTTTAATTTGTAAATATGTATTGTTTGATTCAAAATATTTAAATATGAATAATATAATAAAAATATTTGTAAATATGTATTGTTTGATTCAAAATATTTAAATATGAATAATATAATAAAAATATTTTCTTTAAAAAAAAGTACTTTTTTGACCAACTAAAGCTGGATGGGGATTGGTAATTGACTATTGGCCATAGGACAATGACAGCAAGTGGTTGGTCAATGTCAATCAAAGAATTGTGAGTCTAAAGACATTTGAGTTATTTTACATGGTAAATTTTTTTTTTTGGTTACCGTTGTGTATCCTCGTATTGAATATAATCTTTTAAGATATTATTAGGTATTAAATGTATGCATATTTTCTAATAAAGATTCAAACTTTGATTCACGATGTAGTGAGAGATTAATTATTTTCTCTAGACACAACTTTTGTTGATTGATAAAATAATTACAATTAAGTTCTATAGAACTTAAAGTGTTTTTACAATTTTGTAGGACTTATTTTTAAATATGATTCTCATATGGACTCACTTATAATTTTCCCTTAATAATCATTTTTATTTTTTGAATCCTTAAATTAAATAAAATTTTTTTGGGTTGCTAATACTTGTTTTCAGAAGTTGAAAAAAATTTAATTATAAGAAAAATTTGATTCATTTCTTATACTTTACGTTTGAGATTTGTATTTTTCAGCATTTCTTAAATAAATAAACTTATTTATTTTAAAGTTATAGTTCTAATCATTTTATTAAAATAATTTTAAAATGATTTATTTTATGGTTGTTATTTTTTATATAGCAAATTAAAATATTTTCATTTTGTGTGCAGAAAACATTTTCAATTTTTATTCTTAATGCGTGAATTTTTTGTTTTAAACATAAATACTTTCTTTTATAATAATTAAATTAATACATAATAATTTTAATTAAATGAATTTTGAACGTACAAGTTATCATTTTCTATTAGCTTATTTAACCATGTTAATTTCTAAAATTTTTATATTTTGAAAATTAAAGAATTAACACAGCTAACTGAAATGAATTTTGCCATAATTTTTTTTTAAAAAAAGATCGACTAAATGTATGTCATGTCCTAAAATTGTTAGTTAAAGTTTAGAAAATTAAAATTTATATTTTAGTTTCCAGTTTACTATTCATTTATTCTGATTATCTTTTGAAGAAATTTAAAAAATTATAACTAATTTTTGAAAAATATATCAACATAGTTGGAGTATCCATTTAAGGCTCTCTGAATGCTCTATATGGACAAAATATAATTCTGGACCTTGATTGTATATGTTACTGTGTTGAAATACTTTTTACGTAGATGATGTAGATGTAGATCTTATCACGAAGGAAAATTGTTAGCTAACACTTGTTAGATAGATTGCAAAGAGAAAAATCTTAGCTTACACAGAACATTTAGGGCTAGTTTGGTTTACTTAGATTTTACATTCAAAAAGAACTTTTGAAAATTTAAGAATGTAAAAATTGTATGGTTTCCTCAGATTATTTTCAATGTCCATTTAAAAATAAATTGGAAAAGATCCAAAAGTTTATTTGTTGAACTTAACTTTGGGTAGCTTTCAAAAAATACTTTGCATAATTTTGTCACCAACTGATTCTCACTTTTCTATTTTTACTCAATTATTATTATAATCCAAATAATTTTTAATTTATTAAATTAATAGAACCAATGATGAATCATATCATAATGTTTACAATCTTAGAAATTTCGCAAATGTATCATGCATGTTTGTACATATTTCTTTTTTTTTTGGGGGTAAAATTGGACTAATTGGAGGCTAAGTTTCACAGAGGAGGGATGATGAATTTTTATTGTTATTTGGAATTGAATTTCCTCTTTTTGAAACTTGCAGGAATTTAATTTGCAGATGCATGATGTGATGAGTGGAGGAGCTAAGGCATCTGAGAAAAAAGAGATTGTTGATGCTGGAAGACCAGTGATTCCAAACATGGGCATCGAATATGTTCTCAACTTCCATACTCTTAAAGTAATAAGAATCGGAAGATTTAAAAAGTTGAAAACTATGTTCGTTTTATCTTCGTGGAAAAACCTACCACAGTTGTCCGAGTTATGTATAGCAGACTGTGAGGAATTAATTGATGTGGTTGAAGATGATTCTAAGAATTATGATCACATCAATTATAGCTCCGTTTTCTCAAAGCTGGAGTATCTTACAATCCGCGGATGCAACAAGTTGGAATTTATACTTCCTCACTCCTTGTTCAGTGGTCTTCAAAAATTAAAGTATTTGAGTGTCCATCAAGTTGCAGAGTTGAAATACATTTTTGGAAAGCATCATCAAGGAGATTATGCATCAAATGAGAATGAAAGCGATGAGGTCCACATTGATTTCCCAGCTTTGGTATATCTTGATCTCGGAGGTGTACCAAAGATGATCAACATTAGTTGTGCAAAAAATTATCACCTGAGCTTTCCATCTCTACAAGATATTGGTTTAGATGACTGTCAAGAGATAAACGGAAGATCTTTTCTGGATTTGATGGTTTGCTTACAAGGGAGACAATCAGATGTGAAAACTGAAAAGGTAATACGTTTAACATATTGTTCTATGATATGTATTGCTATGTTGATTTGGCCCTTGGAAATTTTTTCATCACAACAATTTTTTTGTGTATAAAAAAATTTGAATTTTTATTCTTAATGCGTGAATTTTTCATTTTAAACACAAATATTTATATAATAATAATTAAATTAATACATAATAATTTTAAATAAATAAATAAACACAAATTTTTTCTTATACTTTAGGTTTGAGATTTGAATTTTTCAGGATTTCTTAAATAAATAAACTTATTTATTTTAAAGTTATAGTTCTAATCATTTTATTAAAATACTTTTAAAATGATTTATTTTATGGTGGTTATTTTTTATATGGTAAATTAAAATATTTTCATTTTGTATACAAAAATATTTTCAATTTTTTTTTCTTAATGCGTGAATTTTTATTTTTTTAAGCACAGATATTTACATTATAGTATTAATTTAGTACATAATAATTTTAATTAAATGAATTATGAGCATACAATTTGTCATTTTCTATAAGCTCATTTAACCACGTTAAGTACTAAAATGTTTTGGTTATATTGTGAAAATTAAAGAACTAACAGCTCACTGAAATGAATTCTACCATAACGTTAAAAAAAAGAAAAAAAAGATCGAGCAATGGATGTCATGTCCTAAAATTGTTGGTTATGGTTTAGAAAATTAAAATTTATATTTTGTCGTCGGGTTACCATTCATTTATTCTGATTATCTTTTGAAGAAATTTAAAAAATTTTAACTAATTTTTGAAAAATCATATCAACATAGTTGGAGTATCCATTTAAAGCTCTTTGAATGCTCTATATGGAAAATATATATTCTTAAATTTTCAAAGGTTCTCTTTGATTGTAAAATGTGAGTAAACCAAATGGGCCCTAAATATTTCTGGATTTGACGGTTTGTTTACAAGAGAGACAATGAAATGTGAAAACTGAAATGGTAATACATTTAACATATTGTTCTATGATATGTATTGCTACGTTGATTTGGCCCTTGCAAATTTTTTCATCACAACAAATTTTTTAGAATTCAATTAAAATATAAGTAATATAGTGTCATACATAGAAATTTGTTGTTTGCATCACTATATGCCTTTGGTTGATATAATTCGGCATAACTCATTCTATACAATAAATCAAGTTTCTCCGCTTAATATAATTCAAATCCATTAATAATGGTATTGGGAAACCTCACAACTTGATAATGTTTAATTATATGTTGTAACTGATTCAAAATCTTACCGATTTGCACTCTGACTATGTGAATTAGATGGACCATATTAATTTTATCTTGAAATGGTACATGCTTATTAATGTGTAGATATGAATGAGAATATGACTTTCCTTTAATATTGCATTATCTATGCACTGAACTTTGATGAGAGATGACCTTTGAATTTACGCTGAAATTTTGAACGGATAAATCTTTATTAGGACTTGATGAAAATTATCAAGGACATGCAAAGGTTGACATGCCTTGGAGTACGCAACTCAAAAATACAAGAGGTCTTTAATTTAGAAGAAGTGAAAATTGAAGGTTCACTGACATTAAGCTTAGAAATCATGTGGTTGAAAAATCTAAGTGAATTGAGGCATATATGGAAGGCTCCCAAATATATGTTGAGCCTCCACAACCTTCGAAGACTAGAACTCAAAGCATGTGAAAAGCTAAGATCAATCTTCCATATCTCAGAATTGAAAAGCCTCCCATCATTGCACTGTTTAGAGATAGAAGACTGTGAAGCATTAGTTCATATCATTGAAGAGGATTATGAAGAAAGTGCTCATGACCAATTCCATCAACTTTTCTTCCCAACATTAAAAGAAATTTGCATCCGGCGTTGTAATAGCTTGAAATGCCTTTTCTTGATCTCAACATCTGCCATGTTTCCAAGGCTACGGGAGTTAAAAATAGAAGAATCCCTTGAGATGGAACAAGTAATTGCATGCAAACAACATCATACCCAGAAGATGGTGGTGAAAGATGTATTTCCAAAACTGTCAAATTTAACACTTGGAAAACTGCCAAGGCTTGTTACAATTTGTGGGGAGATTGATTTTCGTTCCGTACAGAGCTATGAAGTGGTTGATTGTCCCAAATATCAACGTATGAATTTGTGAAACGTTACTTTAAATAATTGCTAGTTTTTATTTTTTTGGTGAAAAAAGGCACAGCCCATGCTAGCTGCTAGTTTTAATAATACTAATAATATTATGTTCAAATTTTCCATAGAAATTACTTCTCGACTTCAAGGAGGGCCTGAAGATCTTGATTCAAAAAATCAAGCATCAACAGAGGGGCTACTTTCTGCTCATTCCAATAATGCTCATCAAATGCCACATATGGGAGAAACAAGTGCTTCCCGAAACTCCACAGAGGTATGCTAGCCCCTAACCATTGAATCAATCAATTTGTGGCGTCATTTCAATAAACCAACAAACATTGTTTAGGGAAAATTAATCTGGAGATCCTTCCGGTTCTTATTGATTTTGAGTTAAATCTTTTTAGTTTATATTGTTTTAATCAAACTCTTATAGTTTGACCCATTAAATATATGAGTCCTTGAATAATATTAAAATCATTAATGAATGATTAACTATTCCAAAAATACACTTTTAAAATCTATAAAAAATTAATTTAATATTTTAAGCCAAAAAAGAAAAAAGAAAATTTGATTTAACGCAATGCTTATATTTTTATTGATTTTTTTAAAGAAAAACTTCATGAATTTTAAGCCTTAGGAAGGAACATATTTAAAACAAAATAAATTACAAGGACCTGATTTAAAATTTAAAATAAAACTAGAAGGACTTACAATTTAATTTTTCCTTTTCAAAAAAATTATCTTATTGCAGTACTGAATTTAACATTTTCATAAACTTGTTCACATATTATCGCTTGTCAATTTAGTTGGAATTATAAGGAGGCAAAATAGAAATAAATATTAAAGATCACCTTTCAAGGATATCATCAATGGTACCATTGAGCCTTACAGTCAAGAGAAGAATTTGTTTGTATATTTGAATTTTTGTAACAGTACAAGAAAAAGTTCATTTTGAACAGAGTGCTATAAATAGAACTCAGGGATATGATTGACGACTCTGGAGGCGTTGTTTTAAAGTTATTATTGGGTATTAGGAAGAGTTCAAAAGAAACTTTTTAAGTAACAAGCCGCTACTCCTGATAAAGGAACATGAATATGAAATATTTTGAAAAATTATTGGAAATATCAAAGATGTGTTGTCGAATTAAAAGATTCAGACATATTTGTACAATGAAAAAAGCATCACGAATAAAATGTGTCCTTTGATGTTGTTGTAGAGTAAGGAGGAAACAATAATGGAAATTAAATCCAAAGGTCCTCCTCCAGCGTTAGAGAAACAAGCATTGGATACTGCAACAGCTGAATCACAATCCAGAAGGACATGTCTACATGTAAGGTTATCCAAAATCCAAATTTGCCTAATATTAATGACTTGTTTGCTAATTATTTGACATTTCTGATAGGGTTTGGAGGATGAATACATAAAGAATGAATCAATCGTACAGCCCCAGCATCAGGATCTTGAAGAAACAAAATCATCCATTGAAGCATGCCACAAAACTAATACACTATTTCATGATGAGGTGCGTCACAACAATGAATATTAGTGATTTTGAAGTGACCTCTTCATAAGATATGATATCTTTACTATCATGTGTCGTTCAGAGTATTGATGACAAATTAAAAGAAAGAGTTCAAGAGGGTTCTCCCTCAGAGGACATGGTGCAAGCAACTATGTTAGCTAATTTAGTACCAAGGAACTCATCTTCAACATTCACCACTCCTTGCCAAGAAGAGTTGCCATTGGTTATTGATTTGTGTCTTCTGCCCTTTTTTTTGAATAAAGGATTAGAAATATGCTAATTAAATGGCTTAAACTTGTACCTGTTTCTATATTTATTGTTTATTTTAGGATTGGACAAAGATAGAATCAAGAAGAGAAACAAGTATGACACACCGGCAAGAACTAGGAGAAATGGTGATTGTTATATACTTTGAAGTTTGAACTCTTCAAAAAAATATTGAAGGATCTATGGATTATAATTCAACAATGTGATACTTACATATTTTCTGGTACTTTTACAGAATGTTGTTAAAAGCTTTCCAGAAGACACTGCAATTGCGGAAACTAAAATGGTAAATTCACAACATTCAATTTAAACTTATAGAATGTTTTTATACATTTAAGTTCAAGTACCACCCATCCATTACATCTTCACATGTCAATACCAACAAACGTATGCCAAATATCTAGCTTTAACTCTGGTTTTATTATTTATAAAGATCAATGAAGTTATCATAGTTCAACTACTTAGTCATAGCTCTTGGTGCTACTTTTGGTGTGACTCAGATTGATAGAGAAGCAGGGAAGGAAGTTGACGAAGTAGTTCCTGCTTCAAAGTTACCAGAAACAACTTCACTTGATTTTGAGGTGATCAAAATGGAATCTCTAACTTTAAATATCCCATCACATGACAAACTAGGAAATTAAATCAGAGTTTCTTATGATATATTGAAGGACCAAACAAATTACAGACATTTCTTTTGCATTTCTACAGAGTGGAAATGAAAGTATTCCAGAAGAAACTATATCTAGGAAAGCCAAAATAAATACTTCCTCCATTTGTTCAAAAGCAGAAACCTCACAATCAAATCCACCTGCACAAGTAAGTTCACTTTCCATTTAAACTTGCAGCATTTTTATTTAACTTTATGATTGTAAGTTTAGACGCCAACCATTCATTACATCTTCGTGGATCAACGCCAACGAATCTCCACCAAGTATCCTGTCTCAACTTTTTGTTATTTACATATGTAAATTGATTCTTGAATAAAAAATGAATTACATGATTTAATGAAAATACTTTATCAAATAAGTTCTATCTTTGGGTATTGCTCGAGTATTAGAAACAGGGGAGGAAGTTTTTTTGTCGTTATTCTTCCAAGTAGTTTTCAATTCTTCAATGAAATAAGTTCCCATATGTGTTTACCTTTATTTTTTTAATAATTTTAAATAACATATGATCATGGATAAAAGGGTTAAGACCAATCTTTTGTCCATCTTCATATTTAGTATTTTCTTAAGATCAAAGAATTAAAAACAAGCAAACCAAATTTTAAAAGACCAACAAAAAGCAATTGAAGATATATAGAAAATGAAATTAAAATTTCTCATGAACTAATGTATGCTTCTTCTTCTTCTTTTTTTGTTTTTATTATCCGCTTGATAGTTGTCTCTTTTTGGCAAAATGTAACAACAATAATGAAACTACAATTTCTTTATCTTGTTTAGATTACTCCAAGCAACAAAGTAACATTGGAGCAAGAACTTCAAGAGAGTTATGCAACAGAAGAAGCCATAACAGCAAATCGATCAATTAATTTGAAGCAATCAAGATCAGTTAGTGTCTTAGAAAAAGAAAAGCCACAGGTAGGTTCATTATCCTTTCCTAATAAATATGGGAGCTGAACTATTCAAGAGATGCTATGAATTTTTTATACATTCATCATTATAGAAGAGATGGGCAAACAATCACTCTAAAAACATAGCTTAGCATATTAATGACCTAAAAATTTAACAGCTTGCTTATATGTTTCTGGTTTTTAGAGCACTAACAAAGCTTCAAAGGAAATATTTGAAAATACTTCAAAGTCAGCTCTGTTGGATTCAGAATTCGTAAGAGCATTTATGTGTCCACTAACCTCTTTATATATTTCATCATCAAGTGAACAACTTGCAATAGCATGTTTCTGCTTCAATGAATAAATGAAGTTACTTTATTAAACAAATTTAATCTTTTGGTGTTATTTAGAGCTTAGAAATTGAGAAAGTTGTAGGAATAGCTACTGCTTCAGCATTAACCACAGCTTCATCAAATTCAAAGGAGATCCTATCATCCTAATTACATTTCCAAGGAAAACATATTCTGTAGTCTATGAATTCATGAGGTTGCTTTGTGATTGAACAAATTTTTTTTTCTTCCCATTTTGATGTCATTCAGTTCTCAAAAACAAGGAAAGAAGCTGTTGGAATACTTCCTACTTCAGGGTTATCATTGTCTACAACAACATCAAATTTAGAGGTTATCAAAGCCACATCTCCCAACCCTATGTATTATTAACATGAAAGTGGTAAAAAGTTAAAATTGACTCTTTTTTTAACAATCATCCAATGTCTGAACAATTAGCACTTGCAGCCTTGCATTGGTTAGTGTGTTATGCCCCCTTTTAATATAATATTAGGAATATGATAATTAAATGGCTTAAACTTGTATTTTTATGTATATTCATGCATTGTTTTAGGATTTGGTGAAGACAAAGTGAAACAATCATGACATACTTGTAGGAATAGGAAGAAATTTCACCTGTTGTATACTCAATCTTTTCAAGCAATATTGCAGGACTGATCAATTTTAATTAAATGACCAAATACTTACATATCCCTTTTGTTTGTACAGAGTGTAACTGAAAGTATTCCAGAACACACTACACCCATGAAAGCTAAAATAAATACTTCCTCAATTTATTCAAAAGAAGAATCCTCACAATTGGATCCACCTGTGAAGGTAAGTTAAGTACATTCATGTTAAACTTGTTGGACTTTTTTACTTTACAATTGTAAGTTTAGATGGCAAGTTGGCAATCATTCATTACATCTTCACGGATAATATATGTGAATTAATTAGTCAATTTAAAAAATAAGTTTTGGTTTAATGAAGTTGCTTCATCAAGTAGGGAAGGAGGTTGTTGGAATATCTCCTATGTTTAGGACTTGAGGAAGTAGTGTATATTATTATCTACATATTATTGAACAAAGTGTATAAACAAATGAAATCTACGTTGGAAATACCAAATGAGTAAATGAAGAAAGGGGAAATTCTTTATGTTTCTTAGGTTGATGCTAAGATGAAAGGAACATTAGAACACTACTTTGAAGGGCATGATGCATCAGAGGAAGCCATTGTAGCAATTCAATCAACTGATTCAGAATCAATGAAGCAATCTAGAGTACCATCGGTTATTGCACAATTAAGTTCGGAGAAGGCTACAAAAGCAAGCCTTGATGAAGTTATTCCTCCTCTCCATCGTGGTAAGTGTCTTTATTCTTGTGATGGTTTCCTGTATTAGAGAGAAAGTCCCACATATAGTAATTAATTAGAAAGTATATTAATGATATATAAAATTCAGAATATACCCAACTAAGTGGTTTAAGCTATTTTGATAAAATAAACAATCATTAAGCACGTATAATGTAAAGAAATTAACACGGTATCAAGAGCCAATCGATTTGGAACAAAAACAAAAAAAAAAAAAAGGAAAAAAGGAAAAATAATGAAAGATGAAGAAGGGGGGGAGAGAGAGATTAAAAAGAAACAGAAAGAGGGAAAAAATTAAAGGGTAATAGACACGAGACTTCTAAGACTAAAAACAATACAAGTTCAAGCAAGAAAAAGAAGAAAAATGAAGATAACATTGCAGAGGAAGTATTAAAGGAAAAATCCCACAAGTAATAATTAGAAAGTAGATTACAAATATATAAAGCAAGTGACTTGAGGTATTTTAATGAATAGGCAAGCTAATAATTAGAACATAAATTAAGAATATATAAAGCTTTATCCTGTGACTTAAGTTATTTTGGTGAAACAAACAATCCTTAAGCACACCTAATATAAAGAAATTGTCATCATGTATTTTTTCTATCATTTGATTACTTTATTCGCCACGTCAGAATCCCAAATTGGTGTTGCTGGCTCTTCTTCTTCAAAAATGGGGATCGGTGAAATCTTAGAATTGGTGGATTTAAAAGATGGTGAACCAGCTTTGCTTGCAAAAGCACTAGAGCTATGTCCCCAATTGAGGCTATCTCATGAACAGCATCTTCCCCGCGCAGTGATAGCTTTCTCCTACAGAGTGCTATGTGATATTTTAATCATCTTGGCTACCAAGACCCCTTGCACCATCACAACATCGGACAAATCAACCTTAGAACAAAACTTGGAAGCTGCAACATTTTTAGGGTTCGACAAAGGTTGGATCGAGACAGTTCAGGACAAAGTTTTGGGCATCGACATGTCTGATGATGTCATGGCGGCGGAAGAAGAAATTCAAGTGGTGAAGGCAGAGCTGGAGACATGTGACATTGCATTGGAGCAAGTTCGAAAACAGAGAGTAGAAATCAAAGAGCGGCTTGCAGTGATGCGAAGAAATATGGAGACGGTGCAGAGTGAGTTTGAAGCAATTGATTCTCAATTGTTGAGTTTGTTGGAAGGTCGCAAGAAATTAACTAGCAAGATGGCGGAGTTCAGAGAAAGAATCAGTATTAAGCACAGACCCTTTGGCATTTAGTCATCATGTTTAATTTGTGCCATGCATGTTGTTTAACTTCTATTTCGCAAGAGGCTCAAAAAGGGTGTAAACCATAATGTATATGATATATAGAGTGTAGACCAATATCATTTCCTTCAGTTTAACTAAATAATAAGGATCTGAGAACTTTGATGTATGGATAAATTTGACTTTGTATGTGGATAATATTATGATCTGCTAGTTCCAATAAAATAATATATGAGTACAGTGGAATAGCAAGTGTATCATTAATAATATATATATATATATTCAGATCAAATTTCAGCAACTATATATTGCATATGAAAGTTCAGGATCAATATAGTAAATTTATGTCAAGGATTAAAACATTTCTTGAGCATCAATTAAGGGCCAAAATGAGAATTTTGATGTTAAGTTAGTTAAATACCTTTGCTATAAGTTTTTTCCCATAACGTTGGATGATAAATTTTGGAATACCACTTGCAAATAATTTTATATTAAATTGTTAATTCAGGAATAGTTAATGTCAAAATTTAACATAACTTAATTATTGGATTAATACCCAATACTTACACGTATCTCTTTTGCATTTCTACAGAGTTTCTTTCTGTAGAAATGAAAGTATTCCAAAAGACACTACACCTAGGAAAGATAAAATAAGTACTTCCTCCACTTATTCACAAGCATAAACCTCACAATTAAATCCACTTGCAGAAGTAAGTTCACTTTCCATTTAAACTAATAATATTTTTTATTTTATTTTATAATTGTAAGTTTTGATGCCAACTATTCATTACATCTTCACATGTCAATGCCAACAAATCTCCACCAAGCATCTTGTCCCAACTTTGTTTTTGTTATTTACATAAGTAAATTGATTAGTCAATAAAAAATTAATTCTACGATTTGATGAAAATACTTTATCTAATAAGTTCTATCTTTGGGTATTACTCAAGTATTAGAAACAGGGGAGGAAGTTTTTTGGACATTATTCTTGAAAATAGCTTTCAATTCTTCACAGCTGTGTTTGCCTTGATTTTTTAAATAATTTTGAATAATATATGAAATTGGATAAAACGGTTAAGACTAATCTTTTGTCCATCTTCATATTTAGTATTTTCTTAAGATCAAAGAACTGCAAACAAGCAGACCAAATTTTAAAGACCAACAAAAAGCAAATGAAGATACAGAAAATGAAGCAAATGGAGTATGCTATTTTTTATTATCCACTTGATGGTAGTCTCTTTTTGGCAAAGTAACAACAATGAAAGTACAACTTCTTTATCTTGTTTAGGTTACTCCAAGCATCAAAGTAACATTGGAGCAAGGACTTCAAGAGAGTTATGCAACAGAAGAAGCCATAACAGCAAATCAATCAATTAGTTTAGATTCAGAGAAGCAATCAAGATTAGTTAGTCTCTTAGAAAAAGAAAAGGCACAGGTAAGTTCATCATCCTTTCCTAATTAATCTGGGAACTGAAGTATTCAAGAAATACTATCAATTTTGCATATTCATCGTTATATAAGAGATGGGCAAACAATCAATATGTTTCTGGTTTTTAGAGCACTAAAAAAGCTTCAAAGGAAATATTTGAAAATACTTCAAAGTCAGCTCTGTTTGATTCAGCACTTATAAGAGTGCTTATATGTCACCTAACTTTTTTATATATTTCATCATCACATGAACAAATTGCAAGAGCATGTTGCTGCTTCAGTGAATAAATGAAGTTACTTTATTAAACAAATTTAATCTTTTGGTGAGGTTTAGAGCTTAGAAAAAGGGAAGGGAGTTGCAGTATTAACCACAGCTTCATCAAATCCAAAGGTGATCCAAATGACATTTCCAAAGAAAATATATTCTATAGTCTATGAATTCATGAGGTTGTGTGATTGAACAATTTTTCTTTTTTTCATTTTGATGTCATCCAACTCTCAGAAACAGAAAAGGAAGCTGTTGGAATACTTCTTACTTCAGAGTTATCGATGGCTACAACTTCATCAAATTTAGAGGTTATCAAAATCACATCTCCAAACTCTATTATTAACATGAAAATGGTTATAAAAAGTTAAGATTGATTCTCTTTTTTAACGATCATCCAATGTCTGAACAATAAGCACTTGCAGCCTTGGAATGATTAGTGTGTTATGCCCTTAATATTAGGAGTATGATGATATTATGTATAATATTAGGATTTGGTGAAGACAAAGTTAGAAAGTGAAATTTCACCTGTTGCATACTCAATCTTTTCAGGCAATATTGCAGAACCCATCAGTTTTAAGTATATGACCAAATACTTACATATCCCTTTTGTCTGTACAGAGTGTAAGTGAAAGTATTCCAGAAGTCACTACACCTATGAAAGCTAAAATAAATACTTCCTCAATTTATATACAAGAATCCTCACAACTGGATCCACCAGCAAAAGTAAGTTCACTACATTCATGTTAAAATTGTAGCATTTTTTTTTTTCACTTTACAATTGTAAGTTTAGAAGGCAAGTTGACAACCATTCAATACATCTTCACGGATCAATAACAATAAATCTACACAAAAATATCTCGTCCCAACTTATTTTGTTATATATATACATATTTGAATTAATTTTTCAATTTAAAAAATAAGTTTTGTGGTTTAATGAAGTTACTTTATCAAATAAACTACATCTTTTGGTATTACTCAAATATTAGAAAGAGGGGAGGGAGGAGTTGCAATTATTCTTGAAATTCGTTTCTAATCTTCACATGAAATTAGTTTCCAGCAGTATTTGCCTTGACTGTTTTAATAGATTTGCATAACATATGAAAATATATAAAAGGGTTAAGACTAATCTTTTATGCATCTTCATATTTGGTATTCTTTTTTATGATCAATGAACTACAAACAAGCAAACCAGATTTTAAATACAAACAAGAAGCCATTGGAGATGTAGAAAATAATACTAAAATTCTTGAGGAATTAATATATGCTATTTTTATCCTCCACGTAACTTAATACTAGTTATTTGTCGGCAAATGCAACATCATTGATACTACAACATTTCTTTCTCTTGTTTAGGTTATTTCAAGTATTGAGGTCAAAATAGCAAATCAATCAATTGATTTAGATTCAGTAAAGCAATCTAGATTAGTTGGTCTCTCAGAAAAAGAACAGGCACAGGTAAGTTAATTATCCTTTCCTAATTAACACAGGAACTTCAGTATTACAGACTGTAGATAGGCTTTAACTTTTGCTTATTCATTATTATATAATAATAGATGGGCAAACAATCGCTCTCAGAGTATGATAAGCTTATGAATGTCTTTAACTTTGCTTTTATGTTCCTAATTTATAGAGTACTAACGAAGCTTCAAAGAGAGCTGTTGAAGAAGTTTCTGCTCCAGAGGCATTATCAAAGTCAACTCAGTTTGACTCAGAATTTGTAAGAGGGCGCTTTGATGTCTTCTAACCTTAATAGAGTTGTAAACAACATCAAATTTTGAAAGTCTGCGTCAAATTAACTATAACTAACATATTGTTTTATGTAGACTGAGAAAGAAACAATGAATGAAGGTGTTCAAGAGGAGCATAAAGCAAACAAGGCTCCAAAAGCAAACCTGTCAACAGACCCACATCGCTATTTACCAAAACCAGCAAAGGGCAATACAGCCCTTGCTGATGTGATCCCTCCTCCTCTTCATCAACGGAAGTGTCTTTCTTTGTGTGACGAATTGATGTGTTCCATTCAATCATCTGCTAACTTTCTTGGATATGCCAGAAGCACAAATTGATGTTGCAACCCCTTCATCTCCTACGTTAGGGATTAGTGAAATTTTCCAAATAGTGGAGTTGAAAGATGGCGAACCTACATTGCTCGCCAATGCGCTCGAGCGATATCCACAGCTAAGGCTACCTCACGAACAACACACCAATCGAATTATAGCTTTGTCCTACCGAGTGCTCCTTGACATTTTGGTCATCCTAGCCACCAAGACTCGCCGTACCATTACACCATCGGATAGATCGATTCTGGAGGACTTAGGGGAAGCGACTATTCTTGGGTTCGACAAAGAGTGGATTGAATCAGTTCGCGCCAAAATTTCTGGCTCTGATACGATTGATGTCTTGGTGGCAGAGGAGGAGATACTAGACATTGAGGCGAGGCTGGAAACATGTGAAATTGCGTTGGATGAGGTCTATAAGCAAAGAGCAGAAGCAAAAGAATGGCTTGAAGCAATTGATTCTCAGTAGTTGGGTCTTCTAGAAGATCGCAAGAAATTGGTTATCAAAATGGCAGAAACTAGGGAAATAGTGAGTGCCATGGATAAACCTTTGGATTTTAGGTTTCCTAATTGTTGGTTTGTGTTCATGAAAGAAGCAGCCTGTTGTATCAATGATACAGAATTGTAGACCAATTTTCTGGTTCTGGGTGCGTTTAGGCGATCAGCACTCCAGCTTAATATATTTTCAAAGGATATATTGTTATGAATATTATAATTAGTGTGCTGCAATGCCCTTTATAAATATTAGTAATTATTTTGATTTAAATAATAATTATGTGTTTTTGGTAATCACTAAAAAGAAAAAAAAAACAAATGATAAGTTTGGCTTTGCAAATGATTAAATTGGAGACATTATAATTATTTCACAACAGATGTTAATTTCAAAAAGATTTAAAAAATTTTAAAAAATTATCACATTTCATAAGACTTTATTATTATTATTATTTTTGCCTGAACCTTATTATCCTTTATATATTTCAAGAAAATTTTACAGTCATTTTCTCTAAAAAATCATTCTAGTATTTATTTTATATAACTTCTAATTGTACAATCATATTGTTTAATTCTCATCTTTGTATACTTGTAATTTGTAAAGGTAGTCCTTAAAATTAGGGTTCTATAGAAACGATGTGCACGCATTTGTGACCACACAAAAGAATAAAAATTTCTCCTCCTTTACTCTCCAATCTCTTTTGTATTTTTTATCTTTATTACTTTAATATTTTTTGTCAATTTCATTTCTCTTATCCAAAACTATTATATTTTTTAATTTTATAATATATTATCGGCACGAAACTCAATTAAATTAGTTAATAGTATAAATTTGAAAGATTTATAATTGATTATTGTTGAATTTTGTTCGTGATAATAAATTTTTTTATATGAATTATTTGCACATTGGTCATTATATATTTTTATTTTAGTTTTTATGGATTTTTTTGTATTCCTCTACATTTTTTTCATTAATTCGATAATAGGTTTCATAATGTTACAATTACAATATACACACTGGTCAAAACATATACACACACATATAAAAAGAATGTCGATTATATTTTTAATATAAAATAAAGTGATGTGCAAACTTTTGTAACATCTTAAATAAATAAGAATCATCCCTCATTTACTCTCAAATTCTATTGTCTTCTTTATTTCCATTATTCAACGTTTTTTTTTTATTTTGTTCATTTCTCTCATTTTAAGTCTCTCTTACATTTCTTATAATTTTATAATGTTATTAGCACAATGCTCTATCAAATTAGTTCATAGCATAAATTTGAAGGATTTATTATTGATGCTTATTGATTTTTGTTTGTGGGATAATAAATTTCTTCATACAAATTATTTGTAATTTGATCTTTATACATTTTTATTTTAATCTTTATTGATTTTTCGTGTTTCTTTAAAGTTCATCATTAATTCAATAATAGGTTTAAGGATGTTACAATTAAAATACACATACACACACATATAAAAGGAGTGTTGATTTTATTTTCAATATTGGAATTTTTAAGAAAATAAGCGATAGAAAATTTGAAATATTTCATATTCATAGTTTAAATATACTTCAAAAGAACAAATTAAAATATGTTTTTTTATGGCAAGCCTCTCATATGTTATGTCATGGGAAATAATAACCTTTTGAATCTTATTGATGAGATCAAGAATTTCACTAGTCACGCTGATTCTAAGGGGATTGGAATAAGTTGTACCTTAATCATCTTCTACCTTAACTCACAAATGTTTTAAAGAATACTCCACCTCCCATGGGAGATAGAGACGTTGTTGTTTGGTGGAGCCTGGCCAAGGATGGAATCTTTACTGTTAAAAATACCTATGAATATATCACCAGCTCAACTAGGGTTATTTCAAACCTCTTATGAGGCCATATCTAGCATTGGCAAGTTTTAGAGAAAATAATTTGTTTACGTGGCAAATTACTCATAAGAGAACTATGACAAACTCACTCAGAGCCAAAAAAGGATTAACTACTTTACCCCATTGCCCTTTTGAGTGTCACAAAGAGGGAAGTATAATTCATATGCTTCAAGACTGTGAGATAGCGAAATAGATATGATGAGAAATACTAAATCCTAACTTTCTTTAGTTTTTTTTCAGTGATTTCTAGGTCTAGCTCAAATGGAATTCTAAATCCAACCCTGGACAAGGCATTTTTAGGAGATGGGCTTGGATGCAAGTTTAGTTTGGTTTGCTGGGGACTTTGGACCTCTTGATTCACCTATGTCTTTGAAGGTTGAAGTCTCACACCAAATGAGACCCTTCACAAGTGTACGCATCTTCTTCTAGGACAAGTATTGAACAATGAATTGAAGCACTCAATCTTCCATGCTGTTTCATCTCAACTAACACTTGGAGTCCACCACTAACATATAATGTATAGGTTGATGTTGATGGTTCTGTTTGGAATCATCAACAAGGTGGGGTTGCTATTAGAGATAGCACTAGTAAATGACAAATAGGTTTTCATAGAACTTTCGGAACCAACTGGGTAATAGATGCTAAAATTTTATCCATTAAAACTGGCTTTGAAGTTTGTCAACTGCTAAACTTCACCAAGATACTCATTTTCCTTAATCTTATGGAGGCTATTACTATGTTGAAACGTGATAGTATGTTTGATGACCCGCTAAGAAATGAGATTGCTTTAATTAGGGACTGTATACTCCTCAAGGGTGATGTGGAGCTCTATCTTTCTGCCAGGGACATTGTCAAATGTGCTGATTTCATGGCCAAGAGAGGTCAAGGTGGTCCTTGTGAGATGACTATGGTACCATTTGTACCGATTAATTGTTTAACTATATATTTAGAAGACGAGAGCCTAATCTAGTCTGCTTTTATTTTTGCTTTTGTCTTTTTCCTTTTCTTCAAGCTTTGCTTGCCATTTGTAATGCAAGAAAAAAAAAATGTCTTTTTATGAGCAAGATAAACTAACTACAAGCTAAAATCGCTAGCCATATCTAAACAAATAATGACCTACCGTCAAAATACAAAAGACCTAAAAGAAAATTGGGAGGTGAATTAAATATCATCGAATCATGACCAGACATCTTATTAATGATAAGTAATGAAAACATGCATTTATGAGTGTGTATTATCAATCAACAAGAACGAATGTGGATATTTTTATGGGTGAAAAAAAAGTTAATAATGAAAAATATAAACCATACATTTATACACTTTGCCAAGTGTCTGAAAATGATAGCTCAATTTGATAGATAATTTTCGGTCAAAAAAAATTGATTGATAATTCATGGTTGTATGTGAATTAGGGAACACTTGCGCCCCCAAGTGAATGACATAGTATTCGGCTACTATACGCTGATAATTGTACGTCTTTGAAATATGAAAAAGACATAAATAAAAAGCGTATGTTTGCATGACTCACATTTTATGGGAGAATTGTTGAAATACAAGCGTATATTTAATGTTAGATGAAGTTCACTTGTATATTTTCTCTCAAAGCAAATTAGATATTTTCAATAAATTATTGCTGATTAAAAAATATTACAGTGAATCAGAAATCTATTGATATAAGCATATATATTGCTGGCATAACTTGTTTAATTATTTTGAATTATATATATGAAGTAAAAAAATATCGAGATTATGCATTGCCATCCATTCAATAACATGAAAAAATTAAAAAAATTAGTATGTGCTACTAGTTTTCAAAGAAAATTGATTTTGAGAATATCACTAATTATGATTTGAAATGAATCCCATTGAGATAGCATGTCAACCATAGAAGTATTTAATAAATTTGATAGATGAATACATAATATTGTTACAATTTATATGTGTGATTGCTAATCTACAACTTGCAAGATTGCTTGAATAAAATATACATTGAGTCATTTAATTCAAAACGAATTGAACATACAGGTTAAAGATGTAACTATTAGAATAACTTTTCTTTTGTTATTTCCACAGTACATAAGACAAATAGGGTGTATATTGAAAATTTGACATATCTATAAAAATATGTTGGAAGAATATATATGATGAAAATGCAATGTGCATAGTTTTGCTAAAAAATATGTGCCATTAATGAGGCTTGAGTTTAGCAGAAAGGGCTAGCCCTTCTCAACATGGCAAATCAAGATAAGTAAGTAGAGAATACTCTACCAACTAAAGTTAGTGTGAGTAGTAAAAGATTCTATTGAGTAGATCAAAAGGGGTTGGGAGATATACTCATATTTACTATCTAAACGTGCTTCCAATAAAAGGATACTATAGCATTGACAATAATCACACTTTGAGAAATTAGTATATTCTACCAACTAAAGTTGGCATAAGAGGTAGAGGCTCTTATCATTTAAACAAGTAGTTGAAAATTCGAACCCAGTCTTTATATATATAAGAATTTAGTTGGAGGAAGTCTACACATTGGTCACAGTATTTTAGAAAATGTTATATACTATCAACGAAGCCTACACATTATACTTTAAAAAAAAAGAAGAAGAAATTATTATACTCTATTATGATAAATTAAAAGAAGTGATGTTATCAGGAGTTAAGGGATAAAGATCATGTTATACTTTTTTTCCTTAATGTTTTTCCTATAAGATTTTTCTAGTAAGATTTTTAATGAAGCATATTCAATATGTGTTGTATACTTTTTTCCTTCGCTAGATTTTTGTCCCACTGAATTTTTTTTAATAAAATTTTAATGAGGCATATTATTTATTTATGGACACTAAGGGTAAATGTTATGAATATTATAATATGTTTTTTAAGCCTGCAAGGCTAAATAGAAATAAACTAGATTTTAGACCTCGTGCGATATATGAGAATCTTAATCCACATTATTTAAAAGAAATAGAGGGAAGAGTGAAATTTAAATTTTATTATCTTTTTAAAAGGACAAGTAAAAATAACTATATTTTTAAATTTATTTAGTAATTGCGGTTAATTGTATTTTTTATTTACAGTACAATATAACAAGATTTTTAGTTGTTAGAATACAGAAATTTAAAAAAAAATTGTTTGTGAAAAAAATATAAACAATTTATTTTATTTTCTAATTTATTATTCGGTTATACTCAAATATATACAATAATTTATTTTAGTTTATATATTAGATCCATGCAAATTAAAACTTTAAGATATATATTTTGTTTTAGAGTTCCTTTCTTCCTCACCATATAAACAATTTGTTTTACTTTAAAAATTTTGTTATCCATTACACATTTAAAATATAAATATTTTTTATACAACGGAAATATTCACACAAGTTATTTTAGAGTATAGTAAAAATATGATTAATATTTTATTTTATATGAATTATTTTAAAATCAATTAAAGCTAGCTCGAGTGATAAGAACAAATGTTATGAAAATCGAACTGGTCATTGAATCGGTCGAGATATCAATTCACGGTTCAATGGTAGGACTATGGTCTAAATTGGGGTCCAATCGATCATAAATAAATTAATATATTTTAAATATTATATATTTAAAATAAAAAAGAAATAATATATAGTAAGAAAAGTGAATATTTAAATTTAAAATACGATAATTTATAATTTATGACATCATTTTATCCAATATATATATAATTATTTCATAATTTATAATTTATAACTTTAAAATATGTACATAATTCATACATATTTCTTGTATTTTTTTAATTTTATAATGCTTATTTGGCATAGATATGTATAAATTATATTTTAAAAATATGAATTAAAAATAAAAATAAAAATAAAAAAGTAACATGGCCGATTCAATCGGTTTCTCATTGATTTTACCGATTTTGGTTAGTTCACAGCCGGTTCAACTGATTCATGGATGGTTTGTAAGATAAGCAATTTTTTGTGTAACCAAACTGGACTTATGAATAGTTCTAAATTTAACCGATCGGACCAATTCTGATAATAGTGATAAGAACACTTTTGAGCAACTAGTAGGGGGTGAATCTCAAATTTTATGTACATAAAAATTTTGTTAAACAATGTCTACCAATTTACCATCGATGCCCCTCCAAATCAAAATAAAAATTGATATTCACTCCGTTGAAAATATAAAATATTTTTAATTAAATTTCACTCCAATAAAAGTAGTTAATTATTTTTTAACTCATACTATCTTTTCATATTTATCCTTATTTAATAAGGTATTTTACTTTAAAATAAATATAAAGTAATTTATGAGTTTGGGTATTTGTCTCACTTATTACCAAATATATACACACACATAAAATGATTTGTTTATTACAGGCTTTCATAAAAAAGAAAAACACATTAATTACACATTAAAATATTAAAAATGTCTTACATTTTTTAATATTTAACCCCTCAAAAAAAGTATCTTATATTTTTTAATGAAGGCAATAATCAATTCTTTAATACCATAGATAAAAAAATGTGCTATAGAAATGATACAAAAATAACTAAATCGTTAACTTTGCCTTAACGCTATTAGTTTTCAATATCAAATGCTGATTGTGCTTATCATGTGTAAGTATTTGCTAACGTGGATTAAAAAAAGGCAAAAATACCCACGAACTAGTCTATCAGGGGTATCCAGTAGCCTAAAATGAGAAAAAGTCCAAAAATATCCAGAACATTACTGAAATTGGTACAAAAGTGACAAATCCATCAAATTCCTTAAATATTAACCGTTTAGCTAGTATCCAAGTAACTGATCATTTTTCCATTAACATGGACAAAAATACTCCCAAGATAATTTTTGTGAAAGTTGATCAATGACATATCCTACCAAATCTCATTTTTTCTCTAACGCATCCCACCCCCTCCCTCCCTCTCTCCACTCATCTTTTTTGTCTGCAAAATCTGAGATTTAACATATTAAGATAGGTTGTACATAATCAAAAATTGAGACTAATTACATCTCTTACGCTATCTACTTTTAAAATATTATCACAACTTTAAGCAATTTCATTTATGATAGGTTCAAAAATTTTAAATGGTTTTCACCACTGTTACAAAGAAGCAAGCAATTTAATTTGATGTTCGATCAAAATATCTTCTCACATGATATTCAAACGATAACTAATCAACCTCCATAGAATTTTACTTGATAATATTTTTTGTGCATATCAGCAAAAAAATTGTTAACTTCTATTTAGATGTTAGTTAAATGGTCAACATTTAAGAGATTTAATAGATTGGTTACTTGCACACTAACTTTGATAACGTTATGAATATTTTTGCCCTTTTTCTCACTTTAGACTACTGGATGCTCTGGTCGATAATTTCATGAGCATTTTTGCCCCTTTTTTGGTTCACATTAACAAAGACACATGGCAAGTACATTCAACATTCAATGTCGGAAACTGACGGTGTTAGAGCAAAGTTAACAGTTTGATCACTTTTGTACTAGCTCTAATAATATTATAGGTATTTTTATCTTTTTTTTTTTTACTTTAGTCTACTAATCAATAGATGCTTCTGACCAATTACTTGATAGGTATTTTTACACCCTCAACCCTTATTCTAACACCACTACAGGCTTGTGTTGTTTTGAACTTGTGTGTGCCAAAAATTGATTAGCCAAAATTATGCGACTCTAGGCCGAGACAGTTGATGGGCTTATGGAACGCTTGGAATGTGTCTTTTCGTTCCGATCATCCTACGTCTTTTTGTTTTTTGTTTTTTTTGTTTTGTCAAAGATAATCCCATATCTTGCAACTAATAAAGGAACTAATGAGCTTCTAACCCCCAACGGAGATTGGACTCAACTTCTCTCTTCCCATACTCCCTCCCTCTCATCTTCACACTATTTAGATTTAATCCAAACAATCTAAATTAAATATTTTAATTTTAATTTTATTATAATAAAAATTATAAATTTTTTTATTAAATCTAATCATTAATCTGGTTCATCTAAATTTAACGTGGGTGGTATAAATTTATTGTAAAATATTTTAATTTTAATTTTATTTTAATAAAATTAAAATTAAAAAGAGAAACGAAAAATGAAAAATAGAAATAAAAAATGTTAACAAAAAAATTTATATCAATCAATGATTAGTTATCATCAAAACTCAAATAAAAAATATGCTTAAATAGACCATCGATAATTTAGAATGAGTTGTTGTTGATAAAAGATTAACTCGAATCAACAAATATTTATTCGAGTTTTGATAACAAATAATTTTTGATTGATATAAATTTTTTCTAGTAATCTTTAATTAATATCTTTCCTTTATCTGTGACAGCATGGGACACACAAAATGGACATAAAACATCTAGTCAAGGACCTCCTAATTCTAGTGCAAACAATCATGCTGTATTAGATTCATGACTTGGGAGAAACCCAGGACATTGATAAAAATGAAATTCATAAATATTGAAAGGAGTTATTATCTACATTATTTCAGTTTCTCGCTCAATAAAACTAATCATTTGTTATGCTAAAATTGTATACTTTTAAAATTGAACAGTTATTAATATTGTCTTGCCTATATCCATTTAGATATTATGTAAAAATATTAAATCACTATTGTACAAAATTTGATCTGATTTAATTGTAGAGATTGATAATTATGGGGAAGTTGAATTTAATTGTAGAGATTGATAATTATGGGAAAGTTGAGGAAAAAAGCAAATCTAGAAAAGTTAACTCCCTTTATGTAAATTGAAAATCAATTGAGAGAAGTCAACTCTTGTTATGTACTTCCTTCAATCTTATTTATAAGATATATTTTAAAAGATTTATTTGATCTTATTTTTAAGCTACGGTACAGTTTTTTAAATAATGTTTAAAAAGTATTTTAAAAATTATCCTTCATGAGTAAGTAAAAGGTAACATGATATTATTTTTTAAATTTATTATATATGGGTATGTTCGAAATTCTACACACTTTTATTACTTTTTTATTTTATTGCATTGATATTGATGAAATTGATAAAAATGACTTATAAAAAAATTTAAAAAATAAATTAGAACTCAACTTTTTTTTATTTTTTTATTTCAGTCTTTGATGTTTTAAAAAATGTAAGAGCATTATCCTCTTCCATTTAGGGGTGAAAATGTGTTAGGCCAAACTAAACTTTAATTAAATAAGTTTGAGTCTGTGCGATAAATTATAAATTTGAGCTTGGCTTAAAACTTGTGTAAGTCTTTTTTCATAGCTCAAGTCTAAACCTATCTAAAGTTTGGCCTGACCTAACAGCTTATTTAAAAGCTTACTTAAAAATAAGCCTTTTAGATAAGTTTTCATTTTAGTTTTAAACGTCTCAAATATATTTTAGAACTATTATAATATACAATATATAACTTAATTTATTAATTAGAATATATAATAATTAAAAGGGCTTATAAAGTACAATAGAATATAACAATAAAATAATAATATTAAGATTAATATATAAATCTAATACAATTCAAAATATAACAAGAAATAAAAAAAGAATAGATTGATTAAAAATTAAATGGTGAAACTGATATGTTTGTGATATATTACATAATATATAGGCTACAATGAATAAAACCTCCTGAATTTTAAGATAGTTGTATATAACCCCACTCACTTTTAAAAGTTTAGAATTAACTCGCCAACCTTTAATTTTATTTTTGAAAACCTCTTATTGTTAATTATGTTATTTTTTCATAAGGATTAAAATGTCATTCAACTAAAAAATATTATTAAATAAAAATATTATATTGTATAACTATATATAATAATTTTTTTATATTTTTGGATAGTTTAGGCATTGATAACACATATAAAATGTTATTATTATTGAATAAAATTTTAAATATTTATGTTTATATTAATTTTATCCATATTTTTTATGATCAATGGTGCATGATGTTATTGTTTTAAAAGATAAATTTTTATTTATTTTTCATGTTAGATTAATGTAATGTACATGACTAAAATACCTTAAATTTTAAATATTACTGTTTTAGATAAATTTTAAAATTTATCTAATATTTAAAATTTAAAATTTAAATATTTTAGTCATGTGTATTACATTAATCTAAGTTGAAAAATAAATAAAAATTTATCTTTTAAAACAATAAAATCATGCACCATTAATAACAAAAAAGGATAAAACTAATATAAATATTTAAAATTTTATGCAATGATAAATAATTTTTTATTATTATCAATGCTTTAACTATTCAAAAAATATAAAAAATTATTATGAATAGTTATACAATATAATATTTTTGTTCAATGAGATTTTTTAGTTGAATGACATTTTAACCCTTATGAAAAAATAACATAATTAATAATAGGGAGTTTTGAAAAATAAAATTAAAGATTAATGGGGTTAATTTTAAACTTTTAAAAGTAAGGGAGGTTATATGCAACTGTCACAAAATTTAGAAGAATTTTATATATTTTTGCCTAATATATATAGGCTGATCTGTTGAGCTCATACACTAAATCTTAAAAAAATAGACATGGTCTATTGAATTAAATAGGTTTAATTAAAAGTTTAAATTTAATTTGAATTTATTTAGTAAGTCAGGTTAAGTCTAAAATGGGTCAGACTGTAGGCCCTGTTATAGGTTTGACTTATTCCCACCCTTACTTTCATTTAAATTAATCCAAATTTTCACTGTATAAATCATTAAATTATCATTATCGATGGCTGCTTTACTGGCATTTCAGGAAAAATTCTCCGAAATATCCGCGAAGCTGCCTTTGGAAACTAGCTTCCTTTATGCGTGTGTTCTCGATGCCACTTATTGACCAATTTCACGCGGTTTTATTGCTCGCTTTCTTCCACGCGGTTGATGGGTACATGTTTGGTTTGCACTTTTAGATTTCAAAAGTCCTTGTATTCATCTTTTGCTAGAATGTTATATTTAGATTTTACAAGTTGATTTTTCAAACCCAAAAAAAAAAAAATCATCTTCCAAAGGCTCATTTGAGAAAGTGATATGAGTTTTCTTATTTACTTTTGGCTTTTAAAATTTTCAATTTGAAAGTATATTCAGAATCTTTAGACTATAATATACAATTACATGAAATTATGAAAATCAAATTAAAATTTTATATTTATACATGGTGAAAAAACATTTATATTTATATACTTATACTCATTTAATATTATATACAAATATTTATATTATATAGAAATATTTTAAGGCTAAAATATATCTTTAATCTTTTAATATTTTATGCAAGTTTTTATTGTAATATCTTAATTTTATAAAATATCTTTTTGGTCATATAATCTCAACATTGTTAGTTTCATCAATAAAAAATTTTTCATTTAAATATTAAAAAAATATTCTCCAATGTTAACATGTTTAATTTTTAAAATAACAATTATTGTTACAAAAAATAATATTTTGAAACTAAAAATTTTAGAATTAAATGACAAAAAAAATATTTTATAAAATTAAAAAATTAAACTAAAATTTTATATAAAGTTAGATGATGAAATGTACACTTTAATCTATATTTAATATTCTATGAGACTAAATATATACAAGCACATAAATATACACACAGACATGTTATGATATTTATAGATTTTTATTATATATACACTAAGACATCAAAGTTTATATTATTTAATCTTTTTTAGCATATCAAATTTTATAGACCAAAAATTACACATCATATCAAACAGGGCGTGAGTTGACTCTCCTATTAGTTGACTTATGCTCTATAAGTCGTTGGCCTTTAATTTCTTTCCTTCTACAACCTTTCATTTCTCATCTTTGCTCGTGGGAGCTCTCATGATGTCTATCAGAAGCTCTCTCTTTACAGATACTGCAGATTTGGCTTGAGTTGCTTCTTTCTGGATTTTCTTTGCATACAAACGGTTCAATTATTGCATGTGGTTTTGAGGTAGAAACCTTCTTTATATTCTTATATTTCTATCCGTCATAATATAGATTGTGATCTTACATATTCCTTCATATCACTGTTAAGTTTTGATTTTTTATTTTGCTATCTGTTGGTATTTTTTCTATAACTTTTAATTTTAATTTGCAGTATATATTTTGTTGCCGTTTGATATATATGCCTATCGAGACGAAGGTTATGCAGAAGCGTTTGTTGGATCAGAATTTTATTCCTTTCTGAGACAATTATTCTATTATAAGGATGAGCGAAACATGGAAAATTATTACCTTGCAGTGATTGAAGCTTAATTCCTGTACGTTCTTCAGTCTTTAAATCCTTGTGCACCTCGTTGAAAAGAAACCAATTTTTTTTTTAGAAAATATATTTGCATGTCTTTACAATTTTTCTCAATTTTAGATTAAATACTTGTAATTTATTTTATTTTAATCAAGTCTTTATAGTTTGATCTATTACATATGTTAACTTTTGAGGTTAAAATTAATAATGAATTATTAAATTTGACAAAACAAAAATATTCTTAGAGTTTACAGAAAACTTAATTTAATACTTTTGGCCAAAATAAAAAGAAAAAGAGAAAAAATGATTTAATAAACTATTTATATTTTTCTTATTTTTCTAATGATAATTTTATATGTATAAAAATATTTAAAAGACAACCTAATTATATAAATTTTGAGTTATAAAAATTATGTTGTTAATTTTAAAGTCATATAATTGTTTAATAAAATTATAAAAGTTTTGAATTTTATTTTTTTAAAGGAAAATTTAAGGATTTTAACTCTTAGGGATTAAAAAATTTAACTGATCAAACTATAGGGGTTCAATTAAAATAAAATAAACTATAAAGACTTAATTTAAAATTGAATGAAATTATAAGAACTTACATATATGTTATCCCTCTTTTTTTTTTTTTTTTTTTTGCATAAGCTCCGATATTCCAAGTTTTTGATTCAAACTAATACTCCTGACAACGTGAAGGCAACTATTTGGAGGGTGTGTCTCCTTACTAGACTTCTAATTAAGTTGGATTAACCTTATTACCAGTTGATGATCTATATTTATATTTATAGCTTTTTTAAAGATGATTCTTCTTATTTCTCATGAGATATGTTAACTCTATTCTTTTGTATATTTTAAAGCTTTAAGAGTTCAATATCACATCTGATTCTATGAATCACTTGTGAAGGAGAAATGGAAGACCATTATGCTTGGTTTTTTAAAAACATACTTCCTACTATAATGTAAAGCATTTTATAAAAGTTCTGTTTGGTTCAAATAAAATATAGGGTATTAAGTAGTTTTTATAATTATTTTTTAATTATATTTATCCCCACTTCATTTATTGTTTTTTTTTGAAATGATGCATTACAATTTCGATAGTCATTAATGCATGTATAAGATATTTAATAGGAATATAATTGAAAAGATATAAATTTTTCAAGAGATTAAAGTTTTACTTAAGTTTTAATTATTTTTAAGAACCATAAAATAATTACTAATCCTATATTGTAATTCAAAGAGAGTAATTCTTAATTGATTTTGATGAAAAGTAAATAAGTTTTAGATTTAGAGTGATGATGATGATGATGAGAAAGAGGAGGAGACTAAAATTTGACTAAAGGTGTTTTCTTATTTCTTAATTATCGGATCAATCAAAAGATAGAGAGAAATTTAAAAAAAGAAAAAGATGAGAGTGGGATATAATTATAAAAGGTATGGACAATAACGAATTGATATTTTCCTAAAATAAAAGGATCTGTTGGTTTTCGTTTTTATTTTTTATCTTTAAAAATTATTTTTTAATATGGTTTTTAAAATTATTTTTTAAAATAAAAAAAATCTATCTGGTTGTATTAATTTAAAAATAATTTTAGAATTAAGAAAATTGATCAATAGTGATTATCATCGGCGGTTAATGTTGGTGGCTTATAATAATCATTGGTCAAGGTCACTGTAATTTCTAACAATCAAATATAATATATTTTGAAAATAAGACAAATAAAATAAATACAGCTTTAAGATATTTTTATTTTTAAAAATAAAAAATGAAAACAGTTTTAAAAACAATTAAATTAAAAATACTTATCCAAACAAGTTTTTAAATTTTTTATTTTTTAAATTAAACAATTATTTTTAAAAATAGAATCCAAAAGGGCCCTTCAATATTGACTTTTGTTTTTTTTTTTTCCATCACTGCTTTGTAAGTTAAATTTCACTAAACAAAAAGTAAAAATACATAGTTTAGGAATTTCATTTTGTAATGTATGTTTCATTGCCTCATGGTTCCTTAAGTTCCTTCTTTGCTTTTGCAGTTGGTGAGCCAAAAACAGAGACTTCCCTATGAAACTCAAGGCATTATAAAACAGAGTTGAATTCTCCAGCCAAAAAGGTCAGTATTTATTTTTCAGTATTTTTTGTTTCTTTTTTTAGCCCTAATGTCAATTTTTGCTATGAATGTACGATTGCATGTGTACACGTGTGTGGTTTTTTGGGAAAATTACACATAAGTATCATACAGCACTGGCAAAAGGGCCAAAAAAACCAAAAAGAAAAAAAAAAGAAAAAGACAACTACAAGCCCAACAAAGTACAAATAAATTGTCAACAAAAATAGTTACAACTACAAACACCATAACCCAAATATAACAACATGCAAGATATAATTATCAACATCATCGTATTAAAAAGTAAAACATGATTCACATATATAATTAATTGTACTAAAAACAATGCTTTCATATTAAATTTTTCATATACCTCGACACATGTCTCACATAATAAGTTAGGCTTTCTTATTTATAAACTCTAAAAAAATTCACAACAAAGTAAGATTTTTTTTTTTTAAATCAAATCAAATCCAATTCATATAAAATTTAGTATATTTGTTCATTTAAATATGCTGATCAAAATATGTTGTTTTCAATTATAAAAAGTTTTGGATAAATTAAGGTCTACAATTTGAATAATGCAAATTTCTCAAAAATACACTTGAAATTCGATAAAAGAAGAAGAAGTCAAAAACATCAATTTAAACTATATATTCTTCTCCCCGTAATTTTTTATTTTTTTTTACGTTACTCATAAGCTTCATTGACATTTCCAAGCCAAGAAGATATCATGCCATATAAATTTTTGAAATTCCACCATTGAAATTTATATGATAGGTTTAAACCAGGCTCATTCAACTCCCTTAACTTTCCTAAACCCAGGAGGGAAAAAAAAAAAAAAAAAAAAATCTAACTTCAGCCAAGTGCCTGCAGCCATCAATTTACCAGAAAATTAAATCAAGCAGAATATGGATCCTATACTTCAATCTATACTTTATAGATGAGAAACTCACTTTGGACAAATGAGCAAATCAAGCAATAGGAGGGAGGGGAAATGAGAAACTCAAGTGGGATTCTGCTATGGAAGACGCGAGGGTTCTGCAATTGAAACTCAAGTGGGATTCTGTGATGGAAGACGCTAGGGTTCTGCAATTGTTGTGCGTCGCCGTCGTGAGAAGGGATCCTTGTCGCCGAGAACGACACTAACGCTGTCGGGATTAGAGGTGAGGAAGATGGGATTAGTGCGTCGCGTGAGGATGAAGAGATTTGGGGATCTGGTATTGGCTTAGCAACAGTCCAGGGAAGATGTTTTTAAAAAGAAAATGACAATTAAAGACTTTAAATCATTAATTATAATTAAGAAATCCTGAATTATTAATATTTTAATGATAAATCATTATGCTTACTTGAAATGAAAAACATAAATAAGTTTATAAAATTATTTATAAATACTGAAATTAATATTTTGAATTTGGATTATTGTTAATTGTAATTGAAAATATTAAGATTCACAGTTGAGAATGAAATTAACAATAATCCTAGTTCAAAATAATAATATGAGTTGTCTCAACTTATAACATTTAAGATCTTAATTTTTCAATAGAGATTAATAATAGTTCAAACTCATGATAATAATTTTAGTAGTATCTTTATTTAATTTTTTAAATGATTTACCCATTTATTAACAAGCATAAAAATTTACAAGTGATTGGCTTCGTATTTAAAAGTTGCTTTGATAAATTTTCAAATGACTATCGTTTAATCATAAGTGACTTTCAAAAGTTTCTCAAATGAATTTTAGTTTCATATTGAAAAATAATTTATTCCTAAGTGTGGATCATAGCTTTCTTAATTAAGATTAATAATAGTTCCAACCATCATAAAATTTTAATAGTGTCTTTATTTTATTTTTCAAGTGAGGGTAATTTATTAAACTTATATATATTTTTAATTTCAAGTATGGATCATAGTCCTTTATTGAAATTTCAATAATTCAGGGTCTCTCATCGTAACTAATGATCTTTTAAAGTCCTTAATTGTCATTTTCTCTTTTTTAAAACTTCTATTTGATGGTTCATGTTAAAAAACTTCAAATAAGTTAAAAGAAATTCCCATCCATAATGTATCTAATAAAAACATGACATTTAAATGGTATTAAATATAATTTGATTCTAACATTAATAATAATAGAAAGAGAAAATGCAAGAAATTAAATAGACATTTTATTATAAAGATAAAATTATAAAAAATAATGACATATAAGATTTTATTTGATGGATTATGGATGACATGGTGTATCCAGCCTATCCAAGAATTTCTCACTAAGTCAATGATGAGTTTGGATTAATGAAAATTTAAATTTAGATTAAATCTCTTATTTTGATACACAGAAATTTATTGATTTAAATCCAACTATTTTTTATTATATTTTCTTTGTAATTTTAAATTCTTTATATACTCATGCTTTTACTGTTGATGGATTTATAACTCTCATATCTTTTCTTATTTCCTTTACTTATTGTAAGGTCACTTTTACTAATCCATAATTTACTCTACAATTAAGGTAATCACGAGATTAATCTAAATGGATTACTAAAATTGTAAAATTTACATAAATAAGATCCTAAGTTTTTAAAATTTATAATGCTATAAAATCATTTAAAAAACTAAAATCAGAGAAAAACATGTATACAAAAGCATAGACATCATATAATGTAAGATAACATCAAATTAGGGTTAAAGGAGCAAAAACAATGATTTTGGCGCAATACACTGCATTATAAAATTTTATGCTACAGCATAAAATGCAGAACCCACACGACAGATTTTCTAGCCGAACTTTTGATATGTCCCAAATCTTCATCCCATGTCCAATTGAGGTGATCTAAGTGTCCATAGAAAGTTCATTCAGTAAACTAACTAATGGCATTGGTTTTATTTTCAAATTTTATCATATAAGAAAATTGGATACTTAATCAAAACTATTACTTTCTCACATTTTTCAACTTCCAAAATGTCCAAAACCTAACTCAGGTGCCATTAGTCCACATAACCACCTATACCATACTTAAGAGGCTTTAAAATGACTTGTGCAACACACCACAATACACATATATACCACATATTATTTTTACTTCTCAATCCCAAATTCATCAAAAGCAAAGAAGGAGGTTATCATCATTTAAATTATCCAAATACACATTTACAATCCTTAAAATAGCCTTAAACATACTTGCACTGCATTTTGGCCTTGAAGAAGCATGTTTAACTCATACAAACTGACGAAGGGCAACAAAATACTAACAAGCGATCACATATGAATGCAATGGTGCAACTAGTCAACATAATTATCCTAATTGACAATATCATGATAATTACACATTAATCAAAAGTATTTGAGGCATTGCAGTAGGAAATCCAATTTCTAAACCTCATATGACTTTCCCTTATCCCAATCAGAGCTAGTGCCAATAAAATATTAAATAAAGGGGTGAGTACAACTACTCAATAATCAAGATTAATTTAACATATACAAATGCATGTTAATTAATTATAGTGATGCAAATGACATATTCAAATGAAACATATCACATATTAAACCACCCAAATGATATAATTATGAAACTAACAATTATATAACATTAGATTACTTAGCATACAAGGGTCACAATAATAGCAACCATGTGCCTTTCGTAAGACATACAAGACTACAAAAATAACAATTATGTGGTCATATAATGATATGTATCAAAAACACATATGGGGTCACAATACTGATAACTAAATGGCTGGGATATGATATGTATGATTAATCTAACCTTATACTCTCCTAATACCTCCATTATAAAACTGGTGACTATTTAGTGAATTATGTCCATGAATTGGCCTTCCCAAGCCTTTTTTCATGAGGAGCTACCCGACCAAGGCTATTATACTCACTTGTGCAAGATGATTTTCCCAAACACTAATAACCATTAGGTGTCGTACCTTTAATCTAGCCTCCTCATGAATTGGTGGAGACTAATTAGGTTTGAGTTTTTTGAAGAACAAGTGGGACAAGTCCTCTACAACAATGGGACAATGACTACCTCCCGATTCTAATGACAGGTAGCCTGACTTGCTTTCAATTCCAATGATAGGTAACCAATACCACGTGGATTTACAACATCTACTCTCCTCCTTATAGGCAAACTCCTGCTTAATGATCATGTAAATGAAACATGCTTATTTTAACATAAACTTTCTTATTGAATGCATTGCACGTGATTTCTTGATGATTGAACTCCACTAACCACTTTGTTCACCTTTAGTTATTATTCCTATCACATATTCCATCTCATTTGTATCACATTATCATTACATCATAAGTATTGGCATGTTCTCATGTTTATGCTCAAACATAACATTTATCCACACATCACATACATATTCATATAGAAAAATATTCTTACACATGTCATTACATCAATCTCAACATATCATATAAACTTACTTACATTGTCACAATTTGCATTAATATCCATTTACAAACATTATTTGGTTTTCAAACAATTCATTTAAACATATAATCAAGTTTATAATGCATAAACTAAAATTTCCTCAATTACCTCAAACTTTTGAGAGGTCAAAGATTTACCCCTCATTACCACTTGCTTCTGAGCTAAACCCAAGCTTTTTGGTGCTTCATGAGATTAGTCTACAATTAACTTTAACATCTATCATTAATAATAATAAAAATCACCACTTCCAAAATATAATTTCATACTTTAATAACTAAATTTCTCATACAAGATCAACCTTACATCCAATGAGTTCCTTAACTCCCATTAACTTCATTTAACTTACAACAATTTAAATAATTGCTAATATATCATCTAATAGCCCAAAGTCATCATCAATGGCACAAATTACTCACTTCCAACTATGAAATTTAAATACTTTAATCACTAAAAACTCTCAACTCTTGAGTTTAATCACCACATTATGTTTATTAACTCCAATTGGCTCCAACTAACACTAACAAAATCCTTAATCAACATCAATGGTAGCTACCTACTTCAACCACCACCATTTATGGCACTTTAGAGTGTAATTTCGTTCATGCTAATGAGCCCAAGCTCAAAGATGCTCAAACTCATCAAAGTTGAGTTTAGACAACTCAAACAACTCCTATTAGTCCCATTTAGACTAATGGGTTTGAACTCATAGCTCTAAGTTCGAAAATCATTATCTCCCAATTTTAAATCTTACTTCCAACACATGTAGAAAGAAGAAGAAGAGATAAGAAAGGCACACCTAGATGAAATCAAACTCTAATGACCTCCAAAATACCCAAAAGTTGATGCTCTAATAGAGAAACTACTCTCTCCATTACCCTCCCTCTGTTTCTAGCTCCTTTCTCCTTGTTTCAAACTTTTTTAGCATTTAAAAAAAAGCTGATTCTAAAAATTATGCTGCGATATAATGCACAGTGGGTAAAAATCCAATTTTTTCTCTACAATTTGAGCCTAGGTAGCCTAATTCATTTTTAAACCCAATATAATTGTTAAAGTTAAACTCAATAGGCTTATTAGTCATCTTTAACTATCCTCAAACCTATTTACACTTAAATTTACATATTTACCTTTATTATTTTAATTAATCAGGGAAATAATATTTTAAATGTTACACTTATCTCTCATTAATTGAAAAATAAGATGTAAACTCATTACTTTTAATTTTTTATTATGTTTTGAATCTTAACTCATTTCTTCTTCCTTTAAAATTTTTAAACTACCCAAACAAATAATTTTTAATACATAAATTTTAAATGTGATATTTTAAATCTAAAATTGAAATCGGTATCCATTAATCCAAACACTACTGATGGTTATTAACCAAAATGTCATCTATATATTTTAATTTTTTATTCCTTTCAACAATATCATGGATTATGTAAAGAACCATCAAATCTACATTTCTGTAGTTTGACGGTCCTTACAGAATTGTCAAATAGATATAACCATCAATTAAATAAAGTTATATTTATTGTAGTGTATTGTCCTAATACTAAGCTGTGAGAAAGTAGTTTAGAGCAATGTGTCATTACCAAGTAGTTATTAATTACATAGAACTCAAATTCACTATAGCCAATTTGATCCAACTTACCTTAAGACAATAATAGATATCTCATCCAATAAAAACTATTTTTCATCATCCAATGTTCCATAGTTCAACTCGAAACTCAATATCAAATTCTAAAACTGTTATTTCAAAGTTCAATAGTAATTATCATAACAAAATATTTCAAAACAAAAATCAACATGTGAATTAAAGAAATTAGGGGTATAAGAGAAGAAAAAATTGTTACCTTGACTCTTTAAGTTAGAAGAGTAAACACAAGAGAGCCAATGGTAAAACTATATATAATGTCTAATAGATAAGAAAAATGTTTTTTAGTTAGAAAAGAAATGATAAATATATCTATTTCATTTTTTCCCTAGGTATATTTCTCCTTTCTTTCTAAAAAGCACTATCATGTATATCAAATATATATGTAGAGTATCACTACCCACCAAACTCAAAATTGAAACAAGGATTAGATATCACAACTTAATCAGCAACAAAGCTCCATTAAACCATTCAAACCATATTAATATCCAACACTACAAAGGCCCAATGCACCAATCAATTAAGGACCAAGTATCAAATCCATGATTCCAAAGCACAACCATATTAATTTAAAATTCAAAACCATTAACGTTATCAAACTCCCTTAATGTTCATAAAATCATAAACATCATATATGAAACCATTAAAAAATAGGACTTTTTTGAAAGTTGTTTTTTAAATAGAATAATTTCAGGGGGGATTGATGGCTTACAACCTCATTGACTTGTTATTTTGCACATGAGCTTGATTCTCTTTATGGTCCATTTACTTGATCAAGTATTCATCTTAGTACATACTACATATAGCGGTGTTCACTAAGACACTCTTGTCTTGTGTCTTGTCCCGAAAAATGATTAGAACTGAATTTTTGTCCCCGCATCCTATCCCATCCTAAAAGTTATTTTGTCCCATTAGGAATCGGGATGAGATCGAAAAGTCCTACTGTCTTGATAAAGCGGACAATATGGGAGAAAGACCTAAATAATAACATTCATTGAAATTTTAAATCACATAATTTACTAAATTTAAAACTAAAACAATATAAGTACATAAATTACAACAATTTAAAGTCAATCATTAAATTATATTAATCATAACTATAAGTATCAACTTAAAGTCAATTATATACACTATAAAAAAATTGACTTTTGGCGGCGACAAGAAGTTGCCGCCAAAAGTCCAAAAGTTGCCGCTAAAAGTTTTTAGCGGCGACTTTCTGCCGTTAAAAATCGTCGCTATAACAACCGTCGCTAATAGTTTTTGGCGGGTTTTTGGCGGCGACAAATATTGTCACCGCCAAAAGTCTTTTCGCCACTAAAAAGACTTTTAGCGGCAACAAAGGTCGCCGCCAAAACTTTTTTTTAAGAAATAATAATTTATTTTATGCCACATCACTTTGCCACGTGTGCATTAAGTGATGCCATGTCACCTACCATATATGCAATAGATTATGCCACGTCACTTGCCATCTTGTGCCACGTCATAGTCCATGTGTTCAACAGATAATGCCACATCACCTAGCCATCTCATGCCATGTCACATGACACATGTGCAATTCCTTAAGCCACCTTATGTGCCACGTCACCATTTCGTGCCACGTCACCTGCCACGTGCATGCCTCGTCAAGCTACCTCATGTGCCACGCCACCAGCTCATGCCACATCACCTGTCACGTGTCTGCCTTCTTAAACAATCTCACGTTCCACGTCACCACCATACGCCACGTCACATATTTGTTGTGAAATATGACAAAGCCAAGATTTGAACCCTTGACCTCTCCCTCCTCCAAGCCTTAAGCCTCCCTTGTTTGCTAGTTGAACTGAAATGTACCTACAGTTATTATATGCGAAATTAAATATATATTATGTAATTGCATACACATATATCAAATAATATATGATTAAAAAGATACCCATATATTATATTTTATTTTCAATTATTAATATGAAAAAATGATTTATATGAATATTTAAATTATAATTTTAATAAATATTATTTTTTACCAATAAATATTATTTTTTTAGGAAAATGAACTTAAAATAAACAATTTTTAAATATTAAAATAATATTCTTATATACATTGTAATAAATTTTTAAATTATATTTTTATTTTTTAAATGAAAATTATTAAGTATATAATTTATTTATAAATATGTATTATATTATTTTATGTTAAATTTCTTTTACTTTTTTCTTCTCCATATTTTTCTAAAAAATTGATAAACTAAATGGTTAAATTTTTATCCTCTCTCAAAATAGCTAAATATTTCCCCCTCTTTTAATAAAAATATATTTTATAGATAATTTTTCAATATCTTAAAAAATTATTTTAATAAAAAATTAATTTTAACCACATAAATTTTGTTAATAGTCATTTTGAATAATTTTGAAAATGAATACTAATAACTTTTGCAATATATGATAATTACAAGAATCTCTATGTGATCAATCTAGTTAACATCTAATCATCTTCAATCTTATAGAAAGATAGATTTGAGTAGTTATTTATATTATTCTTAGTAATAATTAGTTATAAAATGTTATTATAGCAATGAAAACCTAAATATACTAGGAGAAATTACATGAAATCCTTGTCCAAAAGTCATTAGAGCTCAGTAGAAGAAGTAAGTACCATATATATATCAAGTTAAGCATAAAGTGCGCAATATGTTAAGTAGTCTATAATATCATTAGCATCTCACGATGTTTCTACAACTTTAACTTCCTAATACCATTTATGTATTTGATTGTAAGTAATAATTTATGTATAACTTAACCTAATTATAATTGAAGTAATAACCCATTAAGATTTAAATTTATCATATTAAAATAATAGCTTAATAACATAATTCATAAAAAAAATATGAGCTATATATGTCTAAAAAATGATTATGAATAATATAAAATTAAAATTTTTTAATAATTAAACTTAGCACACTTTAACTATTATTTTTTTATTTCACGTTCCTATATATAATTTATTTCTAATTCTATACATAAAATAAAAAATTTAATTTCATAAATATATTTTAAATAATTTTATTTAATTATTTTTTAATTTTTAAATTATTTTTTATAAAAATACTTTTGGTGGCAACAATTTGTCGCTGCTAAAAATAAATTATATTAATTATTTTTTAATTTTTAAATTATTTTTTATAAAAATGCTTTTGGTGGCGACAAATGTCACCGCCAAAAGTAAATTATATTAATTATTTTTAATTTTTAATTTATTTTTTATAAAAATATTTTTGGTGGCGACAATTTATCGCCGCCAAAAGTAAATTATATTAATTATTTTTTAATTTTTAAATTGTTTTCTATAAAAATGCTTTTGGTGGCGACAAATGTCGCCGCCAAAAGTAAATTATTTAATTTTTAAATTATTTTTTATAAAAATACTTTTGGTGGCAACAAATGTCGCCACCAAAAGTAAATTATATTACTTATTTTTTTATTTTTAATTTATTTTTTATAAAATACTTTTGGTGGCGACAAAATGTCGCCACCAAAAGTAAATTATATTATTTATTTTTAATTTTTAATTTATTTTTTATAAAAATACTTTTGGTGACGACAAAATGTTGTCGCCAAAAGTGAACTTTTAATGGCAACAAATCACAGTCGCCGCTAAAGTGACTTTTGGCGGCGAGTTTGATTTGTCGCCGCTAAAAGTTTTGGTGGCAACTTTTAGCGGCAACAAATTGTCGCCACCAAAAGTCCACTTTTGGCGGCAACTTTGATTTGTCGTCGCCAAAAGTTCACTTTTTTGCGGTGACTTTTTTAGTCGCCGCTAAAAGTTGTAGGCAAAAGTCATATTTTTTGTAGTGATATAAGACATAATACATTATAATAGTAATCACAAGTAATCTTTAGGCTATAAGAGCAACAACAATATACAAGTTAGGCACAATATCAAGTCATTTTTCTTCTTCTTTAGTTAAGATATGTTAGGCTAGTGATTCTTTTGAAAATAAATAAGAAATATGATATAAATAAAAATTATTAAATAAATAGATATACGAATAAATTATATTAATATAATTAATATATTGTAAAAAAAGAGATTACCACATATTGCTTACTCTATGTCATTAAAATTATCAATATAAAAAACTTTTAGTTTTAAATAGAAATTTCACGTATTGAAGTTATAATTAATATATTTAATGTATATCTTTAAAATAATATATATAATATTCAGGATATGACAGGATGTTCCTAGAGTAATCTTATGTCCCATCTCATCCTGATTTTTTTCAGGGTAAGAAAGACAAGTTTTGATATGACTAGGATAGAATCAGGCTAATCAGAATGGGTACAGGGTTGAACATCCTTAACTACATATATGATACTTCTTTTTACACACACACACACACTAAATGTCAACAAGGTTTTCATCAAAGCCAAACATTCTTCAACCTTCTATTCTTTTACATATCCACCCCAAGAGAGATTGCAATGAATCTTTGGACAAATTAAACTTGTGAAAACCCTCACATGCGAATTATTCAATAATGTCAACAACATAACACCATTCTAGCATTAACTTTATTAATTTCTTTGTACATGTTGAATGTCACCCCTTCATCATTCACCCTCAGAGTAATTATCTTTAAATAAGTATGATTTTTAAAATCCTTTAAAATAAACTAAACTAGTTTAATATATTGATCCTTAAATGTAATAGCTCCATAAAAAAGGTTTTCAGTAATTAAGTTGATATCATATCTTTAATGAAACATCCATTGTATATTTTTCTTTTACTTTAGTCATTATTATTTTGGTTCAAGAGTGATTTCTAAAGAAGATAATCCATTAAAAGTCTAACTGTAGTATCATATTATTAGATGATGAGAAGTGTCGAAAGTGTTACAACAGATCTTGCCCAGAAATGTGTGGATGGAGCAATAAAGGAAGCTCATTATTTTTGTTGTTTCAATAGCTATCTTGAAAACTTTGAAACAGAAAAGAATAGACTGTCTGCAAAAAGAAGGGAGCTGAAGAAAGATATTGATGATGCCAAGAAAAGAAATGAGATTCACATTGAGGATGGAGTTAAGCAATGGATTGATGAAGCTGATTCTCTCATTCATAAGGACACTAAAACAAAGAAAAAATAGTTTAATAGTTTGTGTCCTAATTGTATTTGGCAATATCGACAAGGCAAAACATTGGCAAAAATGGCACAAGATGCGGTAGATTTAATAAGGAGATGTGACTTCAACAGAGTGGCACGTCCAGCTGAACTCCCAGGCATAAAATACCACACATCACAAGACTTTATTGATTTTGAGAGCAAAAAGTCAAAATTCAAAGAACTTATGATGGCATTAGAAGATGAAAATTACTACATGATTGGATTGCATGGTATGGGGGAAACGGGAAAAACCACGTTGGCAACACAAGTTGGCAAACAAGTTGAAGAATCCAAAGCATTCCATAAAGTCATCTTTATTGTAGTGTCTACTCCTCCAAATATCAAGAAGATTCAAGGTGACATTGCAAGGCAATTAGGTTTGCCTTTAGAGGAAAGAAGGGAAGAAGAACATTCAATGCTTTTGTGGTCCAAAATTTCTAAGGATAATGAAAAAATACTCATAATACTAGATGATGTGTGGGAAAAGATAAATCTTGGAGACATAAGGATTCCCTCTAGTAATAAATATAGGAAATGTTGTGTTTTGATAACCACTCGCAATTCAAATGTTTGTGGAGCAATGGGATGCCAGCAAACAATTCACTTAGAGATATTAAATGATAAGGATGCATTGAATCTTTTTTTGATACATGCTATACGTTATGGCAACTCATTCAGTAGTGATATGGAGAAAACAGCACTAGACATTGTAAAGAAATGTGGAGGATTAGCTATTGTGATTGTAGCATTAGCAAACACATTAAAAAATTGGCCTACATGTGAGTGGAAGCTAGCTTTGACAACTATACAAAATTTTGAGACATTAGATGATGTTGATGAAGATTTGATAGAAGTTTATAATTGCTTGAGCTTGAGTTATAAGAATCTAAGGAATGAAAAGGCAAAAAAGCTATTCTTGTTGTGTTCTCTCTTCCCAAAAGATTATCAAATCCTAATAAACCTTTTCATTAGACTTGGTATTGGTGCAGGAATTTTTGGAGATGTTGACAAATATTATCAATCCAAATGGCAAGCTCTTGGGGTGAAAAATGAACTCATAGCTTCTTCATTATTGAAGGTTGAGAAAGAATGTATAAAAATGCATGATTTAGTTCGTGATATGGCCTTATGAATATCAAAGGAAGACATTCAAGTGATTATGGATTCAAGAACAAAATTAAAAGCAAATAAGCGATTTTTGTTTTGGAATATTGATGATTTGCCTGATGAGTTTGATGGTACAAAACTTGAGATTCTATTTCTTTGGGTAAATGGAAAGGTTTTGAAGAAAAAACCATATTCTTTCTTTGCTGGGATGACAAGGCTCAAAGTTATGTTCTTACACTGTAAGTATGATAAAAAGCATCTCCCTCCATTATTATCAGAGTCACTTCTTTCATTAAAGAATATCTGAACTGTGGTTCTAAATGGCTGGATACTAAATGATCTCTCTATTTTGAAAAATCTACAAAGTCTTGAGACTCTTGAGATGGAAAATTGTTTAATCATTAAACTGCCCCATGAAATTAAGGAATTGAATAAGTTGAGATTGTTGGGGTTAAGAAAGTGTAGAATTGAAAGGCATAATCCTTTTGAGGTAATTAAAAGATGCTCACAATTACAAGAACTGTACTTTGTTGAGAATAATGATATTCAAGATTGGAAGTCATCAGAAAGTGATAATGGAGAAAATATCGAAGTAGTCACTCATGATACATCTCCTAATTTGCAAATGTATTTTATAGCTTGTTCTGGTCTTGATTATTTTGAAGATGTTGATAATGGCCTATTAAAATGTTTCAACACAAAACATGTAAGAAATTTGATCCCAGATGCCATGTTTAAACACCTTGTGGAAAGAGCAGAAGTTCTTGAGTTTGGAGAAATAAGAGAGGAAGGATGGAAAAGTCTTATCCCTGATATAGTTCCTATGAAAGACAATAATAACTTGAATGATTTAATAAAACTTTGTTTGTGTTATTTGGATGACATGGAGTGCCTCATTGATACAACCAGCAGAAATAATCATTATTCTGATGTGATAGTCTTCTCCAAGTTAGTTGAGCTTTATTTATATCACATGAATGTTAAAGAATTATGTCAAGGTCCTTTGCCTTCTAACTTTCTCAGGCAGCTATAGATTTTAATTCTATATGATTGTGGGAAACTTCACAACATATTCTTTGATAGAAATCTTATTCTACCTCATTTAAAGACCTTGGAATTGCAAGATTGTCCAATATTCCAACCATCACTTTTCCAACTATCTGTTGCTCAAAGTCTAGCACAATTAAAAGAGTTAATAATCATTAAGTGTGAAAGGCTAAAAAGCATCATTACGTATGACATGAGTTCATCAGAAAAGGATCAAATAAGGGATGTTATTGGAAAATTGTTTCCAAAATTAAAATCTCTTCGAATTGAAACTTGTGGAGAGTTAGAATGGATATCTCCATTCCTTTTTGATGGAGATCTTCTCTCTTTGGAAGTTATAATCATACGAAAGTGTGTGAAATTAGAATACATTTTTGGTGAATATCAAGATGATGATGGCCAAATTCTAAAACAAGAGGCCATACTTCCTTCTCTGACTGAAATGGAACTTGATGAAGCTCCAAGTTTGATCAGTATATTTCAAGAATGTAACAAATGCAAGCAAAGACCATGCAAAGTAGTGAAAGATGATTCAAAGGAGATATTATTAGGTGCAAACTCCAAGACACTTTCTTTAATCTCTTGGGCTCATGGTTGTTGTTTTCTCCCTACAACTAAGGACATTGATGTTGTAGTTTCTAATGCCACATTGCAACATTGCACAATCTCATAGGTATGCTAGCTAATCTTGTCTCACTCCTTGTTTGTTTGTTTTTTCTAGGGTAAATGAATAAATTACCCCCTCAATTTTAGGTTTAATAGCAGCATATATAGACCTTAAACTTTGTTTATCGCGCAAATTATAACCTTAACTTTTAAAAATAGTGCAATCTATTCCTTGTCATTAACAAAAGTTAACTCTAACCGTTAACTGACTAGAAAATAATAGAAAAGAATATCAAAAATTATAAAGAATGATAAATTTTTTGAAGTCATTTTTTATCATTTTCTAGTTGACTAGCTGTCATAGTTAGTTTTTGTTAATGGTAGGGGACAAATTACACCATTTTTAAAAGTTAAGAGAACAATTTGCACAATAAATAAGTTCATAATTTACGAAACTATTAGACCTAAAGTTTAGGGAGTAATGTGCTCATTTACTCTTTTTTTCTAAACTAATCAATAGTTTTTATTGTTGTCTTAATTTCTATTGTTTTAGAATAAATACAAATAAGTATCATATAAAAAATTAACGATCTATAGGTTCTAATCACTTGTAAATACTAAAGTTTGGCATGTAAATAAACTAAAAAAATAATTATTTCTTATTTAGGACTTGATTGTAATTTTTTCTATTATGTTCTGTGTTTCTTAATTATTTGAAATGGTTAGCATACAATTTAAACTGAATCATAATTTGTTTAATTTATTTACAATTTGACTCTTGACCTTTGAACCATGAATTAGTTCTCAATGGGTTCAACAGTTATTCTAGTTATTAATAGCATATTTGTAAGAAAATTTGGGAAATGTATCTTGTTGATGAAGACTTCTTAGTTTTGCTTGCTAATAATATCACAACTTCTTTTGTTTTGGAGGTTAGCCATTGACTTAAGTAAAATGCTTAATGTTAATGAGATAAATTGGTATTTTCTAGCATATATAGGAAATATTTGACTTGGTGATATCTTAATATACTAGATATTTTTATTTTTGTTATTCAACAATGATTTTAGCCTATAGCATTAGATGGTAAAAGCAAATTATTTGAGTTGATCATAAGAAAAGTATGTGTTTGCAGGAATTATGTGAACAAGTGAAACGGATTGAAACATTTCATACAACTAAATGTCTTTTGAGACAACCACTAAACTTACAAAATGTAAGGGTGATGGATCTTTATAATTGTTCAAATTTAAAGTCATTGTTTATTATATCTATTGCCACGTTCATCATGTTAGAGAAATTGAAAATTTCATGGTGCGATGAATTGAAGCACATAATATCAAATGAGGGAGATGATCATTATCATGGTCATATAAATTATGGTTCAATTTTCCCAGCATTACAGGAGATTAGCATCAGGAATTGTAGAAAGCTAGAGTTTTTATTTCCTTCCATATTTTCAAGAGGCCTTAAGAAATTAAAAAGTATAGATATTGAAGGAGCTTCAGGACTCAAATATATTTTTGGGGGATACAATAAACATGAAAAAAAGATGGTTCCTATTGATCTTCCAGCTTTGGAAATGTTATCCCTTGTACGTGTACCAAGAATTATCAGCATGTGTGCTAAAAATAATTATATAGTGTGGCCATCTCTACATAATATTACTTTGATGAGTTGTTAGGAGTTGTTGATAAGACCTTTTCCAAGTTTGATGGTTTGTCTACAAGGAAGACAATAGAAGTTAGAAAGTGGAGATCAGGTATAACAATTAATTATATATTCTCAAATTTATTTTTGTTTATTTGTCAGGGCAATAATTAACATATATCATTGTATTTATTTGACCATATTTTCAGGAGTTGATTATGAGAGCTTCTTTAGATTTTATGGCTTGTTTACGAGGAAGACAACCAAAGTTAGAACATGTATGTATTGTTTTGTGTATTATTTGCCCCTGTTTCTTGGAACCTTTCATTAAAAATATAGGGAAAATATAATTGTCACGGTACTTTTTGCATATCTTGGTATTAGTCCTTACACTTTTTTTTGTTGCTTTCAATCCCTTAAATTTCATCTATCTACAACATTAGTCTTTATCATTACTGACAGAATTAAATTTGTTGGTGTGTACATAACATTGTTAATTTTATTGCTAATTTGGTAAAATTATGATAAGTTGGACATTATATAAACAAAATGACTACTAATCTTTCCACTTATCCACCCTAATTGTGATGTCTTCTTCATTTTAAAGCTTCATCAATCTTGTTTTTAATAATGCTCATTTAATATCCTTTTTTTTACTGCTACTTATTTTTTTATATAATTCATCACATTTTAAAAAGCTAACACAAGAAACAACAGAGTTTATGTACACATTAACTATCATTAATTCTCTGGCATATATGATTTGTTAGAAAATATTTTGTGAAATACTTGGTAAATTATATGTAAAAAATGTCAAATTAAATTAGAAAGAAAAATTTAAAGGCATAACTGTTGATAAATGTATAATTTTTGTTTAAATTATTATTTTGAAACTTACATGTAATGTATATAGATAGATGTATATTCATTGACATGTGTGATCAAGTAACTGAGTATAAAATTTCTTGTTGAATTCATGCTAAAACTTGGCATTGGATTATATCTTTGTATGTGTAGGAATTGATGAAAAGTGTGATGGATATGCAAAACTTGACAAGTCTTGAGGTAGGGGGCTCAGAAGAAATAAAAAAGATCTTTAATATGGAAGGAATTAAAAGTGATAGAGTAGTGACATTAAGCTTACAAGTCATGAGGTTGAAATGCTTACGTGAGTTAAGGCATATATATAAGGATCCTAATAATATTTTGAGCCTTCAAAGTCTCAAGGTCGTAGTAATAAGTGAATGTGATAAACTCATAGCTATATTTTCTGCATCAACGTTGAAAAGCCTTCCAAGATTGTCCTACTTAGAGTTAATAAGTTGCAAAGATTTAGTTCATATCATTAAAGAAGAAGAAAATGCATATCATAATTGTCATCATCAATTGATGTGCTTCCCAATGTTAGAACAAATTCGAGTTTATTACTGTTGTGAGATGAGATCTCTTTTCTCAATTTCAACATCTAGCATGCTTCCAAAACTGGAGATGTTAGAGAAGCATCCTCTAGGATCGAGCAAGTATTCACATGCCATCAAGAAGATGCTGCACAAGAGATGGTGATAGAGAACATGTTTCCAAATTTATCATATTTAAGACTCATAGACTTGCCCAAGCTTAGAACCATTTGCCGGGGGATTGATTTTCAATCTGTGCCAAATTTTGAAGTGTTTTACTGTCCCATATTAGAGGGTAAGAAACCTGAAAATTCATTCACTATGCATAATTTCCATATTTTATTTGCAATATCAATCTATCAATATAATGCATATATAGTGTAAATCTTCTTCGTTGACATTATGTAATGTATATGTGGTTTATTTGAAAATTATTGTATAATACTTATAGGTTGTCCAAATATAAGTATAAAATGGAAAGTCCTACATTGAATAAGATCAACTTTATAAGTGGTTTTAAGTTGGTATGGAGTGTCCTACTACTTCTATAGCATTTGTTAGGGATGGAGAGAAACCACCTTAAAACAAAAGGAGAGAATAAATGAGTGAGAGCAACAGGAGGATGCCATATCTTAACTCAAAATCTCAAAAATTAAGTTTGTATTTTTTTTCTTTTATTATATATTACCCTATTAAGCTTAATTTTATTTGATATGGGACTTCCAACATTAACTTAAGTGCTTTCATAGTTGGACAACTTAATGATATTCTATATTATTGTTATATTGAAAACCCTTGTGAAAATTGCTTTTCAACTCCTTATAATGCCTCAAAGTCTTAATTCAGAAAATGAAGAAGCGTTGAAGGAGTTACAATCTTCTTGTTCCAATACCAATCTAGATTCAGAAAATCAAGGAACAATAAAAGAGCCACAATTTACACATTCCAACACTATTGATCAAGCTATGCCACATGAGGTAGAAGTGAAAAATGAATAAGAAATAGAAACACCAAAGCTAACAAGTGCTTTACCAGCTAACTCAACAGAGGTAAGAGATCACTAGCTAATTATCTTTATAAGAACAGGCAAAAGACAGTTTTGTCTACTATTTGACAATTTAAGAAACTTGTTTACACATCTAAGTTAGGTTGTTTATTTAATTTATTCTGGTGTTTATTAGAATTTTATAGATGGAACGAAGAAAATTATTGAAGAAGTTCCCATTTCAAAAATATCAGCAATGGTACCATCATCATTTGATTCTGCAATCACCAAAGGACTGGTATGTACATTGATAGTTTTCATAATAATAGCATATACTTAATAAAGTCAATGAATAGGTTAGTCATTACTATGTAGGGCATGCATATTATGAATCAAAGATAATAATTTCATTGATATATTTAGAAATTTAAAAATAGTAAAGACTTTGAAATTTAACCATGTATTATCATTCTAAAACTGACACTATTTAGTGGAATAAGTCTACTTGTTATGGTTGTATTATCATTTTAAAGTACCGTGGGTGGGTTTGTGTTATATGTTTCTTATGTAGAGTGAAGGAAGTACTCAAGAGGACACTACAATCATGAAAGCTAAAATAGTTACTTCGTCGATCCATTCACAAGTAGAGGGCTCACAATCAAACCCATCTACAATGGTAATTTTACTACCTTTGAAACTTATATCATGTTTTAGTTAACATATGTTTAAATATCAACTATTTATCATAACTTTACAGGTTAATGTCATCAAATATTTTTCATATATATTTCATTCAATATAATCTTTGTTAATTCAAATGTTGCTAGAAGTTGAATTGGATAGCATTTATATCAACTAGCTCTAACTGTTTTTTTTAACCTCTATGTATATATATATATACGCGTTTGTTAGGGAAAATAATTAGTAATAAATAACTAAATTAAATGAATGTTACTTAAATAAAACTAAGTCATATATATGAATGTTTTCAAAATCTACAATTGAGTTTCAAGCAATCTTGTATTGATGATCCTTGAAGCTTAATTGCATATCTACAGTTCACCTTAAAGGATTTTCAATGTTTGGCACTTCATCCTAAAATTTTCACTTATTTGGTGCTTATCCCTAGTTTTCCCTTAAGACTAACTTTTCAACGATGCCACATAGACTATTAGAGAATCAAGCATTGCAAGTGTTCAAGAGGGACCTGAATTAGAGAAGGTTAAAAAGGTAAACTTATTAACATGCTCTCAGGATTTTAAACCACAACCAATGGAGGACAATTATGTTCATTCTGATGTTATTCCTTCTCAATATCATTGTAAGTTTCTTTCTATCTATCACGAGTTCATGTTTCTTTTTAGTCATACACTAACTTCTTTAGCATGACAGATAAATTTTGCCTTAATGATGCTGGTCCTTCTCCTACACTAGATATTAGTGACATTTTCCAACTTGTGGAGTTAAAGGATGGGGAATCAACTTTACTCGCCAAAGCACTTGAGATATATCCTCAATTAAGGTTATCTTGTGAACAACGTACACATCGAATAATAGCCTTTTCTTACAGAGTTCTTGTTGATATTTTGGTTATGCTGGCTACCAAGACCCCTTGTACTTTTACAGCACTAGATAGAACTACTCTAGAGGAAAACTTAGGTGCTGTAAATTTTCTTGGGTTTGACAAAGATTGGCTTGAGTTTGTTCGGGCTAAGGTTTTTGGTGTTGACAAATCTCATGTCTTGGTAGTAGAAGAGGAAATGTTACTCATAGAGACAGAACTTGAGACATGTGATGTTGCATTGGAGCGTATTCAGAAGAAGAGGATTGAAGCAAAAGGGCAGCTTGCAATAATGCAAAATGAGTTTGAAGCAATTGACACTCAACTATTTGATCTCTTAGAACATCGCAAAAAATTAGCTAACAAGATAGCAGAGTTTAGGAAAACAATAAGGGCTAAGGATAGGCCCTTTGGTATTATTTAGGTGTTCTCATTTTATTTTTGGTTATTTTTTTATAATTCATTATGATATGCAGACCAATATTATTCCTATATTTTACTAGGTAATGGGAGTTAGTGGAGAGTTTAATCGTTGTGATCTTTAAGTAAATTTAGACCCATGTCGCATGAATTGAGTGCTGTTTTGAAGAAAAGACTTGTTTATTTTAAAAAAGTTAAGGTCTATTTTTTCTCCTGAACTATTTTTGTAGAAGCATCCAGTGTTCTAAACTCTTTTTTGTAGCAATGTCACCCTTGAAATAATTAAATCATAACAAAGTTGCCTTTGACGATAAATGGGCAAATGTTAATGGTTAACTTTAATAACTCAAAAAATTAGTTTGACTCAAATCATACTAATGTTATCCTTGAAATAATTAAATCACTACAATGTTGCTCTTGAAGTAATTAAATTATAGCAATGCTGCTCCTAATATTTAGTATGTGTTAGAAAAGACCAAAAAAAGTATAGAAAAGAACTCAAAAGTTACAAACAAGAATTCAAAAATAAATTATAAAAAAGGATTTAGAAAATTTTTATAATCATTTTCTATAATTTTTTATGTCATTATCTATCATTTTTTGATCAACTAATGGTTAAAATTAACTTTTATTAGTGATAAGAATTACATTGTATCATTGTGAAAAGTTGAGAGGAACATTGCATAAATAACAAATTTATGGTCTTAAATGTCGATGAATCTATAATTTAGGGACCATGTTACTATTTAACCGTCATTTAAATTAAATAGATGGTCATAATTATCTTAAAGATTCAATGGCCACTATTAGTGATTCTGATGCCAGTAATAGGAGGCGTGCATTAAACATTCTAGAAGAGGAACAGACGCGCCTTATAATCTTCTTTTTCATCGTTTCTCTCTTTGTATAATTACCAATAAAATGTTTAAAAGCAACTTCGACATAAGAAAAGGATCAAGAATTACCATTATCACCGAAAATAAATTCATGTTTTTTGCCTTACACTAGTACTTCTTATACTTACTTTGCAAACTTTCTGCCACGTCACTTAACAAAGAATTGGATTCGATTGCATTTGAATCTAGTCGTGTCTTGATTGTAATTATATATTGAAAGCATGTGTTTGATGTGTGACATAATTTGATCCAGAAAATTGAAGGGTCATAGTATAGAACAACTCTAAAAAGGTGAGAAACTCCTTTGTAACACTCTAATAATAGACATTAGGAGGTTTAACTGTACCTTCATCACCATCATGATTGCCAAGTTTATCTTCATCCTCCATTTCCATCCCATTATCAACATAGCTTTAGCTTGAAGATAGTTTAACTTTCTTCTTGGAGTAGTTTTTGTAATATTGATCTTCATTCTCCATCCTAGCAAAGACCTTAGTGCACTTAATGACATTCTGCAACATGAGACATGTTGAATTCATAGAAGTGGGATTCAAGGGTTCAAAAGAGTAGAAGAGGGAGGGAGGGAGCAATAAATACCCGACTAAGGAAGGGAGGTTAACAGTAGGTAGAGGTGGAGGGAGGAGACGCCAATCAAGATGAAGCCAGAAGAGGTTGCACCTCGAGTTGCAAGGTGGAGGTTGACGATGGAGGTAGAGGGAGGAGTCATGCAACTGTAGTATGTATCTGTGAGTTGTGAAGGTGATGGGCGATGATGAAGTCTCTCAAAGGGCGAACAATGAATGACTAACAGGTGACGGGTGACACGATGGCAAAGGCAAAGTCTATTGAGTCTCACTCTTGAACTTGAATAAGGAAGAAGAGAATTTGAATGAAGTTAGGGCTATAGGATTTTAAGTGACTGACTGGGCGAGTGAGTGCGGCTCTGATTAAAAAAGCCACTCAAGGCCTTACTCATTATTTGCCCTTTTTCCATCACATGAGTAGCTATTCGCCCATACCCATTTTTCTCCCTTCATGTACAAGTATGAGTTGACCCGTTTGGCATGGGTTGGGTGGATTTGTGAGTAAAATGCTCATCCCTAATTAAAAGTATGGCTAGATTACACAATTTCAAAAATTGAGAGAATAAATTACATATTAAATAAATTCAAGATCTATAATACTTGGTGACCTAACGTTTGGAGTAATTTGTTCATGTTCCCAAAATTTAATTATCCCAAGTAAAAATAAGGCAAGCTGAGGTTTAAAAAAAATTAATTAAAAAAAAAATCGACAAGACATGAGAGGTATTCGAAATTGCTCATTAGATGAGTGAAGTTCCCTTTCTTCCACTTCTCAGCCAATTCGAATCTCCGACTTCTGATCAAAGTAAAGTCGTCAAACTGCCAACCCAAGCTTGCCTTTGCTCGCAGCCTCGCCCTCACCAGTCACCATTCGCGTTCTCACTCGCACTTGTCGTTGCCCGTTCGTGTTCTCGCCGTGCTCGCCTTCCGCGTTCTCTTCTGGCTCACTCAAGCTTCTCACCTCTCCTCTCCTTGCACTTGGCCTCTACTTCCTGTGCTTCTCGCCGTCCGTCGGGCTCGAGCTTCTCACTCTATTTCATGTGCTTTGCTTATCTTTGCTCCAGGCTTGTGCTTCTGCCTTCTCGCCGTCCGTTGGGTGCTTCTACCTTCTTGCTCCTCTGTGAACTTGTATTTTAGTTTTTGCTTAATCTAACCTCTGGATACAATTTGAATGGGTTGAATGATTGATCCCCAAGATAAAATCTAAATTTATGAGTAATTCTTGCTGAATGGGTTTGAATGGGTTGCTCAATCTAATCTAATACTTGCTGCATGATTCGGATGGGTTGAATGGGTGAATGATTTGAATGGTTAAATGATTAGAAGGTGCATACTGCTGCTGCATAGAGTTTTCAGAAAACGCTTGCCATGAGAGCAATAAGTTCTCTCCGATCACTTCGTTCAAATTTGAATTTTCAAGCTTCGCAAACTCAAATTTTATATATCTCGAACATCTCCAATTCATCAAAGCTTTGCCGGCTTCAGAATGCCCAAGAAATTTCGAATGAGCGGCCAGACGCTAGTAGCGTTGGTGCACTCTTCAATGATATCACTGAAATTTTTGGTGCCAATTACCCGATTACAGGTGATACCTTATCTGAGATACTGAAATCTGGGGAAACTCATAGTAATGAAGTAGACTCTGAAGTTTACTCGGCTTGTAGGCAGAATGTTTGTAGAAATGCCAAAGAGAATATATTGCAAGAGAAAGAGAAGAATTTTATGGTTCTAAGTGATGCCCAGTTAGGAAATTTGGACGAAGATGATGTGAGCCAAGTAGTCGGTGAGATTACAAGAATTGTTCGAGCAGAAAACAATTTGGCTTCCATGGAAGAGCGGTTAGATAATTTGAACTATGTGTTGAAACCAGAGATTGTTGAGAAAGTGTTGAAAAGGTGCTTCAAGGTGCCGCATTTGGCTATGAAATTTTTCAAATGGGTGAAGCTCAAGGATGGTTTTAGTTACACAGCTGAGATTTACAATACTGTATTGCACATTGCTGGAGAGGCAAAAGAATTTAGGTTGGTTGAAAAGTTGGTGCAGGAAATGGACAAGTATTCTGTTAACAAGGACATTCGTACATGGACCATTCTCATATCCCAGTATGGGAAGGCAAAGCGGATTGGTGAAGCATTGTTGGCCTTCAAAAATATGAAAAGATCTGGTTGTGAACCTGATGCTACTGCCTATAAAGCCATAATAAGTTCACTTTGTACTGCTGGAAAAGGCGAACTTGCCTTGAGTTCTATAAGGAAATGGTAGATAAGGATATGGTACTTGATATTGGAGTGTATAAGATGCTAATGAACTGCATGGCCAGATTAGGAGATATTACAGCCATTCGTTTGGTTGGAAATGACATGATAAGGTTATCTCTGCTTCCAGAAAATAGTGTTCATGGTTGTGTGCTGAAGAGTTTTTGCAATTTTGGGAGAATTAAAGAAGCTTTGGAATTGATCCAGGAGCTTAAAAACAAGGATTTGGCACTTGAACATGAATATTTCAAGACCTTGGTGAGAGGACTATGCAAGGCTGACAGAATTGTTGATGCTTTGGAAATGATTGAAATTATGACGAGAAAGGGAAATATTGATCACAAGGTTCATGGGGTCATCATAAATGAATATTTGCAGCAAAATCAGGTTCAGAAGGCACTTGATGTATTTCAAAGTATGAAAGAAACTGGCCATGCTCCTCCAATTTCCACCTATACTAAACTGATGCAGCATTTGTTCAGGTCGAATCATTATGAAGAAGCCTGCAAGCTGTATGATGAGATGCTGGGAAGAGGGATGAAGCTTGATGTTGTTGCAATCACAGCTATGGTTGCAGGTCATGTTTCCCATAATCGTATATCTGAAGCATGGAATCTCTTCAAGAGAATGGAATACAAGGGCTTCAAGGCCACTTGGAAATCATATTCAGTATTTATCAAGGAGCTTTGCAAGGCTTCAAGGACAGATGACATTGTCAAATTATTAAGTGAAATGATGGCTTCAAAGATTGTAATTGGATATGAAATATTCCATTGGGTTATGACTTATTTGGAAAAGAAGGGGGAGTTTGAGGTGAAAGAGAAAGTCCAACAGATGTATAGAGCTTCTAAACTTGATCCTCAGACATATGAGGAATCCAGAGAACAAGCATCTGTAAAAACTAAGGTTGATGTGGGTGTGATACATCACCAACCAAGGCCGGAAAAAGTGGATTACTGCTTAGTAAATCCACAAGTTGAGACTCATACAGAGCAGGATGTTCAAGGACTCTGTAGAGTTCTTTCATCCTCCATGTGTTGGTCCTCGATCATAGAAAAATTGGAGAAAAGCACCATTAAATTCACCCCAGAACTTGTTTTGGAGATCTTGATCAGTTGCAACATGCATGGTGGCAATGTGTTAAAATTTTTCTCATGGGTGGGAAAGCAAATTGGTTATAGACACAATACAGAAACTTACAACATGGCGATCAAAATTGCAGGGAGCGGGAAAGATTTCAAGCACATGCGCAACCTATTCTTTGAGATGAGAAGAAACTCTTATGTGATAACATCAGATACATGGACAATCATGATAATGCTTTATGGTCGAACAGGTTTGACACAAATGGCTATGGATTGTCTTGAAGAGATGAAAGCTGATGGTTATAGTCCAAGCGGGAGTACATACAAGTGTTTGATTATTGCCCTTTGTGGGAGGAAAGGTAGGAAGGTTGATGAAGCAATCAAAATCTACAAGGAGATGATTTCTACAGGATGTGTTCCTGACCAAGAATTGGTTCAAACTTACCTGGGTTGTTTATGTGAAGTTGGCAAAATTTTGGATGCTCTAGGATGCATAGATTCTCTTAAAAAAATCGGCTATACTATTCCTCTCAGCTATGCCTTGTTAATTAGGGCTCTCTGCCGAGCTGGAAAAGTAGAAGAAGCTCTCAAAGTAGCTGATGAGGTTGGAAAAGAGAAGTCTACTGTAGATCAATTAACCTGTGGAAGCATTGTCCATGGTTTATTACGCATGGGAAGATTAGAAGAGGCACTAGCAAAGGTAGATTCCATGAAAGAGGCAGGCAAAACACCTACCTTCCATGTTTATACATCCTTGATAGTTCATTTCTTTAAAGAGCAGCAGATAGGAAAGGCTACAGAAATTTTTGAGGAAATGCGACGGGCTGGTTATGAACCAACACTTGTTACTTATTCAGCACTTATACGTGGTTACATGAATGTGGGGAAGGTTACTGATGCATGGAATATCTTCTACCTTATGAAATGTAAAGGTCCATTTCCAGATTTTAAGACATATTCCATGTTCCTTACTTGCCTTTGTAAGGTTGGTAGATCTGAAGAAGGCTTGCAGCTAATATCTGAAATGCTAGATAGTGGGATTATTCCCAGCACTATTAACTTTCGAACTGTATTTTATGGGTTAAACAGAGAAGGCAAACGAGATTTAGCTCAGCTTGTATTGCAGCAAAAGTCAGAATTAATAAGAAAGCGCAAGTTGA